>NC_135432.1:43005447-43325067 GCF_051991255.1 Vanacampus margaritifer | reverse complement strand
GAGCCAAAATGAACTTTTTATTGCTTTAAATGCATATTCAGCCCCTGATTGTACACTTAAGGTGAAAATGTCAAAATTCTCAAAATGAGCATAAGCACAATGAAATTAACGCTGGAATCATCTTTAGGGTGCTATAATACACTAAAATACAGCAACATTTTTGAGTCTAGAACGTTTAGTTTAGGTGTGAGAGCCAAAATTAACTTTTTATTGTTTTAAATGCGTTTTCAGCCTGATTGTGCACTTAAGGTGAAAATTTCAAAATTCTCAAAATGAGCATGAGCACAATGAAATTAATGCTGGAATCATCTTCAGGATGCTAGAATACACTAAATACAGCCAAAATTTTGAGTCTACAACGTTTAGTTTAGGTGTGAGAGCCAAAATGAACTTTTTATTGCTTTAAATGTGTTTTCAGCCCCTGATTGTACACTTAAGGTGAAAATGACAAAATCTTAAAATTGAGCATAAGCACAATGAAATTAATGCTGGAATCATCTTCAGAATGCTAGAATACACGAAATACAGCAAACATTTTGAGTCTACAACGTTTAGTTTAGGTGTGAGAGCCAAAATGAACTTTTTATGGCTTTAAATGCGTTTTCAGCCTGATTGTGCACTTTAGGTGAAAATGTCAAAATCTTAAAAATCAGCATGAGCACAATGAAATTAATGCTGGAATCATCTTCAGGGTGCTAGATTACACTAAATACAGCCAAAATTTTGAGTCTACAACGTTTAGTTTAGGTGTGAGAGCCAAAATGAACTTTTTATTGCTTTAAATGCGTTTTCAGCCCCTGATTGTACACTTAAGGTGAAAATGTCAAAATCTTCAAAATGAGCATTAGCACAATGAAATTAATGCTGGAATCATCTTCAGGATGCTAGAATACACTAAATACAGCAAAAAATTTGAGTCTACAACGTTTAGTTTAGGTGTGAGAGCCAAAATGAACTTTTTATTGCTTTAAATGCATATTCAGCCCCTGATTGTACACTTAAGGTGAAAATGTCAAAATTCTCAAAATGAGCATAAGCACAATGAAATTAACGCTGGAATCATCTTTAGGGTGCTATAATACACTAAAATACAGCAACATTTTTGAGTCTAGAACGTTTAGTTTAGGTGTGAGAGCCAAAATTAACTTTTTATTGTTTTAAATGCGTTTTCAGCCTGATTGTGCACTTTAGGTGAAAATTTCAAAATTCTCAAAATGAGCATAAGCACAATGAAATTAATGCTGGAATCATCTTCAGGATGCTAGAATACACTAAATACAGCCCAAATTTTGAGTCTACAATGTTTAGTTTAGGTGTGAGAGCCAAAATGAACTTTTTATTGCTTTAAATGTGTTTTCAGCCCCTGATTGTACACTTAAGGTGAAAATGTCAAAATCTTAAAATTTAGCATAAGCACAATGAAATTAATGCTGGAATCATCTTCAGGATGCTAGAATACACTAAATACAGCAAAATTTTTTAGTCTACAACGTTTAGTTTAGGTGTGAGAGCCAAAATGAACTTTTTATTGCTTTAAATGCATTTTCAGCCCCTGATTGTACACTTTAGGTGAAAATGTCAAAATCTTCAAAAATGAGCATAAGCACAATGAAATTAATGCTGGAATCATCTTCAGGATGCTAGAATACAATAAATACAGCAAAAATTTTGAGTCTACAACGTTTAGTTTAGGTGTGAGAGCCAAAATTAACTTTTTATTGCTTTAAATGCATATTCAGCCCCTGATTGTACACTTAAGGTGAAAATGTCAAAATTCTCAAAATGAGCATAAGCACAATGAAATTAACGCTGGAATCATCTTTAGGGTGCTATAATACACTAAAATACAGCAACATTTTTGAGTCTAGAACGTTTAGTTTAGGTGTGAGAGCCAAAATTAACTTTTTATTGTTTTAAATGCGTTTTCAGCCTGATTGTGCACTTTAGGTGAAAATTTCAAAATTCTCAAAATGAGCATAAGCACAATGAAATTAATGCTGGAATCATCTTCAGGATGCTAGAATACACTAAATACAGCCCAAATTTTGAGTCTACAACGTTTAGTTTAGGTGTGAGAGCCAAAATGAACTTTTTATTGCTTTAAATGTGTTTTCAGCCCCTGATTGTACACTTAAGGTGAAAATGTCAAAATCTTAAAATTTAGCATAAGCACAATGAAATTAATGCTGGAATCATCTTCAGGATGCTAGAATACACTAAATACAGCAAAAATTTTTAGTCTACAACGTTTAGTTTAGGTGTGAGAGCCAAAATGAACTTTTTATTGCTTTAAATGCATTTTCAGCCCCTGATTGTACACTTTAGGTGAAAATGTCAAAATCTTCAAAAATGAGCATAAGCACAATGAAATTAATGCTGGAATCATCTTCAGGATGCTAGAATACAATAAATACAGCAAAAATTTTGAGTCTACAACGTTTAGTTTAGGTGTGAGAGCCAAAATTAACTTTTTATAGCTTTAAACGCATTTTCAGCCCCTAATTGTACACTTAAGGTGAAAATGTCAAAATCTTCAAAATGAGCATAAGCACAATGAAATTAATGCTGGAATCATCTTCAGGATGCTAGTATACACTAAATACAGCAACAATTTTGAGTCTAGAACGTTTAGTTTAGGTGTGAGAGCCAAAATGAACTTTTTATTTCTTTAAACGCATTTTCAGCCCCTGATTTTACACTTAAGGTGAAAATGTCAAAATCTTCAAAATGAGCATAAGCACAATGAAATTAATGCTGGAATCATCTTCAGGATGCGAGAATACACGAAATACAGCAAACATTTTGAGTCTACAACGTTTAGTTTAGGTGTGAGAGCCAAAATGAACTTTTTATTGCTTTAAATGCGTTTTCAGCCTGATTGTGCACTTTAGGTGAAAATGTCAAAATTCTCAAAATGAGCATAAGCACAATGAAATTAACGCTGGAATCATCTTTAGGGTGCTATAATACACTAAAATACAGCAACATTTTTGAGTCTAGAACGTTTAGTTTAGGTGTGAGAGCCAAAATTAACTTTTTATTGTTTTAAATGCGTTTTCAGCCTGATTGTGCACTTTAGGTGAAAATTTCAAAATTCTCAAAATGAGCATAAGCACAATGAAATTAATGCTGGAATCATCTTCAGGATGCTAGAATACACTAAATACAGCCAAAATTTTGAGTCTACAACGTTTAGTTTAGGTGTGAGAGCCAAAATTAACTTTTTATAGCTTTAAACGCATTTTCAGCCCCTAATTGTACACTTAAGGTGAAAATGTCAAAATCTTCAAAATGAGCATAAGCACAATGAAATTAATGCTGGAATCATCTTCAGGATGCTAGTATACACTAAATACAGCAACAATTTTGAGTCTAGAACGTTTAGTTTAGGTGTGAGAGCCAAAATGAACTTTTTATTTCTTTAAACGCATTTTCAGCCCCTGATTTTACACTTAAGGTGAAAATGTCAAAATCTTCAAAATGAGCATAAGCACAATGAAATTAATGCTGGAATCATCTTCAGGATGCGAGAATACACGAAATACAGCAAACATTTTGAGTCTACAACGTTTAGTTTAGGTGTGAGAGCCAAAATGAACTTTTTATTGCTTTAAATGCGTTTTCAGCCTGATTGTGCACTTTAGGTGAAAATGTCAAAATTCTCAAAATGAGCATAAGCACAATGAAATTAACGCTGGAATCATCTTTAGGGTGCTATAATACACTAAAATACAGCAACATTTTTGAGTCTAGAACGTTTAGTTTAGGTGTGAGAGCCAAAATTAACTTTTTATTGTTTTAAATGCGTTTTCAGCCTGATTGTGCACTTTAGGTGAAAATTTCAAAATTCTCAAAATGAGCATAAGCACAATGAAATTAATGCTGGAATCATCTTCAGGATGCTAGAATACACTAAATACAGCCAAAATTTTGAGTCTACAACGTTTAGTTTAGGTGTGAGAGCCAAAATGAACTTTTTATTGCTTTAAATGTGTTTTCAGCCCCTGATTGTACACTTAAGGTGAAAATGTCAAAATCTTAAAATTTAGCATAAGCACAATGAAATTAATGCTGGAATCATCTTCAGGATGCTAGAATACACGAAATACAGCAAACATTTTGAGTCTACAACGTTTAGTTTAGGTGTGAGAGCCAAAATGAACTTTTTATTGCTTTAAACGCGTTTTCAGCCCCTGATTGTGCACTTTAGGTGAAAATGTCAAAATCTTCAAAATGAGCATAAGCACAATGAAATTAATGCTGGAATCATCTTCAGGATGCTAAAATACACTAAATACAGCAAAAATTTTGAGTCTACAACGTTCAGTTTAGGTGTGAGTGCCAAAATGAACTTTTTATTGCTTTAAACGCATTTTCAGCCCCTGATTGTACACTTAAGGTGAAAATGTCAAAATTCTCAAAATGAGCATAAGCACAATGAAATTAATGCTGGAATCATCTTCAGGATGCTAGAATACACTAAATACAGCAACATTTTTGAGTCTACAACGTTTAGTTTAGGTGTGAGAGCCAAAATGAACTTTTTATTGCTTTAAATGCATTTTCAGCCTGATTGTGCACTTTAGGTGAAAATGTCAAAATCTTAAAAATGAGCATGAGCACAATGAAATTAATGCTGGAATCATCTTCAGGATGCTAGAATACACTAAATACAGCCAAAATTTTGAGTCTACAACGTTTAGTTTAGGTGTGAGAGCCAAAATGAACTTTTTATTGCTTTAAATGCGTTTTCAGCCCCTGATTGTACACTTAAGGTGAAAATGTCAAAATCTTCAAAATGAGCATTAGCACAATGAAATTAATGCTGGAATCATCTTCAGGATGCTAGAATACACTAAAAAACAGCAAAAAAATTGAGTCTACAACGTTTAGTTTAGGTGTGAGAGCCAAAATGAACTTTTTATTGCTTTAAATGCATATTCAGCCCCTGATTGTACACTTAAGGTGAAAATGTCAAAATTCTCAAAATGAGCATAAGCACAATGAAATGAACGCTGGAATCATCTTCAGGGTGCTATAATACACTAAAATACAGCAACATTTTTGAGTCTACAACGTTTAGTTTAGGTGTGAGAGCCAAAATGAACTTTTTATTGCTTTAAACGCGTTTTCAGCCCCTGATTGTACACTTTAGGTAAAAATGTCAAAATCTTCAAAATGAGCATAAGCACAATGAAATTAATACTGGAATCATCTTCAGGATGCTATAATACACTAAATACAGCAAACATTTTGAGTCTACAACGTTTAGTTTAGGTGTGAGAGCCAAAATGAACTTTTTATTTCTTTAAATGCGTTTTCAGCCCCTGATTGTACACTTAAGGTGAAATTGTCAAAATCTTCAAAATGAGCATAAGCACAATGAACTTAATGCTGGAATCATCTTCAGGATGCTAGAATACACTAAATACAGCAAAAATTTTGAGTCTACAATGTTTAGTTTAGGTGTGAGAGCCAAAATGAACTTTTTATGTTTTTAAATGCGTTTTCAGCCTGATTGTGCACTTTAGGTGAAAATGTCAAAATCTTAAAAATGAGCATGAGCACAATTAAATTAATGCTGGAATCATCTTCAGGGTGCTAGAATACACTAAATACAGCCAAAATTTTGAGTCTACAACGTTTAGTTTAGGTGTGAGAGCCAAAATGAACTTTTTATTGCTTTAAATGCGTTTTCAGCCCCTGATTGTACACTTAAGGTGAAAATGTCAAAATCTTCAAAATGAGCATTAGCACAATGAAATTAATGCTGGAAACATCTTCAGGATGCTAGAATACACTAAATACAGCAAAAAAATTGAGACTACAACGTTTAGTTTAGGTGTGAGAGCCAAAATGAACTTTTTATTGCTTTAAATGCATATTCAGCCCCTGATTGTACACTTAAGGTGAAAATGTCAAAATTCTCAAAATGAGCATAAGCACAATGAAATTAACGCTGGAATCATCTTTAGGGTGCTATAATACACTAAAATACAGCAACATTTTTGAGTCTAGAACGTTTAGTTTAGGTGTGAGAGCCAAAATTAACTTTTTATTGTTTTAAATGCGTTTTCAGCCTGATTGTGCACTTAAGGTGAAAATGTCAAAATTCTCAAAATGAGCATAAGCACAATGAAATTAATGCTGGAATCATCTTCAGGATGCTAGAATACACTAAATACAGCCAAAATTTTGAGTCTACAACGTTTAGTTTAGGTGTGAGAGCCAAAATGAACTTTTTATTGCTTTAAATGTGTTTTCAGCCCCTGATTGTGCACTTTAGGTGAAAATGTCAAAATCTTCAAAATGAGCATAAGCACAATGAAATTAATGCTGGAATCATCGTCAGGATGCTAGAATACACTAAATACAGCAAAAAAATTTAGTCTACAACGTTTAGTTTAGGTGTGAGAGCCAAAATGAACTTTTTATTGCTTTAAATGCATTTTCAGCCCCTGATTGTACACTTTAGGTGAAAATGTCAAAATCTTCAAAAATGAGCATAAGCACAATAAAATTAATGCTGGAATCATCTTCAGGATGCTAGAATACAATAAATACAGCAACAATTTTGAGTCTACAACGTTTAGTTTAGGTGTGAGAGCCAAAATTAACTTTTTATTGCTTTAAATGCGTTTTCAGCCTGATTGTGCACTTTAGGTGAAAATGTCAAAACCTTCAAAATGAGCATAAGCACAATGAAATTAATGCTGGAATCATCTTCAGGATGCTAGTATACACTAAATACAGCAAAAAGTTTGAGTCTACAACGTTTAGTTTAGGTATGAGAGCCAAAATTAACTTTTAATTTCTTTAAATGCGTTTTCAGCCCCTGATTGTACACTTAAGGTGAAATTGTCAAAATCTTCAAAATGAGCATAAGCACAATGAACTTAATGCTGGAATCATCTTCAGGATGCTAGAATACACTAAATACAGCAAACATTTTGAGTCTACAACGTTTAGTTTAGGTGTGAGAGCCAAAATGAACTTTTTATTGCTTTAAATGAGTTTTCAGCCTGAGTGTGCACTTAAGGTGAAAATGTCAAAATCTTAAAAATGAGCATGAGAACAATGAAATTAATGCTGGAATAATCTTCAGGATGCTAGAATACACTAAATACAGCAACATTTTTGAGTCTACAACGTTTAGTTTAGGTGTGAGAGCCAAAATTAACTTTTTATTGCTTTAAATGCATTTTCAGCCTGATTGTGCACTTTAGGTGAAAATGTCAAAATCTTAAAAATGAGCATGAGCACAATGAAATTAATGCTGGAATCATCTTCAGGATGCTAGAATACACTAAATACAGCCAAAATTTTGAGTCTACAACGTTTAGTTTAGGTGTGAGAGCCAAAATGAACTTTTTATTTCTTTAAATGCGTTTTCAGCCCCTGATTGTACACTTAAGGTGAAAATGTCAAAATCTTCAAAATGAGCATTAGCACAATGAAATTAATGCTGGAATCATCTTCAGGATGCTAGAATACACTAAATACAGCAAAAAATTTGAGTCTACAACGTTTAGTTTAGGTGTGAGAGCCAAAATGAACTTTTTATTGCTTTAAATGCATATTCAGCCCCTGATTGTACACTTAAGGTGAAAATGTCAAAATTCTCAAAATGAGCATAAGCACAATGAAATTAACGCTGGAATCATCTTTAGGGTGCTATAATACACTAAAATACAGCAACATTTTTGAGTCTAGAACGTTTAGTTTAGGTGTGAGAGCCAAAATTAACTTTTTATTGTTTTAAATGCGTTTTCAGCCTGATTGTGCACTTTAGGTGAAAATTTCATAATTCTCAAAATGAGCATAAGCACAATGAAATTAATGCTGGAATCATCTTCAGGATGCTAGAATACACTAAATACAGCCAAAATTTTGAGTCTACAACGTTTAGTTTAGGTGTGAGAGCCAAAATGAACTTTTTATTGCTTTAAATGTGTTTTCAGCCCCTGATTGTACACTTAAGGTGAAAATGACAAAATCTTAAAATTGAGCATAAGCACAATGAAATTAATGCTGGAATCATCTTCAGGATGCTAGAATACACTAAATACAGCCAAAATTTTGAGTCTACAACGTTTAGTTTAGGTGTGAGAGCCAAAATGAACTTTTTATTGCTTTAAATGTGTTTTCAGCCCCTGATTGTACACTTAAGGTGAAAATGACAAAATCTTAAAATTGAGCATAAGCACAATGAAATTAATGCTGGAATCATCTTCAGGATGCTAGAATACACGAAATACAGCAAACATTTTGAGTCTACAACGTTTAGTTTAGGTGTGAGAGCCAAAATGAACTTTTTATTGCTTTAAACGCGTTTTCAGCCCCTGATTGTGCACTTTAGGTGAAAATGTCAAAATCTTCAAAATGAGCATAAGCACAATGAAATTAATGCTGGAATCATCTTCAGGATGCTAAAATACACTAAATACAGCAAAAATTTTGAGTCTACAACATTCAGTTTAGGTGTGAGTGCCAAAATGAACTTTTTATTGCTTTAAACGCATTTTCAGCCCCTGATTGTACACTTAAGGTGAAAATGTCAAAATTCTCAAAATGAGCATAAGGACGATGAAATTAATGCTGGAATCATCGTCAGGATGCTAGAATACACTAAATACAGCAAAAAAATTTAGTCTACAACGTTTAGTTTAGGTGTGAGAGCCAAAATTAACTTTTTATAGCTTTAAACGCATTTTCAGCCCCTAATTGTACACTTAAGGTGAAAATGTCAAAATCTTCAAAATGAGCATAAGCACAATGAAATTAATGCTGGAATCATCTTCAGGATGCTAGTATACACTAAATACAGCAACAATTTTGAGTCTAGAACGTTTAGTTTAGGTGTGAGAGCCAAAATGAACTTTTTATTTCTTTAAACGCATTTTCAGCCCCTGATTTTACACTTAAGGTGAAAATGTCAAAATCTTCAAAATGAGCATAAGCACAATGAAATTAATGCTGGAATCATCTTCAGGATGCTAGAATACACTAAATACAGCAAAAATTTTGAGTCTACAACGTTTAGTTTAGGTGTGAGAGCCAAAATGAACTTTTTATTGCTTTAAATGCGTTTTCAGCCTGAGTGTGCACTTAAGGTGAAAATGTCAAAATCTTAAAAATGAGCATGAGCACAATGAAATTAATGCTGGAATCATCTTCAGGATGCTAGAATACACTAAATACAGCAACATTTTTGAGTCTACAACGTTTAGTTTAGGTGTGAGAGCCAAAATTAACTTTTTATTGCTTTAAATGCATTTTCAGCCTGATTGTGCACTTTAGGTGAAAATGTCAAAATCTTAAAAATGAGCATGAGCACAATGAAATTAATGCTGGAATCATCTTCAGGATGCTAGAATACACTAAATACAGCCACAATTTTGAGTCTACAACGTTTAGTTTAGGTGTGAGAGCCAAAATGAACTTTTTATTGCTTTAAATGCGTTTTCAGCCCCTGATTGTACACTTAAGGTGAAAATGTCAAAATCTTCAAAATGAGCATTAGCACAATGAAATTAATGCTGGAATCATCTTCAGGATGCTAGAATAAACTAAAAAACTGCAAAAAAATTGAGTCTACAACGTTTAGTTTAGGTGTGAGAGCCAAAATGAACTTTTTATTGCTTTAAATGCATATTCAGCCCCTGATTGTACACTTAAGGTGAAAATGTCAAAATTCTCAAAATGAGCATAAGCACAATGAAATGAACGCTGGAATCATCTTCAGGGTGCTATAATACACTAAAATACAGCAACATTTTTGAGTCTACAACGTTTAGTTTAGGTGTGAGAGCCAAAATGAACTTTTTATTTCTTTAAATGCGTTTTCAGCCCCTGATTGTACACTTAAGGTGAAATTGTCAAAATCTTCAAAATGAGCATAAGCACAATGAACTTAATGCTGGAATCATCTTCAGGATGCTAGAATACACTAAATACAGCAAAAATTTTGAGTCTACAATGTTTAGTTTAGGTGTGAGAGCCAAAATGAACTTTTTATGGCTTTAAATGCGTTTTCAGCCTGATTGTGCACTTTAGGTGAAAATGTCAAAATCTTAAAAATGAGCATAAGCACAATGAAATTAATGCTGGAATCATCTTCAGGATGCTAGAATACACTAAATACAGCAAAAAGTTTGAGTCTACAACGTTTAGTTTAGGTGTGAGAGCCAAAATGAACTTTTTATTTCTTTAAACGCATTTTCAGCCCCTGATTTTACACTTAAGGTGAAAATGTCAAAATCTTCAAAATGAGCATAAGCACAATGAAATTAATGCTGGAATCATCTTCAGAATAAGAGAATACACGAAATACAGCAAACATTTTGAGTCTACAACGTTTAGTTTAGGTGTGAGAGCCAAAATGAACTTTTTATTGCTTTAAATGCGTTTTCAGCCTGATTGTGCACTTAAGGTGAAAATGTCAAAACCTTCAAAATGAGCATAAGCACAAGGAAATTAATGCTGGAATCATCTTCAGGATGCTAGAATACACTAAATACAGCAAAAATTTTGAGTCTACAACGTTTAGTTTAGGTGTGAGAGCCAAAATGAACTTTTTATTGCTTTAAATGTGTTTTGAGCTCCTGATTGTACACTTAAGGTGAAAATGTCAAAATCTTCAAAATGAGCATAAGCACAATGAAATTAATGCTGGAATCATCTTCAGGATGCTAGAATACACTAAATACAGCAACATTTTTGAGTCTACAACGTTTAGTTTAGGTGTGAGAGCCAAAATGAACTTTTTATTGCTTTAAATGCATATTCAGCCCCTGATTGTACACTTAAGGTGAAAATGTCAAAATTCTCAAAATGAGCATAAGCACAATGAAATTAACGCTGGAATCATCTTCAGGATGCTAGAATACACTAAATACAGCAACATTTTTGAGTCTACAACGTTTAGTTTAGGTGTGAGAGCCAAAATGAACTTTTTATTGCTTTAAATGCATATTCAGCCCCTGATTGTACACTTAAGGTGAAAATGTCAAAATTCTCAAAATGAGCATAAGCACAATGAAATTAACGCTGGAATCATCTTCAGGGTGCTATAATACACTAAAATACAGCAACATTTTTGAGTCTACAAAGTTTAGTTTAGGTGTGAGAGCCAAAATGAACTTTTTATTGCTTTAAACGCGTTTTCAGCCCCTGATTGTACACTTTAGGTGAAAATGTCAAAATCTTCAAAATGAGCATAAGCACAATGAAATTAATACTGGAATCATCTTCAGGATGCTATAATACACTAAATACAGCAAACATTTTGAGTCTACAACGTTTAGTTTAGGTGTGAGAGCTAAAATGAACTTTTTATTTCTTTAAATGCGTTTTCAGCCCCTGATTGTACACTTAAGGTGAAATTGTCAAAATCTTCAAAATGAGCATAAGCACAATGAACTTAATGCTGGAATCATCTTCAGGATGCTAGAATACACTAAATACAGCCAAAATTTTGAGTCTACAACGTTTAGTTTAGGTGTGAGAGCCAAAATGAACTTTTTATTGCTTTAAATGCGTTTTCAGCCCCTGATTGTACACTTAAGGTGAAAATGTCAAAATCTTCAAAATGAGCATTAGCACAATGAAATTAATGCTGGAATCATCTTCAGGATGCTAGAATACACTAAATACAGCAAAAAAATTGAGTCTACAACGTTTAGTTTAGGTGTGAGAGCCAAAATGAACTTTTTATTGCTTTAAATGCATATTCAGCCCCTGATTGTACACTTAAGGTGAAAATGTCAAAATTCTCAAAATAAGCATAAGCACAATGAAATTAACGCTGGAATCATCTTTAGGGTGCTATAATACACTAAAATACAGCAACATTTTTGAGTCTAGAACGTTTAGTTTAGGTGTGAGAGCCAAAATTAACTTTTTATTGTTTTAAATGCGTTTTCAGCCTGATTGCGCACTTTAGGTGAAAATGTCAAAATTCTCAAAATGAGCATAAGCACAATGAAATTAATGCTGGAATCATCTTCAGGATGCTAGAATACACTAAATACAGCCAAAATTTTGAGTCTACAACGTTTAGTTTAGGTGTGAGAGCCAAATTGAACTTTTTATTGCTTTAAATGTGTTTTCAGCCCCTGATTGTGCACTTTAGGTGAAAATGTCAAAATCTTCAAAATGAGCATAAGCACAATGAAATTAATGCTGGAATCATCGTCAGGATGCTAGAATACACTAAATACAGCAAAAAAATTTAGTCTACAACGTTTAGTTTAGGTGTGAGAGCCAAAATGAACTTTTTATTGCTTTAAATGCATTTTCAGCCCCTGATTGTACACTTTAGGTGAAAATGTCAAAATCTTCAAAAATGAGCATAAGCACAATAAAATTAATGCTGGAATCATCTTCAGGATGCTAGAATACAATAAATACAGGAACAATTTTGAGTCTACAACGTTTAGTTTAGGTGTGAGAGCCAAAATTAACTTTTTAGAGCTTTAAACGCATTTTCAGCCCCTAATTGTACACTTAAGGTGAAAATGTCAAAATCTTCAAAATGAGCATAAGCACAATGAAATTAATGCTGGAATCATCTTCAGGATGCTAGTATACACTAAATACAGCAACAATTTTGAGTCTTGAACGTTTAGTTTAGGTGTGAGAGCCAAAATTAACTTTTTATTGCTTTAAATGCGTTTTCAGCCTGATTGTGCACTTTAGGTGAAAATGTCAAATCCTTCAAAATGAGCATAAGCACAATGAAATTAATGCTGGAATCATCTTCAGGATGCTAGAATACACTAAATACAGCAAACATTTTGAGTCTACAACGTTTAGTTTAGGTGTGAGAGCCAAAATGAACTTTTTATTGCTTTAAATGAGTTTTCAGCCTGAGTGTGCACTTAAGGTGAAAATGTCAACATCTTAAAAAAGAGCATGAGCACAATGAAATTAATGCTGGAATCATCTTCAGGATGCTAGAATACACTAAATACAGCAACATTTTTGAGTCTACAACGTTTAGTTTAGGTGTGAGAGCCAAAATTAACTTTTTATTGCTTTAAATGCATTTTCAGCCTGATTGTGCACTTTAGGTGAAAATGTCAAAATCTTAAAAATGAGCATGAGCACAATGAAATTAATGCTGGAATCATCTTCAGGATGCTAGAATACACTAAATACAGCAAAAATTTTGAGTCTACAACGTTTAGTTTAGGTGTGAGAGCCAAAATTATCTTTTTATTTCTTTGAATGCGTTTTCAGCCCCTGATTGTACACTTAAGGTGAAATTGTCAAAATCTTCAAAATGAGCATAAGCACAATGAACTTAATGCTGGAATCATCTTCAGGATGCTAGAATACACTAAATACAGCAAAAAGTTTTGAGTCTACAATGTTTAGTTTAGGTGTGAGATCCAAAATGAACTTTTTATGGCTTTAAATGCGTTTTCAGCCTGATTGTGCACTTTAGGTGAAAATGTCAAAATCTTCAAAATGAGCATAAGCACAGTGAAATTAATGCTGGAATCATCTTCAGAATGCTAGAATACACAAAATACAGCAAACATTTTGAGTCTACAATGTTTAGTTTAGGTGTGAGAGCCAAAATGAACTTTTTATGGCTTTAAATGCGTTTTCAGCCCCTAATTGTACACTTAAGGTGAAAATGTCAAAATTCTCAAAATGAGCATAAGCACAATGAAATTAACGCTGGAATCATCTTTAGGGTGCTATAATACACTAAAATACAGCAACATTTTTGAGTCTAGAACGTTTAGTTTAGGTGTGAGAGCCAAAATTAACTTTTTATTGTTTTAAATGCGTTTTCAGCCTGATTGTGCACTTTAGGTGAAAATTTCAAAATGAGCATAAGCACAATGAAATTAATGCTGGAATCATCTTCAGGATGCTAGAATACACTAAATACAGCCAAAATTTTGAGTCTACAACGTTTAGTTTAGGTGTGAGAGCCAAAATGAACTTTTTATTGCTTTAAATGTGTTTTCAGCCCCTGATTGTACACTTAAGGTGAAAATGACAAAATCTTAAAATTGAGCATAAGCACAATGAAATTAATGCTGGAATCATCTTCAGGATGCTAGAATACACTAAATACAGCCAAAATTTTGAGTCTACAACGTTTAGTTTAGGTCTGAGAGCCAAAATGAACTTTTTATTGCTTTAAACGCGTTTTCAGCCCCTGATTGTGCACTTTAGGTGAAAATGTCAAAATCTTCAAAATGAGCATAAGCACAATGAAATTAATGCTGGAATCATCTTCAGGATGCTAAAATACACTAAATACAGCAAAAATTTTGAGTCTACAACATTCAGTTTAGGTGTGAGTGCCAAAATGAACTTTTTATTGCTTTAAACGCATTTTCAGCCCCTGATTGTACACTTAAGGTGAAAATGTCAAAATTCTCAAAATGAGCATAAGGACGATGAAATTAATGCTGGAATCATCGTCAGGATGCTAGAATACACTAAATACAGCAAAAAAATTTAGTCTACAACGTTTAGTTTAGGTGTGAGAGCCAAAATGAACTTTTTATTGCTTTAAATGCATTTTCAGCCCCTGATTGTACACTTTAGGTGAAAATGTCAAAATCTTCAAAAATGAGCATAAGCACAATGAAATTAATGCTGGAATCATCTTCAGGATGCTAGAATACAATAAATACAGCAAAAATTTTGAGTCTACGACGTTTAGTTTAGGTGTGAGAGCCAAAATTAACTTTTTATAGCTTTAAACGCATTTTCAGCCCCTAATTGTACACTTAAGGTGAAAATGTCAAAATCTTCAAAATGAGCATAAGCACAATGAAATTAATGCTGGAATCATCTTCAGGATGCTAGTATACACTAAATACAGCAACAATTTTGAGTCTAGAACGTTTAGTTTAGGTGTGAGAGCCAAAATGAACTTTTTATTTCTTTAAACGCATTTTCAGCCCCTGAATTTACACTTAAGGTGAAAATGTCAAAATCTTCAAAATGAGCATAAGCACAATGAAATTAATGCTGGAATCATCTTCAGGATGCTAGAATACACTAAATACAGCAAAAATTTTGAGTCTACAACGTTTAGTTTAGGTGTGAGAGCCAAAATGAACTTTTTATTGCTTTAAATGCGTTTTCAGCCTGAGTGTGCACTTAAGGTGAAAATGTCAAAATCTTAAAAATGAGCATGAGCACAATGAAATTAATGCTGGAATCATCTTCAGGATGCTAGAATACACTAAATACAGCAACATTTTTGAGTCTACAACGTTTAGTTTAGGTGTGAGAGCCAAAATTAACTTTTTATTGCTTTAAATGCATTTTCAGCCTGATTGTGCACTTAAGGTGAAAATGTCAAAATCTTAAAAATGAGCATGAGCACAATGAAATTAATGCTGGAATCATCTTCAGGATGCTAGAATACACTAAATACAGCCACAATTTTGAGTCTACAACGTTTAGTTTAGGTGTGAGAGCCAAAATGAACTTTTTATTGCTTTAAATGCGTTTTCAGCCCCTGATTGTACACTTAAGGTGAAAATGTCAAAATCTTCAAAATGAGCATTAGCACAATGAAATTAATGCTGGAATCATCTTCAGGATGCTAGAATAAACTAAAAAACTGCAAAAAAATTGAGTCTACAACGTTTAGTTTAGGTGTGAGAGCCAAAATGAACTTTTTATTGCTTTAAATGCATATTCAGCCCCTGATTGTACACTTAAGGTGAAAATGTCAAAATTCTCAAAATGAGCATAAGCACAATGAAATGAACGCTGGAATCATCTTCAGGGTGCTATAATACACTAAAATACAGCAACATTTTTGAGTCTACAACGTTTAGTTTAGGTGTGAGAGCCAAAATGAACTTTTTATTGCTTTAAACGCGTTTTCAGCCCCTGATTGTACACTTTAGGTGAAAATGTCAAAATCTTCAAAATGAGCATAAGCACAATGAAATTAATACTGGAATCATCTTCAGGATGCTATAATACACTAAATACAGCAAACATTTTGAGTCTACAACGTTTAGTTTAGGTGTGAGAGCCAAAATGAACTTTTTATTTCTTTAAATGCGTTTTCAGCCCCTGATTGTACACTTAAGGTGAAATTGTCAAAATCTTCAAAATGAGCATAAGCACAATGAACTTAATGCTGGAATCATCTTCAGGATGCTAGAATACACTAAATACAGCAAAAATTTTGAGTCTACAATGTTTAGTTTAGGTGTGAGAGCCAAAATGAACTTTTTATGGCTTTAAATGCGTTTTCAGCCTGATTGTGCACTTTAGGTGAAAATGTCAAAATCTTAAAAATGAGCATAAGCACAATGAAATTAATGCTGGAATCATCTTCAGGATGCTAGAATACACTAAATACAGCAAAAAGTTTGAGTCTACAACGTTTAGTTTAGGTGTGAGAGCCAAAATGAACTTTTTATTTCTTTAAACGCATTTTCAGCCCCTGATTTTACACTTAAGGTGAAAATGTCAAAATCTTCAAAATGAGCATAAGCACAATGAAATTAATGCTGGAATCATCTTCAGAATAAGAGAATACACGAAATACAGCAAACATTTTGAGTCTACAACGTTTAGTTTAGGTGTGAGAGCCAAAATGAACTTTTTATTGCTTTAAATGCGTTTTCAGCCTGATTGTGCACTTAAGGTGAAAATGTCAAAACCTTCAAAATGAGCATAAGCACAAGGAAATTAATGCTGGAATCATCTTCAGGATGCTAGAATACACTAAATACAGCAAAAATTTTGAGTCTACAACGTTTAGTTTAGGTGTGAGAGCCAAAATGAACTTTTTATTGCTTTAAATGTGTTTTGAGCTCCTGATTGTACACTTAAGGTGAAAATGTCAAAATCTTCAAAATGAGCATAAGCACAATGAAATTAATGCTGGAATCATCTTCAGGATGCTAGAATACACTAAATACAGCAACATTTTTGAGTCTACAACGTTTAGTTTAGGTGTGAGAGCCAAAATGAACTTTTTATTGCTTTAAATGCATATTCAGCCCCTGATTGTACACTTAAGGTGAAAATGTCAAAATTCTCAAAATGAGCATAAGCACAATGAAATTAACGCTGGAATCATCTTCAGGGTGCTATAATACACTAAAATACAGCAACATTTTTGAGTCTACAACGTTTAGTTTAGGTGTGAGAGCCAAAATGAACTTTTTATTGCTTTAAACGCGTTTTCAGCCCCTGATTGTACACTTTAGGTGAAAATGTCAAAATCTTCAAAATGAGCATAAGCACAATGAAATTAATACTGGAATCATCTTCAGGATGCTATAATACACTAAATACAGCAAACATTTTGAGTCTACAACGTTTAGTTTAGGTGTGAGAGCCAAAATGAACTTTTTATTTCTTTAAATGCGTTTTCAGCCCCTGATTGTACACTTAAGGTGAAAATGTCAAAATCTTAAAATTGAGCATAAGCACAATGAAATTAATGCTGGAATCATCTTCAGGATGCTAGAATACACGAAATACAGCAAACATTTTGAGTCTACAACGTTTAGTTTAGGTGTGAGAGCCAAAATGAACTTTTTATTGCTTTAAACGCGTTTTCAGCCCCTGATTGTGCACTTTAGATGAAAATGTCAAAATCTTCAAAATGAGCATAAGCACAATGAAATTAATGCTGGAATCATCTTCAGGATGCTAGAATACAATAAATACAGCAAAAACTTTGAGTCTACAACGTTTAGTTTAGGTGTGAGAGCCAAAATGAACTTTTTATTGCTTTAAACGCGTTTTCAGCCCCTGATTGTGCACTTTAGGTGAAAATGTCAAAATCTTCAAAATGAGCATAAGCACAATGAAATTAATGCTGGAATCATCTTCAGGATGCTAAAATACACTAAATACAGCAAAAATTTTGAGTCTACAACGTTCAGTTTAGGTGTGAGTGCCAAAATGAACTTTTTATTGCTTTAAACGCATTTTCAGCCCCTGATTGTACACTTAAGGTGAAAATGTCAAAATTCTCAAAATGAGCATAAGGACGATAAAATTAATGCTGGAATCATCGTCAGGATGCTAGAATACACTAAATACAGCAAAAATTTTTAGTCTACAACGTTAAGTTTAGGTGTGAGAGCCAAAATTAACTTTTTATTGCTTTAAATGCGTTTTCAGCCTGATTGTGCACTTTAGGTGAAAATGTCAAAATCTTAAAAATAAGCATGAGCACAATGAAATTAATGCTGGAATCATCTTCAGGATGCTAAAATACACTAAAATCAGCAAACATTTTGAGTCTACAACGTTTAGTTTAGGTGTGAGAGCCAAAATGAACTTTTTATTGCTTTAAACGCGTTTTCAGCCCCTGATTGTACACTTTAGGTGAAAATGTCAAAATCTTCAAAATGAGCATAAGCACAATGAAATTAATGCTGGAATCATCTTCAGGATGTTAGAATACACTAAATAGAGCAAACATTTTGAGTCTACAACGTTTAGTTTAGGTGTGAGTGCCAAAATGAACTTTTTATTTCTTTAAACGCATTTTCAGCCCCTGATTTTACACTTAAGGTGAAAATGTCAAAATCTTCAAAATGAGCATAAGCACAGTGAAATTAATGCTGGAATCATCTTCAGAATGCTAGAATACACTAAATACAGCAAACATTTTGAGTCTACAACGTTTAGTTTAGGTGTGAGAGCCAAAATGAACTTTTTATTGCTTTAAATGCGTTTTCAGCCCCTGATTGTACACATAAGGTGAAAATGTCAAAATCTTCAAAATGAGCATAAGCACAATGAAATTAATGCTGGAATCATCTTCAGGATACTAGAATACACGAAATACAGCAAACATTTTGAGTCTACAATGTTTAGTTTAGGTGTGAGAGCCAAAATGAACTTTTTATGGCTTTAAATGCGTTTTCAGCCTGATTGTGCACTTTAGGTGAAAATGTCAAAATCTTAAAAATGAGCATGAGCACAATGAAATTAATGCTGGAATCATCTTCAGGGTGCTAGAATACACTAAATACAGCCAAAATTTTGAGTCTACAACGTTTAATTTAGGTGTGAGAGCCAAAATGAACTTTTTATTGCTTTAAATGCGTTTTCAGCCCCTGATTGTACACTTAAGGTGAAAATGTCAAAATCTTCAAAATGAGCATTAGCACAATGAAATTAATGCTGGAATCATCTTCAGGATGCTAGAATACACTAAATACAGCAAAAAAATTGAGTCTACAACGTTTAGTTTAGGTGTGAGAGCCAAAATGAACTTTTTATTGCTTTAAATGCATATTCAGCCCCTGATTGTACACTTAAGGTGAAAATGTCAAAATTCTCAAAATGAGCATAAGCACAATGAAATTAACGCTGGAATCATCTTTAGGGTGCTATAATACACTAAAATACAGCAACATTTTTGAGTCTAGAACGTTTAGTTTAGGTGTGAGAGCCAAAATTAACTTTTTATTGTTTTAAATGCGTTTTCAGCCTGATTGTGCACTTAAGGTGAAAATTTCAAAATTCTCAAAATGAGCATGAGCACAATGAAATTAATGCTGGAATCATCTTCAGGATGCTAGAATACACTAAATACAGCCAAAATTTTGAGTCTACAACGTTTAGTTTAGGTGTGAGAGCCAAAATGAACTTTTTATTGCTTTAAATGTGTTTTCAGCCCCTGATTGTACACTTAAGGTGAAAATGACAAAATCTTAAAATTGAGCATAAGCACAATGAAATTAATGCTGGAATCATCTTCAGAATGCTAGAATACACGAAATACAGCAAACATTTTGAGTCTACAACGTTTAGTTTAGGTGTGAGAGCCAAAATGAACTTTTTATGGCTTTAAATGCGTTTTCAGCCTGATTGTGCACTTTAGGTGAAAATGTCAAAATCTTAAAAATGAGCATGAGCACAATAATATTAATGCTGGAATCATCTTCAGGGTGCTAGATTACACTAAATACAGCCAAAATTTTGAGTCTACAACGTTTAGTTTAGGTGTGAGAGCCAAAATGAACTTTTTATTGCTTTAAATGCGTTTTCAGCCCCTGATTGTACACTTAAGGTGAAAATGTCAAAATCTTCAAAATGAGCATTAGCACAATGAAATTAATGCTGGAATCATCTTCAGGATGCTAGAATACACTAAATACAGCAAAAAATTTGAGTCTACAACGTTTAGTTTAGGTGTGAGAGCCAAAATGAACTTTTTATTGCTTTAAATGCATATTCAGCCCCTGATTGTACACTTAAGGTGAAAATGTCAAAATTCTCAAAATGAGCATAAGCACAATGAAATTAACGCTGGAATCATCTTTAGGGTGCTATAATACACTAAAATACAGCAACATTTTTGAGTCTAGAACGTTTAGTTTAGGTGTGAGAGCCAAAATTAACTTTTTATTGTTTTAAATGCGTTTTCAGCCTGATTGTGCACTTTAGGTGAAAATTTCAAAATTCTCAAAATGAGCATAAGCACAATGAAATTAATGCTGGAATCATCTTCAGGATGCTAGAATACACTAAATACAGCCCAAATTTTGAGTCTACAACGTTTAGTTTAGGTGTGAGAGCCAAAATGAACTTTTTATTGCTTTAAATGTGTTTTCAGCCCCTGATTGTACACTTAAGGTGAAAATGTCAAAATCTTAAAATTTAGCATAAGCACAATGAAATTAATGCTGGAATCATCTTCAGGATGCTAGAATACACTAAATACAGCAAAAATTTTTAGTCTACAACGTTTAGTTTAGGTGTGAGAGCCAAAATGAACTTTTTATTGCTTTAAATGCATTTTCAGCCCCTGATTGTACACTTTAGGTGAAAATGTCAAAATCTTCAAAAATGAGCATAAGCACAATGAAATTAATGCTGGAATCATCTTCAGGATGCTAGAATACAATAAATACAGCAAAAATTTTGAGTCTACAACGTTTAGTTTAGGTGTGAGAGCCAAAATTAACTTTTTATAGCTTTAAACGCATTTTCAGCCCCTAATTGTACACTTAAGGTGAAAATGTCAAAATCTTCAAAATGAGCATAAGCACAATGAAATTAATGCTGGAATCATCTTCAGGATGCTAGTATACACTAAATACAGCAACAATTTTGAGTCTAGAACGTTTAGTTTAGGTGTGAGAGCCAAAATGAACTTTTTATTTCTTTAAACGCATTTTCAGCCCCTGATTTTACACTTAAGGTGAAAATGTCAAAATCTTCAAAATGAGCATAAGCACAATGAAATTAATGCTGGAATCATCTTCAGGATGCGAGAATACACGAAATACAGCAAACATTTTGAGTCTACAACGTTTAAATTAGGTGTGAGAGCCAAAATGAACTTTTTATTGCTTTAAATGCGTTTTCAGCCTGATTGTGCACTTTAGGTGAAAATGTCAAAATTCTCAAAATGAGCATAAGCACAATGAAATTAACGCTGGAATCATCTTTAGGGTGCTATAATACACTAAAATACAGCAACATTTTTGAGTCTAGAACGTTTAGTTTAGGTGTGAGAGCCAAAATTAACTTTTTATTGTTTTAAATGCGTTTTCAGCCTGATTGTGCACTTTAGGTGAAAATTTCAAAATTCTCAAAATGAGCATAAGCACAATGAAATTAATGCTGGAATCATCTTCAGGATGCTAGAATACACTAAATACAGCCAAAATTTTGAGTCTACAACGTTTAGTTTAGGTGTGAGAGCCAAAATGAACTTTTTATTGCTTTAAATGTGTTTTCAGCCCCTGATTGTACACTTAAGGTGAAAATGTCAAAATCTTAAAATTTAGCATAAGCACAATGAAATTAATGCTGGAATCATCTTCAGGATGCTAGAATACACGAAATACAGCAAACATTTTGAGTCTACAACGTTTAGTTTAGGTGTGAGAGCCAAAATGAACTTTTTATTGCTTTAAACGCGTTTTCAGCCCCTGATTGTGCACTTTAGGTGAAAATGTCAAAATCTTCAAAATGAGCATAAGCACAATGAAATTAATGCTGGAATCATCTTCAGGATGCTAAAATACACTAAATACAGCAAAAATTTTGAGTCTACAACGTTCAGTTTAGGTGTGAGTGCCAAAATGAACTTTTTATTGCTTTAAACGCATTTTCAGCCCCTGATTGTACACTTAAGGTGAAAATGTCAAAATTCTCAAAATGAGCATAAGGACGATGAAATTAATGCTGGAATCATCGTAAGGATGCTAGAATACACTAAATACAGCAAAAATTTTTAGTCTACAACGTTTAGTTTAGGTGTGAGAGCCAAAATGAACTTTTTATTGCTTTAAATGCATTTTCAGCCCCTGATTGTACACTTTAGGTGAAAATGTCAAAATCTTCAAAAATGAGCATAAGCACAATGAAATTAATGCTGGAATCATCTTCAGGATGCTAGAATACAATAAATACAGCAAAAATTTTGAGTCTACAACGTTTAGTTTAGGTGTGAGAGCCAAAATTAACTTTTTATAGCTTTAAACGCATTTTCAGCCCCTAATTGTACACTTAAGGTGAAAATGTCAAAATCTTCAAAATGAGCATAAGCACAATGAAATTAATGCTGGAATCATCTTCAGGATGCTAGTATACACTAAATACAGCAACAATTTTGAGTCTAGAACGTTTAGTTTAGGTGTGAGAGCCAAAATGAACTTTTTATTTCTTTAAACGCATTTTCAGCCCCTCATTTTACACTTAAGGTGAAAATGTCAAAATCTTCAAAATGAGAATAAGCACAATGAAATTAATGCTGGAATCATCTTCAGGATGCGAGAATACACGAAATACAGCAAACATTTTGAGTCTACAACGTTTAGTTTAGGTGTGAGAGCCAAAATGAACTTTTTATTGCTTTAAATGCGTTTTCAGCCTGATTGTGCACTTTAGGTGAAAATGTCAAAACCTTCAAAATGAGCATAAGCACAATGAAATTAATGCTGGAATCATCTTCAGGATGCTAGAATACACTAAATAGAGCAAAAATTTTGAGTCTACAACGTTTAGTTTAGGTGTGAGAGCCAAAATGAACTTTTTATTGCTTTAAATGCGTTTTGAGCTCCTGATTGTACACTTAAGGTGAAAATGTCAAAATCTTCAAAATGAGCATAAGCACAATGAAATTAATGCTGGAATCATCTTCAGGATGCTAGAATACACTAAATACAGCAAAAATTTTGAGTCTACAACGTTTAGTTTAGGTGTGAGAGCCAAAATGAACTTTTTATTGCTTTAAATGCGTTTTCAGCCTGAGTGTGCACTTAAGGTGAAAATGTCAAAATCTTAAAAATGAGCATGAGCACAATGAAATTAATGCTGGAATCATCTTCAGGATGCTAGAATACACTAAATACAGCAACATTTTTGAGTCTACAACGTTTAGTTTAGGTGTGAGAGCCAAAATGAACTTTTTATTGCTTTAAATGCATTTTCAGCCTGATTGTGCACTTTAGGTGAAAATGTCAAAATCTTAAAAATGAGCATGAGCACAATGAAATTAATGCTGGAATCATCTTCAGGATGCTAGAATACACTAAATACAGCCAAAATTTTGAGTCTACAACGTTTAGTTTAGGTGTGAGAGCCAAAATGAACTTTTTATTGCTTTAAATGCGTTTTCAGCCCCTGATTGTACACTTAAGGTGAAAATGTCAAAATCTTCAAAATGAGCATTAGCACAATGAAATTAATGCTGGAATCATCTTCAGGATGCTAGAATACACTAAAAAACAGCAAAAAAATTGAGTCTACAACGTTTAGTTTAGGTGTGAGAGCCAAAATGAACTTTTTATTGCTTTAAATGCATATTCAGCCCCTGATTGTACACTTAAGGTGAAAATGTCAAAATTCTCAAAATGAGCATAAGCACAATGAAATGAACGCTGGAATCATCTTCAGGGTGCTATAATACACTAAAATACAGCAACATTTTTGAGTCTACAACGTTTAGTTTAGGTGTGAGAGCCAAAATGAACTTTTTATTGCTTTAAACGCGTTTTCAGCCCCTGATTGTACACTTTAGGTAAAAATGTCAAAATCTTCAAAATGAGCATAAGCACAATGAAATTAATACTGGAATCATCTTCAGGATGCTATAATACACTAAATACAGCAAACATTTTGAGTCTACAACGTTTAGTTTAGGTGTGAGAGCCAAAATGAACTTTTTATTTCTTTAAATGCGTTTTCAGCCCCTGATTGTACACTTAAGGTGAAATTGTCAAAATCTTCAAAATGAGCATAAGCACAATGAACTTAATGCTGGAATCATCTTCAGGATGCTAGAATACACTAAATACAGCAAAAATTTTGAGTCTACAATGTTTAGTTTAGGTGTGAGAGCCAAAATGAACTTTTTATGTTTTTAAATGCGTTTTCAGCCTGATTGTGCACTTTAGGTGAAAATGTCAAAATCTTAAAAATGAGCATGAGCACAATTAAATTAATGCTGGAATCATCTTCAGGGTGCTAGAATACACTAAATACAGCCAAAATTTTGAGTCTACAACGTTTAGTTTAGGTGTGAGAGCCAAAATGAACTTTTTATTGCTTTAAATGCGTTTTCAGCCCCTGATTGTACACTTAAGGTGAAAATGTCAAAATCTTCAAAATGAGCATTAGCACAATGAAATTAATGCTGGAATCATCTTCAGGATGCTAGAATACACTAAATACAGCAAAAAAATTGAGACTACAACGTTTAGTTTAGGTGTGAGAGCCAAAATGAACTTTTTATTGCTTTAAATGCATATTCAGCCCCTGATTGTACACTTAAGGTGAAAATGTCAAAATTCTCAAAATGAGCATAAGCACAATGAAATTAACGCTGGAATCATCTTTAGGGTGCTATAATACACTAAAATACAGCAACATTTTTGAGTCTAGAACGTTTAGTTTAGGTGTGAGAGCCAAAATTAACTTTTTATTGTTTTAAATGCGTTTTCAGCCTGATTGTGCACTTAAGGTGAAAATGTCAAAATTCTCAAAATGAGCATAAGCACAATGAAATTAATGCTGGAATCATCTTCAGGATGCTAGAATACACTAAATACAGCCAAAATTTTGAGTCTACAACGTTTAGTTTAGGTGTGAGAGCCAAAATGAACTTTTTATTGCTTTAAATGTGTTTTCAGCCCCTGATTGTGCACTTTAGGTGAAAATGTCAAAATCTTCAAAATGAGCATAAGCACAATGAAATTAATGCTGGAATCATCGTCAGGATGCTAGAATACACTAAATACAGCAAAAAAATTTAGTCTACAACGTTTAGTTTAGGTGTGAGAGCCAAAATGAACTTTTTATTGCTTTAAATGCATTTTCAGCCCCTGATTGTACACTTTAGGTGAAAATGTCAAAATCTTCAAAAATGAGCATAAGCACAATAAAATTAATGCTGGAATCATCTTCAGGATGCTAGAATACAATAAATACAGCAACAATTTTGAGTCTACAACGTTTAGTTTAGGTGTGAGAGCCAAAATTAACTTTTTATTGCTTTAAATGCGTTTTCAGCCTGATTGTGCACTTTAGGTGAAAATGTCAAAACCTTCAAAATGAGCATAAGCACAATGAAATTAATGCTGGAATCATCTTCAGGATGCTAGTATACACTAAATACAGCAAAAAGTTTGAGTCTACAACGTTTAGTTTAGGTATGAGAGCCAAAATTAACTTTTAATTTCTTTAAATGCGTTTTCAGCCCCTGATTGTACACTTAAGGTGAAATTGTCAAAATCTTCAAAATGAGCATAAGCACAATGAACTTAATGCTGGAATCATCTTCAGGATGCTAGAATACACTAAATACAGCAAACATTTTGAGTCTACAACGTTTAGTTTAGGTGTGAGAGCCAAAATGAACTTTTTATTGCTTTAAATGAGTTTTCAGCCTGAGTGTGCACTTAAGGTGAAAATGTCAAAATCTTAAAAATGAGCATGAGAACAATGAATTTAATGCTGGAATCATCTTCAGGATGCTAGAATACACTAAATACAGCAACATTTTTGAGTCTACAACGTTTAGTTTAGGTGTGAGAGCCAAAATTAACTTTTTATTGCTTTAAATGCATTTTCAGCCTGATTGTGCACTTTAGGTGAAAATGTCAAAATCTTAAAAATGAGCATGAGCACAATGAAATTAATGCTGGAATCATCTTCAGGATGCTAGAATACACTAAATACAGCCAAAATTTTGAGTCTACAACGTTTAGTTTAGGTGTGAGAGCCAAAATGAACTTTTTATTTCTTTAAATGCGTTTTCAGCCCCTGATTGTACACTTAAGGTGAAATTGTCAAAATCTTCAAAATGAGCTTAAGCACAATGAACTTAATGCTGGAATCATCTTCAGGATGCTAGAATACACTAAATACAGCAAAAATTTTGAGTCTACAATGTTTAGTTTAGGTGTGAGATCCAAAATGAACTTTTTATGGCTTTAAATGCGTTTTCAGCCTGATTGTGCACTTAGGTGAAAATGTCAAAATCTTAAAAATAAGCATGAGCACAATGAAATTAATGCTGGAATCATCTTCAGGATGCTAAAATACACTAAAAACAGCAAACATTTTGAGTCTACAACGTTTAGTTTAGGTGTGAGAGCCAAAATGAACTTTTTATTGCTTTAAACGCGTTTTCAGCCCCTGATTGTACACTTTAGGTGAAAATGTCAAAATCTTCAAAATGAGCATAAGCACAATGAAATTAATGCTGGAATCATCTTCAGGATGTTAGAATACACTAAATAGAGCAAACATTTTGAGTCTACAACGTTTAGTTTAGGTGTGAGTGCCAAAATGAACTTTTTATTTCTTTAAACGCATTTTCAGCCCCTAATTTTACACTTAAGGTGAAAATGTCAAAATCTTCAAAATGAGCATAAGCACAGTGAAATTAATGCTGGAATCATCTTCAGAATGCTAGAATACACTAAATACAGCAAACATTTTGAGTCTACAACGTTTAGTTTAGGTGTGAGAGCCAAAATGAACTTTTTATTGCTTTAAATGCGTTTTCAGCCCCTGATTGTACACATAAGGTGAAAATGTCAAAATCTTCAAAATGAGCATAAGCACAATGAAATTAATGCTGGAATCATCTTCAGGATACTAGAATACACAAAATACAGCAAACATTTTGAGTCTACAATGTTTAGTTTAGGTGTGAGAGCCAAAATGAACTTTTTATGGCTTTAAATGCGTTTTCAGCCTGATTGTGCACTTTAGGTGAAAATGTCAAAATCTTAAAAATGAGCATGAGCACAATGAAATTAATGCTGGAATCATCTTCAGGGTGCTAGAATACACTAAATACAGCCAAAATTTTGAGTCTACAACGTTTAGTTTAGTTGTGAGAGCCAAAATGAACTTTTTATTGCTTTAAATGCGTTTTCAGCCCCTGATTGTACACTTAAGGTGAAAATGTCAAAATCTTCAAAATGAGCATTAGCACAATGAAATTAATGCTGGAATCATCTTCAGGATGCTAGAATACACTAAATACAGCAAAAAAATTGAGTCTACAACGTTTAGTTTAGGTGTGAGAGCCAAAATGAACTTTTTATTGCTTTAAATGCATATTCAGCCCCTGATTGTACACTTAAGGTGAAAATGTCAAAATTCTCAAAATGAGCATAAGCACAATGAAATTAACGCTGGAATCATCTTTAGGGTGCTATAATACACTAAAATACAGCAACATTTTTGAGTCTAGAACGTTTAGTTTAGGTGTGAGAGCCAAAATGAACTTTTTATTGTTTTAAATGCGTTTTCAGCCTGATTGTGCACTTTAGGTGAAAATTTCAAAATTCTCAAAATGAGCATAAGCACAATGAAATTAATGCTGGAATCATCTTCAGGATGCTAGAATACACTAAATACAGCCAAAATTTTGAGTCTACAACGTTTAGTTTAGGTGTGAGAGCCAAAATGAACTTTTTATTGCTTTAAATGTGTTTTCAGCCCCTGATTGTACACTTAAGGTGAAAATGACAAAATCTTAAAATTGAGCATAAGCACAATGAAATTAATGCTGGAATCATCTTCAGGATGCTAGAATACACTAAATACAGCCAAAATTTTGAGTCTACAACGTTTAGTTTAGGTGTGAGAGCCAAAATGAACTTTTTATTGCTTTAAATGTGTTTTCAGCCCCTGATTGTACACTTAAGGTGAAAATGACAAAATCTTAAAATTGAGCATAAGCACAATGAAATTAATGCTGGAATCATCTTCAGGATGCTAGAATACACGAAATACAGCAAACATTTTGAGTCTACAACGTTTAGTTTAGGTGTGAGAGCCAAAATGAACTTTTTATTGCTTTAAACGCGTTTTCAGCCCCTGATTGTGCACTTTAGGTGAAAATGTCAAAATCTTCAAAATGAGCATAAGCACAATGAAATTAATGCTGGAATCATCTTCAGGATGCTAAAATACACTAAATACAGCAAAAATTTTGAGTCTACAACATTCAGTTTAGGTGTGAGTGCCAAAATGAACTTTTTATTGCTTTAAACGCATTTTCAGCCCCTGATTGTACACTTAAGGTGAAAATGTCAAAATTCTCAAAATGAGCATAAGGACGATGAAATTAATGCTGGAATCATCGTCAGGATGCTAGAATACACTAAATACAGCAAAAAAATTTAGTCTACAACGTTTAGTTTAGGTGTGAGAGCCAAAATGAACTTTTTATTGCTTTAAATGCATTTTCAGCCCCTGATTGTACACTTTAGGTGAAAATGTCAAAATCTTCAAAAATGAGCATAAGCACAATGAAATTAATGCTGGAATCATCTTCAGGATGCTAGAATACAATAAATACAGCAAAAATTTTGAGTCTACGATGTTTAGTTTAGGTGTGAGAGCCAAAATTAACTTTTTATAGCTTTAAACGCATTTTCAGCCCCTAATTGTACACTTAAGGTGAAAATGTCAAAATCTTCAAAATGAGCATAAGCACAATGAAATTAATGCTGGAATCATCTTCAGGATGCTAGTATACACTAAATACAGCAACAATTTTGAGTCTAGAACGTTTAGTTTAGGTGTGAGAGCCAAAATGAACTTTTTATTTCTTTAAACGCATTTTCAGCCCCTGATTTTACACTTAAGGTGAAAATGTCAAAATCTTCAAAATGAGCATAAGCACAATGAAATTAATGCTGGAATCATCTTCAGGATGCTAGAATACACTAAATACAGCAAAAATTTTGAGTCTACAACGTTTAGTTTAGGTGTGAGAGCCAAAATGAACTTTTTATTGCTTTAAATGCGTTTTCAGCCTGAGTGTGCACTTAAGGTGAAAATGTCAAAATCTTAAAAATGAGCATGAGCACAATGAAATTAATGCTGGAATCATCTTCAGGATGCTAGAATACACTAAATACAGCAACATTTTTGAGTCTACAACGTTTAGTTTAGGTGTGAGAGCCAAAATTAACTTTTTATTGCTTTAAATGCATTTTCAGCCTGATTGTGCACTTTAGGTGAAAATGTCAAAATCTTAAAAATGAGCATGAGCACAATGAAATTAATGCTGGAATCATCTTCAGGATGCTAGAATACACTAAATACAGCAAAAATTTTGAGTCTACAATGTTTAGTTTAGGTGTGAGAGCCAAAATGAACTTTTTATGGCTTTAAATGCGTTTTCAGCCTGATTGTGCACTTTAGGTGAAAATGTCAAAATCTTAAAAATGAGCATAAGCACAATGAAAGTAATGCTGGAATCATCTTCAGGATGCTAGAATACACTAAATACAGCAAAAAGTTTGAGTCTACAACGTTTAGTTTAGGTGTGAGAGCCAAAATGAACTTTTTATTTCTTTAAACGCATTTTCAGCCCCTGATTTTACACTTAAGGTGAAAATGTCAAAATCTTCAAAATGAGCATAAGCACAATGAAATTAATGCTGGAATCATCTTCAGAATAAGAGAATACACGAAATACAGCAAACATTTTGAGTCTACAACGTTTAGTTTAGGTGTGAGAGCCAAAATGAACTTTTTATTGCTTTAAATGCGTTTTCAGCCTGATTGTGCACTTAAGGTGAAAATGTCAAAACCTTCAAAATGAGCATAAGCACAAGGAAATTAATGCTGGAATCATCTTCAGGATGCTAGAATACACTAAATACAGCAAAAATTTTGAGTCTACAACGTTTAGTTTAGGTGTGAGAGCCAAAATGAACTTTTTATTGCTTTAAATGTGTTTTGAGCTCCTGATTGTACACTTAAGGTGAAAATGTCAAAATCTTCAAAATGAGCATAAGCACAATGAAATTAATGCTGGAATCATCTTCAGGATGCTAGAATACACTAAATACAGCAACATTTTTGAGTCTACAACGTTTAGTTTAGGTGTGAGAGCCAAAATGAACTTTTTATTGCTTTAAATGCATATTCAGCCCCTGATTGTACACTTAAGGTGAAAATGTCAAAATTCTCAAAATGAGCATAAGCACAATGAAATTAACGCTGGAATCATCTTCAGGATGCTAGAATACACTAAATACAGCAACATTTTTGAGTCTACAACGTTTAGTTTAGGTGTGAGAGCCAAAATGAACTTTTTATTGCTTTAAATGCATATTCAGCCCCTGATTGTACACTTAAGGTGAAAATGTCAAAATTCTCAAAATGAGCATAAGCACAATGAAATTAACGCTGGAATCATCTTCAGGGTGCTATAATACACTAAAATACAGCAACATTTTTGAGTCTACAAAGTTTAGTTTAGGTGTGAGAGCCAAAATGAACTTTTTATTGCTTTAAACGCGTTTTCAGCCCCTGATTGTACACTTTAGGTGAAAATGTCAAAATCTTCAAAATGAGCATAAGCACAATGAAATTAATACTGGAATCATCTTCAGGATGCTATAATACACTAAATACAGCAAACATTTTGAGTCTACAACGTTTAGTTTAGGTGTGAGAGCTAAAATGAACTTTTTATTTCTTTAAATGCGTTTTCAGCCCCTGATTGTACACTTAAGGTGAAATTGTCAAAATCTTCAAAATGAGCATAAGCACAATGAACTTAATGCTGGAATCATCTTCAGGATGCTAGAATACACTAAATACAGCCAAAATTTTGAGTCTACAACGTTTAGTTTAGGTGTGAGAGCCAAAATGAACTTTTTATTGCTTTAAATGCGTTTTCAGCCCCTGATTGTACACTTAAGGTGAAAATGTCAAAATCTTCAAAATGAGCATTAGCACAATGAAATTAATGCTGGAATCATCTTCAGGATGCTAGAATACACTAAATACAGCAAAAAAATTGAGTCTACAACGTTTAGTTTAGGTGTGAGAGCCAAAATGAACTTTTTATTGCTTTAAATGCATATTCAGCCCCTGATTGTACACTTAAGGTGAAAATGTCAAAATTCTCAAAATAAGCATAAGCACAATGAAATTAACGCTGGAATCATCTTTAGGGTGCTATAATACACTAAAATACAGCAACATTTTTGAGTCTAGAACGTTTAGTTTAGGTGTGAGAGCCAAAATTAACTTTTTATTGTTTTAAATGCGTTTTCAGCCTGATTGCGCACTTTAGGTGAAAATGTCAAAATTCTCAAAATGAGCATAAGCACAATGAAATTAATGCTGGAATCATCTTCAGGATGCTAGAATACACTAAATACAGCCAAAATTTTGAGTCTACAACGTTTAGTTTAGGTGTGAGAGCCAAATTGAACTTTTTATTGCTTTAAATGTGTTTTCAGCCCCTGATTGTGCACTTTAGGTGAAAATGTCAAAATCTTCAAAATGAGCATAAGCACAATGAAATTAATGCTGGAATCATCGTCAGGATGCTAGAATACACTAAATACAGCAAAAAAATTTAGTCTACAACGTTTAGTTTAGGTGTGAGAGCCAAAATGAACTTTTTATTGCTTTAAATGCATTTTCAGCCCCTGATTGTACACTTTAGGTGAAAATGTCAAAATCTTCAAAAATGAGCATAAGCACAATAAAATTAATGCTGGAATCATCTTCAGGATGCTAGAATACAATAAATACAGGAACAATTTTGAGTCTACAACGTTTAGTTTAGGTGTGAGAGCCAAAATTAACTTTTTAGAGCTTTAAACGCATTTTCAGCCCCTAATTGTACACTTAAGGTGAAAATGTCAAAATCTTCAAAATGAGCATAAGCACAATGAAATTAATGCTGGAATCATCTTCAGGATGCTAGTATACACTAAATACAGCAACAATTTTGAGTCTTGAACGTTTAGTTTAGGTGTGAGAGCCAAAATTAACTTTTTATTGCTTTAAATGCGTTTTCAGCCTGATTGTGCACTTTAGGTGAAAATGTCAAATCCTTCAAAATGAGCATAAGCACAATGAAATTAATGCTGGAATCATCTTCAGGATGCTAGAATACACTAAATACAGCAAACATTTTGAGTCTACAACGTTTAGTTTAGGTGTGAGAGCCAAAATGAACTTTTTATTGCTTTAAATGAGTTTTCAGCCTGAGTGTGCACTTAAGGTGAAAATGTCAACATCTTAAAAAAGAGCATGAGCACAATGAAATTAATGCTGGAATCATCTTCAGGATGCTAGAATACACTAAATACAGCAACATTTTTGAGTCTACAACGTTTAGTTTAGGTGTGAGAGCCAAAATTAACTTTTTATTGCTTTAAATGCATTTTCAGCCTGATTGTGCACTTTAGGTGAAAATGTCAAAATCTTAAAAATGAGCATGAGCACAATGAAATTAATGCTGGAATCATCTTCAGGATGCTAGAATACACTAAATACAGCAAAAATTTTGAGTCTACAACGTTTAGTTTAGGTGTGAGAGCCAAAATTATCTTTTTATTTCTTTGAATGCGTTTTCAGCCCCTGATTGTACACTTAAGGTGAAATTGTCAAAATCTTCAAAATGAGCATAAGCACAATGAACTTAATGCTGGAATCATCTTCAGGATGCTAGAATACACTAAATACAGCAAAAAGTTTTGAGTCTACAATGTTTAGTTTAGGTGTGAGATCCAAAATGAACTTTTTATGGCTTTAAATGCGTTTTCAGCCTGATTGTGCACTTTAGGTGAAAATGTCAAAATCTTCAAAATGAGCATAAGCACAGTGAAATTAATGCTGGAATCATCTTCAGAATGCTAGAATACACAAAATACAGCAAACATTTTGAGTCTACAATGTTTAGTTTAGGTGTGAGAGCCAAAATGAACTTTTTATGGCTTTAAATGCGTTTTCAGCCCCTAATTGTACACTTAAGGTGAAAATGTCAAAATTCTCAAAATGAGCATAAGCACAATGAAATTAACGCTGGAATCATCTTTAGGGTGCTATAATACACTAAAATACAGCAACATTTTTGAGTCTAGAACGTTTAGTTTAGGTGTGAGAGCCAAAATTAACTTTTTATTGTTTTAAATGCGTTTTCAGCCTGATTGTGCACTTTAGGTGAAAATTTCAAAATGAGCATAAGCACAATGAAATTAATGCTGGAATCATCTTCAGGATGCTAGAATACACTAAATACAGCCAAAATTTTGAGTCTACAACGTTTAGTTTAGGTGTGAGAGCCAAAATGAACTTTTTATTGCTTTAAATGTGTTTTCAGCCCCTGATTGTACACTTAAGGTGAAAATGACAAAATCTTAAAATTGAGCATAAGCACAATGAAATTAATGCTGGAATCATCTTCAGGATGCTAGAATACACTAAATACAGCCAAAATTTTGAGTCTACAACGTTTAGTTTAGGTCTGAGAGCCAAAATGAACTTTTTATTGCTTTAAACGCGTTTTCAGCCCCTGATTGTGCACTTTAGGTGAAAATGTCAAAATCTTCAAAATGAGCATAAGCACAATGAAATTAATGCTGGAATCATCTTCAGGATGCTAAAATACACTAAATACAGCAAAAATTTTGAGTCTACAACATTCAGTTTAGGTGTGAGTGCCAAAATGAACTTTTTATTGCTTTAAACGCATTTTCAGCCCCTGATTGTACACTTAAGGTGAAAATGTCAAAATTCTCAAAATGAGCATAAGGACGATGAAATTAATGCTGGAATCATCGTCAGGATGCTAGAATACACTAAATACAGCAAAAAAATTTAGTCTACAACGTTTAGTTTAGGTGTGAGAGCCAAAATGAACTTTTTATTGCTTTAAATGCATTTTCAGCCCCTGATTGTACACTTTAGGTGAAAATGTCAAAATCTTCAAAAATGAGCATAAGCACAATGAAATTAATGCTGGAATCATCTTCAGGATGCTAGAATACAATAAATACAGCAAAAATTTTGAGTCTACGACGTTTAGTTTAGGTGTGAGAGCCAAAATTAACTTTTTATAGCTTTAAACGCATTTTCAGCCCCTAATTGTACACTTAAGGTGAAAATGTCAAAATCTTCAAAATGAGCATAAGCACAATGAAATTAATGCTGGAATCATCTTCAGGATGCTAGTATACACTAAATACAGCAACAATTTTGAGTCTAGAACGTTTAGTTTAGGTGTGAGAGCCAAAATGAACTTTTTATTTCTTTAAACGCATTTTCAGCCCCTGAATTTACACTTAAGGTGAAAATGTCAAAATCTTCAAAATGAGCATAAGCACAATGAAATTAATGCTGGAATCATCTTCAGGATGCTAGAATACACTAAATACAGCAAAAATTTTGAGTCTACAACGTTTAGTTTAGGTGTGAGAGCCAAAATGAACTTTTTATTGCTTTAAATGCGTTTTCAGCCTGAGTGTGCACTTAAGGTGAAAATGTCAAAATCTTAAAAATGAGCATGAGCACAATGAAATTAATGCTGGAATCATCTTCAGGATGCTAGAATACACTAAATACAGCAACATTTTTGAGTCTACAACGTTTAGTTTAGGTGTGAGAGCCAAAATTAACTTTTTATTGCTTTAAATGCATTTTCAGCCTGATTGTGCACTTAAGGTGAAAATGTCAAAATCTTAAAAATGAGCATGAGCACAATGAAATTAATGCTGGAATCATCTTCAGGATGCTAGAATACACTAAATACAGCCACAATTTTGAGTCTACAACGTTTAGTTTAGGTGTGAGAGCCAAAATGAACTTTTTATTGCTTTAAATGCGTTTTCAGCCCCTGATTGTACACTTAAGGTGAAAATGTCAAAATCTTCAAAATGAGCATTAGCACAATGAAATTAATGCTGGAATCATCTTCAGGATGCTAGAATAAACTAAAAAACTGCAAAAAAATTGAGTCTACAACGTTTAGTTTAGGTGTGAGAGCCAAAATGAACTTTTTATTGCTTTAAATGCATATTCAGCCCCTGATTGTACACTTAAGGTGAAAATGTCAAAATTCTCAAAATGAGCATAAGCACAATGAAATGAACGCTGGAATCATCTTCAGGGTGCTATAATACACTAAAATACAGCAACATTTTTGAGTCTACAACGTTTAGTTTAGGTGTGAGAGCCAAAATGAACTTTTTATTGCTTTAAACGCGTTTTCAGCCCCTGATTGTACACTTTAGGTGAAAATGTCAAAATCTTCAAAATGAGCATAAGCACAATGAAATTAATACTGGAATCATCTTCAGGATGCTATAATACACTAAATACAGCAAACATTTTGAGTCTACAACGTTTAGTTTAGGTGTGAGAGCCAAAATGAACTTTTTATTTCTTTAAATGCGTTTTCAGCCCCTGATTGTACACTTAAGGTGAAATTGTCAAAATCTTCAAAATGAGCATAAGCACAATGAACTTAATGCTGGAATCATCTTCAGGATGCTAGAATACACTAAATACAGCAAAAATTTTGAGTCTACAATGTTTAGTTTAGGTGTGAGAGCCAAAATGAACTTTTTATGGCTTTAAATGCGTTTTCAGCCTGATTGTGCACTTTAGGTGAAAATGTCAAAATCTTAAAAATGAGCATAAGCACAATGAAATTAATGCTGGAATCATCTTCAGGATGCTAGAATACACTAAATACAGCAAAAAGTTTGAGTCTACAACGTTTAGTTTAGGTGTGAGAGCCAAAATGAACTTTTTATTTCTTTAAACGCATTTTCAGCCCCTGATTTTACACTTAAGGTGAAAATGTCAAAATCTTCAAAATGAGCATAAGCACAATGAAATTAATGCTGGAATCATCTTCAGAATAAGAGAATACACGAAATACAGCAAACATTTTGAGTCTACAACGTTTAGTTTAGGTGTGAGAGCCAAAATGAACTTTTTATTGCTTTAAATGCGTTTTCAGCCTGATTGTGCACTTAAGGTGAAAATGTCAAAACCTTCAAAATGAGCATAAGCACAAGGAAATTAATGCTGGAATCATCTTCAGGATGCTAGAATACACTAAATACAGCAAAAATTTTGAGTCTACAACGTTTAGTTTAGGTGTGAGAGCCAAAATGAACTTTTTATTGCTTTAAATGTGTTTTGAGCTCCTGATTGTACACTTAAGGTGAAAATGTCAAAATCTTCAAAATGAGCATAAGCACAATGAAATTAATGCTGGAATCATCTTCAGGATGCTAGAATACACTAAATACAGCAACATTTTTGAGTCTACAACGTTTAGTTTAGGTGTGAGAGCCAAAATGAACTTTTTATTGCTTTAAATGCATATTCAGCCCCTGATTGTACACTTAAGGTGAAAATGTCAAAATTCTCAAAATGAGCATAAGCACAATGAAATTAACGCTGGAATCATCTTCAGGGTGCTATAATACACTAAAATACAGCAACATTTTTGAGTCTACAACGTTTAGTTTAGGTGTGAGAGCCAAAATGAACTTTTTATTGCTTTAAACGCGTTTTCAGCCCCTGATTGTACACTTTAGGTGAAAATGTCAAAATCTTCAAAATGAGCATAAGCACAATGAAATTAATACTGGAATCATCTTCAGGATGCTATAATACACTAAATACAGCAAACATTTTGAGTCTACAACGTTTAGTTTAGGTGTGAGAGCCAAAATGAACTTTTTATTTCTTTAAATGCGTTTTCAGCCCCTGATTGTACACTTAAGGTGAAAATGTCAAAATCTTAAAATTGAGCATAAGCACAATGAAATTAATGCTGGAATCATCTTCAGGATGCTAGAATACACGAAATACAGCAAACATTTTGAGTCTACAACGTTTAGTTTAGGTGTGAGAGCCAAAATGAACTTTTTATTGCTTTAAACGCGTTTTCAGCCCCTGATTGTGCACTTTAGATGAAAATGTCAAAATCTTCAAAATGAGCATAAGCACAATGAAATTAATGCTGGAATCATCTTCAGGATGCTAGAATACAATAAATACAGCAAAAACTTTGAGTCTACAACGTTTAGTTTAGGTGTGAGAGCCAAAATGAACTTTTTATTGCTTTAAACGCGTTTTCAGCCCCTGATTGTGCACTTTAGGTGAAAATGTCAAAATCTTCAAAATGAGCATAAGCACAATGAAATTAATGCTGGAATCATCTTCAGGATGCTAAAATACACTAAATACAGCAAAAATTTTGAGTCTACAACGTTCAGTTTAGGTGTGAGTGCCAAAATGAACTTTTTATTGCTTTAAACGCATTTTCAGCCCCTGATTGTACACTTAAGGTGAAAATGTCAAAATTCTCAAAATGAGCATAAGGACGATAAAATTAATGCTGGAATCATCGTCAGGATGCTAGAATACACTAAATACAGCAAAAATTTTTAGTCTACAACGTTAAGTTTAGGTGTGAGAGCCAAAATTAACTTTTTATTGCTTTAAATGCGTTTTCAGCCTGATTGTGCACTTTAGGTGAAAATGTCAAAATCTTAAAAATAAGCATGAGCACAATGAAATTAATGCTGGAATCATCTTCAGGATGCTAAAATACACTAAAATCAGCAAACATTTTGAGTCTACAACGTTTAGTTTAGGTGTGAGAGCCAAAATGAACTTTTTATTGCTTTAAACGCGTTTTCAGCCCCTGATTGTACACTTTAGGTGAAAATGTCAAAATCTTCAAAATGAGCATAAGCACAATGAAATTAATGCTGGAATCATCTTCAGGATGTTAGAATACACTAAATAGAGCAAACATTTTGAGTCTACAACGTTTAGTTTAGGTGTGAGTGCCAAAATGAACTTTTTATTTCTTTAAACGCATTTTCAGCCCCTGATTTTACACTTAAGGTGAAAATGTCAAAATCTTCAAAATGAGCATAAGCACAGTGAAATTAATGCTGGAATCATCTTCAGAATGCTAGAATACACTAAATACAGCAAACATTTTGAGTCTACAACGTTTAGTTTAGGTGTGAGAGCCAAAATGAACTTTTTATTGCTTTAAATGCGTTTTCAGCCCCTGATTGTACACATAAGGTGAAAATGTCAAAATCTTCAAAATGAGCATAAGCACAATGAAATTAATGCTGGAATCATCTTCAGGATACTAGAATACACGAAATACAGCAAACATTTTGAGTCTACAATGTTTAGTTTAGGTGTGAGAGCCAAAATGAACTTTTTATGGCTTTAAATGCGTTTTCAGCCTGATTGTGCACTTTAGGTGAAAATGTCAAAATCTTAAAAATGAGCATGAGCACAATGAAATTAATGCTGGAATCATCTTCAGGGTGCTAGAATACACTAAATACAGCCAAAATTTTGAGTCTACAACGTTTAATTTAGGTGTGAGAGCCAAAATGAACTTTTTATTGCTTTAAATGCGTTTTCAGCCCCTGATTGTACACTTAAGGTGAAAATGTCAAAATCTTCAAAATGAGCATTAGCACAATGAAATTAATGCTGGAATCATCTTCAGGATGCTAGAATACACTAAATACAGCAAAAAAATTGAGTCTACAACGTTTAGTTTAGGTGTGAGAGCCAAAATGAACTTTTTATTGCTTTAAATGCATATTCAGCCCCTGATTGTACACTTAAGGTGAAAATGTCAAAATTCTCAAAATGAGCATAAGCACAATGAAATTAACGCTGGAATCATCTTTAGGGTGCTATAATACACTAAAATACAGCAACATTTTTGAGTCTAGAACGTTTAGTTTAGGTGTGAGAGCCAAAATTAACTTTTTATTGTTTTAAATGCGTTTTCAGCCTGATTGTGCACTTAAGGTGAAAATTTCAAAATTCTCAAAATGAGCATGAGCACAATGAAATTAATGCTGGAATCATCTTCAGGATGCTAGAATACACTAAATACAGCCAAAATTTTGAGTCTACAACGTTTAGTTTAGGTGTGAGAGCCAAAATGAACTTTTTATTGCTTTAAATGTGTTTTCAGCCCCTGATTGTACACTTAAGGTGAAAATGACAAAATCTTAAAATTGAGCATAAGCACAATGAAATTAATGCTGGAATCATCTTCAGAATGCTAGAATACACGAAATACAGCAAACATTTTGAGTCTACAACGTTTAGTTTAGGTGTGAGAGCCAAAATGAACTTTTTATGGCTTTAAATGCGTTTTCAGCCTGATTGTGCACTTTAGGTGAAAATGTCAAAATCTTAAAAATGAGCATGAGCACAATAATATTAATGCTGGAATCATCTTCAGGGTGCTAGATTACACTAAATACAGCCAAAATTTTGAGTCTACAACGTTTAGTTTAGGTGTGAGAGCCAAAATGAACTTTTTATTGCTTTAAATGCGTTTTCAGCCCCTGATTGTACACTTAAGGTGAAAATGTCAAAATCTTCAAAATGAGCATTAGCACAATGAAATTAATGCTGGAATCATCTTCAGGATGCTAGAATACACTAAATACAGCAAAAAATTTGAGTCTACAACGTTTAGTTTAGGTGTGAGAGCCAAAATGAACTTTTTATTGCTTTAAATGCATATTCAGCCCCTGATTGTACACTTAAGGTGAAAATGTCAAAATTCTCAAAATGAGCATAAGCACAATGAAATTAACGCTGGAATCATCTTTAGGGTGCTATAATACACTAAAATACAGCAACATTTTTGAGTCTAGAACGTTTAGTTTAGGTGTGAGAGCCAAAATTAACTTTTTATTGTTTTAAATGCGTTTTCAGCCTGATTGTGCACTTTAGGTGAAAATTTCAAAATTCTCAAAATGAGCATAAGCACAATGAAATTAATGCTGGAATCATCTTCAGGATGCTAGAATACACTAAATACAGCCCAAATTTTGAGTCTACAACGTTTAGTTTAGGTGTGAGAGCCAAAATGAACTTTTTATTGCTTTAAATGTGTTTTCAGCCCCTGATTGTACACTTAAGGTGAAAATGTCAAAATCTTAAAATTTAGCATAAGCACAATGAAATTAATGCTGGAATCATCTTCAGGATGCTAGAATACACTAAATACAGCAAAAATTTTTAGTCTACAACGTTTAGTTTAGGTGTGAGAGCCAAAATGAACTTTTTATTGCTTTAAATGCATTTTCAGCCCCTGATTGTACACTTTAGGTGAAAATGTCAAAATCTTCAAAAATGAGCATAAGCACAATGAAATTAATGCTGGAATCATCTTCAGGATGCTAGAATACAATAAATACAGCAAAAATTTTGAGTCTACAACGTTTAGTTTAGGTGTGAGAGCCAAAATTAACTTTTTATAGCTTTAAACGCATTTTCAGCCCCTAATTGTACACTTAAGGTGAAAATGTCAAAATCTTCAAAATGAGCATAAGCACAATGAAATTAATGCTGGAATCATCTTCAGGATGCTAGTATACACTAAATACAGCAACAATTTTGAGTCTAGAACGTTTAGTTTAGGTGTGAGAGCCAAAATGAACTTTTTATTTCTTTAAACGCATTTTCAGCCCCTGATTTTACACTTAAGGTGAAAATGTCAAAATCTTCAAAATGAGCATAAGCACAATGAAATTAATGCTGGAATCATCTTCAGGATGCGAGAATACACGAAATACAGCAAACATTTTGAGTCTACAACGTTTAAATTAGGTGTGAGAGCCAAAATGAACTTTTTATTGCTTTAAATGCGTTTTCAGCCTGATTGTGCACTTTAGGTGAAAATGTCAAAATTCTCAAAATGAGCATAAGCACAATGAAATTAACGCTGGAATCATCTTTAGGGTGCTATAATACACTAAAATACAGCAACATTTTTGAGTCTAGAACGTTTAGTTTAGGTGTGAGAGCCAAAATTAACTTTTTATTGTTTTAAATGCGTTTTCAGCCTGATTGTGCACTTTAGGTGAAAATTTCAAAATTCTCAAAATGAGCATAAGCACAATGAAATTAATGCTGGAATCATCTTCAGGATGCTAGAATACACTAAATACAGCCAAAATTTTGAGTCTACAACGTTTAGTTTAGGTGTGAGAGCCAAAATGAACTTTTTATTGCTTTAAATGTGTTTTCAGCCCCTGATTGTACACTTAAGGTGAAAATGTCAAAATCTTAAAATTTAGCATAAGCACAATGAAATTAATGCTGGAATCATCTTCAGGATGCTAGAATACACGAAATACAGCAAACATTTTGAGTCTACAACGTTTAGTTTAGGTGTGAGAGCCAAAATGAACTTTTTATTGCTTTAAACGCGTTTTCAGCCCCTGATTGTGCACTTTAGGTGAAAATGTCAAAATCTTCAAAATGAGCATAAGCACAATGAAATTAATGCTGGAATCATCTTCAGGATGCTAAAATACACTAAATACAGCAAAAATTTTGAGTCTACAACGTTCAGTTTAGGTGTGAGTGCCAAAATGAACTTTTTATTGCTTTAAACGCATTTTCAGCCCCTGATTGTACACTTAAGGTGAAAATGTCAAAATTCTCAAAATGAGCATAAGGACGATGAAATTAATGCTGGAATCATCGTAAGGATGCTAGAATACACTAAATACAGCAAAAATTTTTAGTCTACAACGTTTAGTTTAGGTGTGAGAGCCAAAATGAACTTTTTATTGCTTTAAATGCATTTTCAGCCCCTGATTGTACACTTTAGGTGAAAATGTCAAAATCTTCAAAAATGAGCATAAGCACAATGAAATTAATGCTGGAATCATCTTCAGGATGCTAGAATACAATAAATACAGCAAAAATTTTGAGTCTACAACGTTTAGTTTAGGTGTGAGAGCCAAAATTAACTTTTTATAGCTTTAAACGCATTTTCAGCCCCTAATTGTACACTTAAGGTGAAAATGTCAAAATCTTCAAAATGAGCATAAGCACAATGAAATTAATGCTGGAATCATCTTCAGGATGCTAGTATACACTAAATACAGCAACAATTTTGAGTCTAGAACGTTTAGTTTAGGTGTGAGAGCCAAAATGAACTTTTTATTTCTTTAAACGCATTTTCAGCCCCTCATTTTACACTTAAGGTGAAAATGTCAAAATCTTCAAAATGAGAATAAGCACAATGAAATTAATGCTGGAATCATCTTCAGGATGCGAGAATACACGAAATACAGCAAACATTTTGAGTCTACAACGTTTAGTTTAGGTGTGAGAGCCAAAATGAACTTTTTATTGCTTTAAATGCGTTTTCAGCCTGATTGTGCACTTTAGGTGAAAATGTCAAAACCTTCAAAATGAGCATAAGCACAATGAAATTAATGCTGGAATCATCTTCAGGATGCTAGAATACACTAAATAGAGCAAAAATTTTGAGTCTACAACGTTTAGTTTAGGTGTGAGAGCCAAAATGAACTTTTTATTGCTTTAAATGCGTTTTGAGCTCCTGATTGTACACTTAAGGTGAAAATGTCAAAATCTTCAAAATGAGCATAAGCACAATGAAATTAATGCTGGAATCATCTTCAGGATGCTAGAATACACTAAATACAGCAAAAATTTTGAGTCTACAACGTTTAGTTTAGGTGTGAGAGCCAAAATGAACTTTTTATTGCTTTAAATGCGTTTTCAGCCTGAGTGTGCACTTAAGGTGAAAATGTCAAAATCTTAAAAATGAGCATGAGCACAATGAAATTAATGCTGGAATCATCTTCAGGATGCTAGAATACACTAAATACAGCAACATTTTTGAGTCTACAACGTTTAGTTTAGGTGTGAGAGCCAAAATGAACTTTTTATTGCTTTAAATGCATTTTCAGCCTGATTGTGCACTTTAGGTGAAAATGTCAAAATCTTAAAAATGAGCATGAGCACAATGAAATTAATGCTGGAATCATCTTCAGGATGCTAGAATACACTAAATACAGCCAAAATTTTGAGTCTACAACGTTTAGTTTAGGTGTGAGAGCCAAAATGAACTTTTTATTGCTTTAAATGCGTTTTCAGCCCCTGATTGTACACTTAAGGTGAAAATGTCAAAATCTTCAAAATGAGCATTAGCACAATGAAATTAATGCTGGAATCATCTTCAGGATGCTAGAATACACTAAAAAACAGCAAAAAAATTGAGTCTACAACGTTTAGTTTAGGTGTGAGAGCCAAAATGAACTTTTTATTGCTTTAAATGCATATTCAGCCCCTGATTGTACACTTAAGGTGAAAATGTCAAAATTCTCAAAATGAGCATAAGCACAATGAAATGAACGCTGGAATCATCTTCAGGGTGCTATAATACACTAAAATACAGCAACATTTTTGAGTCTACAACGTTTAGTTTAGGTGTGAGAGCCAAAATGAACTTTTTATTGCTTTAAACGCGTTTTCAGCCCCTGATTGTACACTTTAGGTAAAAATGTCAAAATCTTCAAAATGAGCATAAGCACAATGAAATTAATACTGGAATCATCTTCAGGATGCTATAATACACTAAATACAGCAAACATTTTGAGTCTACAACGTTTAGTTTAGGTGTGAGAGCCAAAATGAACTTTTTATTTCTTTAAATGCGTTTTCAGCCCCTGATTGTACACTTAAGGTGAAATTGTCAAAATCTTCAAAATGAGCATAAGCACAATGAACTTAATGCTGGAATCATCTTCAGGATGCTAGAATACACTAAATACAGCAAAAATTTTGAGTCTACAATGTTTAGTTTAGGTGTGAGAGCCAAAATGAACTTTTTATGTTTTTAAATGCGTTTTCAGCCTGATTGTGCACTTTAGGTGAAAATGTCAAAATCTTAAAAATGAGCATGAGCACAATTAAATTAATGCTGGAATCATCTTCAGGGTGCTAGAATACACTAAATACAGCCAAAATTTTGAGTCTACAACGTTTAGTTTAGGTGTGAGAGCCAAAATGAACTTTTTATTGCTTTAAATGCGTTTTCAGCCCCTGATTGTACACTTAAGGTGAAAATGTCAAAATCTTCAAAATGAGCATTAGCACAATGAAATTAATGCTGGAATCATCTTCAGGATGCTAGAATACACTAAATACAGCAAAAAAATTGAGACTACAACGTTTAGTTTAGGTGTGAGAGCCAAAATGAACTTTTTATTGCTTTAAATGCATATTCAGCCCCTGATTGTACACTTAAGGTGAAAATGTCAAAATTCTCAAAATGAGCATAAGCACAATGAAATTAACGCTGGAATCATCTTTAGGGTGCTATAATACACTAAAATACAGCAACATTTTTGAGTCTAGAACGTTTAGTTTAGGTGTGAGAGCCAAAATTAACTTTTTATTGTTTTAAATGCGTTTTCAGCCTGATTGTGCACTTAAGGTGAAAATGTCAAAATTCTCAAAATGAGCATAAGCACAATGAAATTAATGCTGGAATCATCTTCAGGATGCTAGAATACACTAAATACAGCCAAAATTTTGAGTCTACAACGTTTAGTTTAGGTGTGAGAGCCAAAATGAACTTTTTATTGCTTTAAATGTGTTTTCAGCCCCTGATTGTGCACTTTAGGTGAAAATGTCAAAATCTTCAAAATGAGCATAAGCACAATGAAATTAATGCTGGAATCATCGTCAGGATGCTAGAATACACTAAATACAGCAAAAAAATTTAGTCTACAACGTTTAGTTTAGGTGTGAGAGCCAAAATGAACTTTTTATTGCTTTAAATGCATTTTCAGCCCCTGATTGTACACTTTAGGTGAAAATGTCAAAATCTTCAAAAATGAGCATAAGCACAATAAAATTAATGCTGGAATCATCTTCAGGATGCTAGAATACAATAAATACAGCAACAATTTTGAGTCTACAACGTTTAGTTTAGGTGTGAGAGCCAAAATTAACTTTTTATTGCTTTAAATGCGTTTTCAGCCTGATTGTGCACTTTAGGTGAAAATGTCAAAACCTTCAAAATGAGCATAAGCACAATGAAATTAATGCTGGAATCATCTTCAGGATGCTAGTATACACTAAATACAGCAAAAAGTTTGAGTCTACAACGTTTAGTTTAGGTATGAGAGCCAAAATTAACTTTTAATTTCTTTAAATGCGTTTTCAGCCCCTGATTGTACACTTAAGGTGAAATTGTCAAAATCTTCAAAATGAGCATAAGCACAATGAACTTAATGCTGGAATCATCTTCAGGATGCTAGAATACACTAAATACAGCAAACATTTTGAGTCTACAACGTTTAGTTTAGGTGTGAGAGCCAAAATGAACTTTTTATTGCTTTAAATGAGTTTTCAGCCTGAGTGTGCACTTAAGGTGAAAATGTCAAAATCTTAAAAATGAGCATGAGAACAATGAATTTAATGCTGGAATCATCTTCAGGATGCTAGAATACACTAAATACAGCAACATTTTTGAGTCTACAACGTTTAGTTTAGGTGTGAGAGCCAAAATTAACTTTTTATTGCTTTAAATGCATTTTCAGCCTGATTGTGCACTTTAGGTGAAAATGTCAAAATCTTAAAAATGAGCATGAGCACAATGAAATTAATGCTGGAATCATCTTCAGGATGCTAGAATACACTAAATACAGCCAAAATTTTGAGTCTACAACGTTTAGTTTAGGTGTGAGAGCCAAAATGAACTTTTTATTTCTTTAAATGCGTTTTCAGCCCCTGATTGTACACTTAAGGTGAAATTGTCAAAATCTTCAAAATGAGCTTAAGCACAATGAACTTAATGCTGGAATCATCTTCAGGATGCTAGAATACACTAAATACAGCAAAAATTTTGAGTCTACAATGTTTAGTTTAGGTGTGAGATCCAAAATGAACTTTTTATGGCTTTAAATGCGTTTTCAGCCTGATTGTGCACTTAGGTGAAAATGTCAAAATCTTAAAAATAAGCATGAGCACAATGAAATTAATGCTGGAATCATCTTCAGGATGCTAAAATACACTAAAAACAGCAAACATTTTGAGTCTACAACGTTTAGTTTAGGTGTGAGAGCCAAAATGAACTTTTTATTGCTTTAAACGCGTTTTCAGCCCCTGATTGTACACTTTAGGTGAAAATGTCAAAATCTTCAAAATGAGCATAAGCACAATGAAATTAATGCTGGAATCATCTTCAGGATGTTAGAATACACTAAATAGAGCAAACATTTTGAGTCTACAACGTTTAGTTTAGGTGTGAGTGCCAAAATGAACTTTTTATTTCTTTAAACGCATTTTCAGCCCCTAATTTTACACTTAAGGTGAAAATGTCAAAATCTTCAAAATGAGCATAAGCACAGTGAAATTAATGCTGGAATCATCTTCAGAATGCTAGAATACACTAAATACAGCAAACATTTTGAGTCTACAACGTTTAGTTTAGGTGTGAGAGCCAAAATGAACTTTTTATTGCTTTAAATGCGTTTTCAGCCCCTGATTGTACACATAAGGTGAAAATGTCAAAATCTTCAAAATGAGCATAAGCACAATGAAATTAATGCTGGAATCATCTTCAGGATACTAGAATACACAAAATACAGCAAACATTTTGAGTCTACAATGTTTAGTTTAGGTGTGAGAGCCAAAATGAACTTTTTATGGCTTTAAATGCGTTTTCAGCCTGATTGTGCACTTTAGGTGAAAATGTCAAAATCTTAAAAATGAGCATGAGCACAATGAAATTAATGCTGGAATCATCTTCAGGGTGCTAGAATACACTAAATACAGCCAAAATTTTGAGTCTACAACGTTTAGTTTAGTTGTGAGAGCCAAAATGAACTTTTTATTGCTTTAAATGCGTTTTCAGCCCCTGATTGTACACTTAAGGTGAAAATGTCAAAATCTTCAAAATGAGCATTAGCACAATGAAATTAATGCTGGAATCATCTTCAGGATGCTAGAATACACTAAATACAGCAAAAAAATTGAGTCTACAACGTTTAGTTTAGGTGTGAGAGCCAAAATGAACTTTTTATTGCTTTAAATGCATATTCAGCCCCTGATTGTACACTTAAGGTGAAAATGTCAAAATTCTCAAAATGAGCATAAGCACAATGAAATTAACGCTGGAATCATCTTTAGGGTGCTATAATACACTAAAATACAGCAACATTTTTGAGTCTAGAACGTTTAGTTTAGGTGTGAGAGCCAAAATGAACTTTTTATTGTTTTAAATGCGTTTTCAGCCTGATTGTGCACTTTAGGTGAAAATTTCAAAATTCTCAAAATGAGCATAAGCACAATGAAATTAATGCTGGAATCATCTTCAGGATGCTAGAATACACTAAATACAGCCAAAATTTTGAGTCTACAACGTTTAGTTTAGGTGTGAGAGCCAAAATGAACTTTTTATTGCTTTAAATGTGTTTTCAGCCCCTGATTGTACACTTAAGGTGAAAATGACAAAATCTTAAAATTGAGCATAAGCACAATGAAATTAATGCTGGAATCATCTTCAGGATGCTAGAATACACTAAATACAGCCAAAATTTTGAGTCTACAACGTTTAGTTTAGGTGTGAGAGCCAAAATGAACTTTTTATTGCTTTAAATGTGTTTTCAGCCCCTGATTGTACACTTAAGGTGAAAATGACAAAATCTTAAAATTGAGCATAAGCACAATGAAATTAATGCTGGAATCATCTTCAGGATGCTAGAATACACGAAATACAGCAAACATTTTGAGTCTACAACGTTTAGTTTAGGTGTGAGAGCCAAAATGAACTTTTTATTGCTTTAAACGCGTTTTCAGCCCCTGATTGTGCACTTTAGGTGAAAATGTCAAAATCTTCAAAATGAGCATAAGCACAATGAAATTAATGCTGGAATCATCTTCAGGATGCTAAAATACACTAAATACAGCAAAAATTTTGAGTCTACAACATTCAGTTTAGGTGTGAGTGCCAAAATGAACTTTTTATTGCTTTAAACGCATTTTCAGCCCCTGATTGTACACTTAAGGTGAAAATGTCAAAATTCTCAAAATGAGCATAAGGACGATGAAATTAATGCTGGAATCATCGTCAGGATGCTAGAATACACTAAATACAGCAAAAAAATTTAGTCTACAACGTTTAGTTTAGGTGTGAGAGCCAAAATGAACTTTTTATTGCTTTAAATGCATTTTCAGCCCCTGATTGTACACTTTAGGTGAAAATGTCAAAATCTTCAAAAATGAGCATAAGCACAATGAAATTAATGCTGGAATCATCTTCAGGATGCTAGAATACAATAAATACAGCAAAAATTTTGAGTCTACGATGTTTAGTTTAGGTGTGAGAGCCAAAATTAACTTTTTATAGCTTTAAACGCATTTTCAGCCCCTAATTGTACACTTAAGGTGAAAATGTCAAAATCTTCAAAATGAGCATAAGCACAATGAAATTAATGCTGGAATCATCTTCAGGATGCTAGTATACACTAAATACAGCAACAATTTTGAGTCTAGAACGTTTAGTTTAGGTGTGAGAGCCAAAATGAACTTTTTATTTCTTTAAACGCATTTTCAGCCCCTGATTTTACACTTAAGGTGAAAATGTCAAAATCTTCAAAATGAGCATAAGCACAATGAAATTAATGCTGGAATCATCTTCAGGATGCTAGAATACACTAAATACAGCAAAAATTTTGAGTCTACAACGTTTAGTTTAGGTGTGAGAGCCAAAATGAACTTTTTATTGCTTTAAATGCGTTTTCAGCCTGAGTGTGCACTTAAGGTGAAAATGTCAAAATCTTAAAAATGAGCATGAGCACAATGAAATTAATGCTGGAATCATCTTCAGGATGCTAGAATACACTAAATACAGCAACATTTTTGAGTCTACAACGTTTAGTTTAGGTGTGAGAGCCAAAATTAACTTTTTATTGCTTTAAATGCATTTTCAGCCTGATTGTGCACTTTAGGTGAAAATGTCAAAATCTTAAAAATGAGCATGAGCACAATGAAATTAATGCTGGAATCATCTTCAGGATGCTAGAATACACTAAATACAGCAAAAATTTTGAGTCTACAATGTTTAGTTTAGGTGTGAGAGCCAAAATGAACTTTTTATGGCTTTAAATGCGTTTTCAGCCTGATTGTGCACTTTAGGTGAAAATGTCAAAATCTTAAAAATGAGCATAAGCACAATGAAAGTAATGCTGGAATCATCTTCAGGATGCTAGAATACACTAAATACAGCAAAAAGTTTGAGTCTACAACGTTTAGTTTAGGTGTGAGAGCCAAAATGAACTTTTTATTTCTTTAAACGCATTTTCAGCCCCTGATTTTACACTTAAGGTGAAAATGTCAAAATCTTCAAAATGAGCATAAGCACAATGAAATTAATGCTGGAATCATCTTCAGAATAAGAGAATACACGAAATACAGCAAACATTTTGAGTCTACAACGTTTAGTTTAGGTGTGAGAGCCAAAATGAACTTTTTATTGCTTTAAATGCGTTTTCAGCCTGATTGTGCACTTAAGGTGAAAATGTCAAAACCTTCAAAATGAGCATAAGCACAAGGAAATTAATGCTGGAATCATCTTCAGGATGCTAGAATACACTAAATACAGCAAAAATTTTGAGTCTACAACGTTTAGTTTAGGTGTGAGAGCCAAAATGAACTTTTTATTGCTTTAAATGTGTTTTGAGCTCCTGATTGTACACTTAAGGTGAAAATGTCAAAATCTTCAAAATGAGCATAAGCACAATGAAATTAATGCTGGAATCATCTTCAGGATGCTAGAATACACTAAATACAGCAACATTTTTGAGTCTACAACGTTTAGTTTAGGTGTGAGAGCCAAAATGAACTTTTTATTGCTTTAAATGCATATTCAGCCCCTGATTGTACACTTAAGGTGAAAATGTCAAAATTCTCAAAATGAGCATAAGCACAATGAAATTAACGCTGGAATCATCTTCAGGGTGCTATAATACACTAAAATACAGCAACATTTTTGAGTCTACAACGTTTAGTTTAGGTGTGAGAGCCAAAATGAACTTTTTATTGCTTTAAACGCGTTTTCAGCCCCTGATTGTACACTTTAGGTGAAAATGTCAAAATCTTCAAAATGAGCATAAGCACAATGAAATTAATACTGGAATCATCTTCAGGATGCTATAATACACTAAATACAGCAAACATTTTGAGTCTACAACGTTTAGTTTAGGTGTGAGAGCCAAAATGAACTTTTTATTTCTTTAAATGCGTTTTCAGCCCCTGATTGTACACTTAAGGTGAAATTGTCAAAATCTTCAAAATGAGCATAAGCACAATGAACTTAATGCTGGAATCATCTTCAGGATGCTAGAATACACTAAATACAGCCAAAATTTTGAGTCTACAACGTTTAGTTTAGGTGTGAGAGCCAAAATGAACTTTTTATTGCTTTAAATGCGTTTTCAGCCCCTGATTGTACACTTAAGGTGAAAATGTCAAAATCTTCAAAATGAGCATTAGCACAATGAAATTAATGCTGGAATCATCTTCAGGATGCTAGAATACACTAAATACAGCAAAAAAATTGAGTCTACAACGTTTAGTTTAGGTGTGAGAGCCAAAATGAACTTTTTATTGCTTTAAATGCATATTCAGCCCCTGATTGTACACTTAAGGTGAAAATGTCAAAATTCTCAAAATGAGCATAAGCACAATGAAATGAACGCTGGAATCATCTTCAGGGTGCTATAATACACTAAAATACAGCAACATTTTTGAGTCTACAACGTTTAGTTTAGGTGTGAGAGCCAAAATGAACTTTTTATTGCTTTAAACGCGTTTTCAGCCCCTGATTGTACACTTTAGGTGAAAATGTCAAAATCTTCAAAATGAGCATAAGCACAATGAAATTAATACTGGAATCATCTTCAGGAAGCTATAATACACTAAATACAGCAAACATTTTGAGTCTACAACGTTTAGTTTAGGTGTGAGAGCCAAAATGAACTTTTTATTTCTTTAAATGCGTTTTCAGCCCCTGATTGTACACTTAAGGTGAAATTGTCAAAATCTTCAAAATGAGCATAAGCACAATGAACTTAATGCTGGAATCATCTTCAGGATGCTAGAATACACTAAATACAGCAAAAATTTTGAGTCTACAATGTTTAGTTTAGGTGTGAGAGCCAAAATGAACTTTTTATGGCTTTAAATGCGTTTTCAGCCTGATTGTGCACTTTAGGTGAAAATGTCAAAATCTTAAAAATGAGCATAAGCACAATGAAATTAATGCTGGAATCATCTTCAGGATGCTAGAATACACTAAATACAGCAAAAAGTTTGAGTCTACAACGTTTAGTTTAGGTGTGAGAGCCAAAATGAACTTTTTATTTCTTTAAACGCATTTTCAGCCCCTGATTTTACACTTAAGGTGAAAATGTCAAAATCTTCAAAATGAGCATAAGCACAATTAAATTAATGCTGGAATCATCTTCAGAATAAGAGAATACACGAAATACAGCAAACATTTTGAGTCTACAACGTTTAGTTTAGGTGTGAGAGCCAAAATGAACTTTTTATTGCTTTAAATGCGTTTTCAGCCTGATTGTGCACTTAAGGTAAAAATGTCAAAACCTTCAAAATGAGCATAAGCACAAGGAAATTAATGCTGGAATCATCTTCAGGATGCTAGAATACACTAAATACAGCAAAAATTTTGAGTCTACAACGTTTAGTTTAGGTGTGAGAGCCAAAATGAACTTTTTATTGCTTTAAATGTGTTTTGAGCTCCTGATTGTACACTTAAGGTGAAAATGTCAAAATCTTCAAAATGAGCATAAGCACAATGAAATTAATGCTGGAATCATCTTCAGGATGCTAGAATACACTAAATACAGCAACATTTTTGAGTCTACAACGTTTAGTTTAGGTGTGAGAGCCAAAATGAACTTTTTATTGCTTTAAATGCATATTCAGCCCCTGATTGTACACTTAAGGTGAAAATGTCAAAATTCTCAAAATGAGCATAAGCACAATGAAATTAACGCTGGAATCATCTTCAGGGTGCTATAATACACTAAAATACAGCAACATTTTTGAGTCTACAACGTTTAGTTTAGGTGTGAGAGCCAAAATGAACTTTTTATTGCTTTAAACGCGTTTTCAGCCCCTGATTGTACACTTTAGGTGAAAATGTCAAAATCTTCAAAATGAGCATAAGCACAATGAAATTAATACTGGAATCATCTTCAGGATGCTATAATACACTAAATACAGCAAACATTTTGAGTCTACAACGTTTAGTTTAGGTGTGAGAGCCAAAATGAACTTTTTATTTCTTTAAATGCGTTTTCAGCCCCTGATTGTACACTTAAGGTGAAATTGTCAAAATCTTCAAAATGAGCATAAGCACAATGAACTTAATGCTGGAATCATCTTCAGGATGCTAGAATACACTAAATACAGCCAAAATTTTGAGTCTACAACGTTTAGTTTAGGTGTGAGAGCCAAAATGAACTTTTTATTGCTTTAAATGCGTTTTCAGCCCCTGATTGTACACTTAAGGTGAAAATGTCAAAATCTTCAAAATGAGCATTAGCACAATAAAAATAATGCTGGAATCATCTTCAGGATGCTAGAATACACTAAATACAGCAAAAAAATTGAGTCTACAACGTTTAGTTTAGGTGTGAGAGCCAAAATGAACTTTTTATTGCTTTAAATGCATATTCAGCCCCTGATTGTACACTTAAGGTGAAAATGTCAAAATCTTCAAAATGAGCATAAGCACAATGAAATTAATGCTGGAATAATCTTCAGGATGCTAGTATACACTAAATACAGCAACAATTTTGAGTCTTGAACGTTTAGTTTAGGTGTGAGAGCCAAAATTAACTTTTTATTGCTTTAAATGCGTTTTCAGCCTGATTGTGCACTTTAGGTGAAAATGTCAAATCCTTCAAAATGAGCATAAGCACAATGAAATTAATGCTGGAATCATCTTCAGGATGCTAGAATACACTAAATACAGCAAACATTTTGAGTCTACAACGTTTAGTTTAGGTGTGAGAGCCAAAATGAACTTTTTATTGCTTTAAATGAGTTTTCAGCCTGAGTGTGCACTTAAGGTGAAAATGTCAACATCTTAAAAATGAGCATGAGCACAATGAAATTAATGCTGGAATCATCTTCAGGATGCTAGAATACACTAAATACAGCAACATTTTTGAGTCTACAACGTTTAGTTTAGGTGTGAGAGCCAAAATTAACTTTTTATTGCTTTAAATGCATTTTCAGCCTGATTGTGCACTTTAGGTGAAAATGTCAAAATCTTAAAAATGAGCATGAGCACAATGAAATTAATGCTGGAATCATCTTCAGGATGCTAGAATACACTAAATACAGCAAAAATTTTGAGTCTACAACGTTTAGTTTAGGTGTGAGAGCCAAAATTATCTTTTTATTTCTTTGAATGCGTTTTCAGCCCCTGATTGTACACTTAAGGTGAAATTGTCAAAATCTTCAAAATGAGCATAAGCACAATGAACTTAATGCTGGAATCATCTTCAGGATGCTAGAATACACTAAATACAGCAAAAAGTTTTGAGTCTACAATGTTTAGTTTAGGTGTGAGATCCAAAATGAACTTTTTATGGCTTTAAATGCGTTTTCAGCCTGATTGTGCACTTTAGGTGAAAATGTCAAAATCTTAAAAATGAGCATGAGCACAATGAAATTAATGCTGGAATCATCTTCAGGATGCTAGAATACACTAAATACATCCAAAATTTTGAGTCTACAACGTTTAGTTTAGGTGTGAGAGCCAAAATGAACTTTTTATTGCTTTAAATGCGTTTTCAGCCCCTGATTGTACACTTAAGGTGAAAATGTCAAAATCTTCAAAATGAGCATTAGCACAATGAAATTAATGCTGGAATCATCTTCAGGATGCTAGAATACACTAAAAAACAGCAAAAAAATTGAGTCTACAACGTTTAGTTTAGGTGTGAGAGCCAAAATGAACTTTTTATTGCTTTAAATGCATATTCAGCCCCTGATTGTACACTTAAGGTGAAAATGTCAAAATTCTCAAAATGAGCATAAGCACAATGAAATGAACGCTGGAATCATCTTCAGGGTGCTATAATACACTAAAATACAGCAACATTTTTGAGTCTACAACAAAATGAACTTTTTATTGCTTTAAACGCGTTTTCAGCCCCTGATTGTACACTTTAGGTGAAAATGTCAAAATCTTCAAAATGAGCATAAGCACAATGAAATTAATACTGGAATCATCTTCAGGATGCTATAATACACTAAATACAGCAAACATTTTGAGTCTACAACGTTTAGTTTAGGTGTGAGAGCCAAAATGAACTTTTTATTTCTTTAAATGCGTTTTCAGCCCCTGATTGTACACTTAAGGTGAAATTGTCAAAATCTTCAAAATGAGCATAAGCACAATGAACTTAATGCTGGAATCATCTTCAGGATGCTAGAATACACTAAATACAGCCAAAATTTTGAGTCTACAACGTTTAGTTTAGGTGTGAGAGCCAAAATGAACTTTTTATTGCTTTAAATGCGTTTTCAGCCCCTGATTGTACACTTAAGGTGAAAATGTCAAAATCTTCAAAATGAGCATTAGCACAATGAAATTAATGCTGGAATCATCTTCAGGATGCTAGAATACACTAAATACAGCAAAAAAATTGAGTCTACAACGTTTAGTTTAGGTGTGAGAGCCAAAATGAACTTTTTATTGCTTTAAATGCATATTAAGCCCCTGATTGTACACTTAAGGTGAAAATGTCAAAATTCTCAAAATGAGCATAAGCACAATGAAATTAACGCTGGAATCATCTTTAGGGTGCTATAATACACTAAAATACAGCAACATTTTTGAGTCTAGAACGTTTAGTTTAGGTGTGAGAGCCAAAATTAACTTTTTATTGTTTTAAATGCGTTTTCAGCCTGATTGTGCACTTTAGGTGAAAATGTCAAAATTCTCAAAATGAGCATAAGCACAATTAAATTAATGCTGGAATCATCTTCAGGATGCTAGAATACACTAAATACAGCCAAAATTTTGAGTCTACAACGTTTAGTTTAGGTGTGAGAGCCAAATTGAACTTTTTATTGCTTTAAATGTGTTTTCAGCCCCTGATTGTGCACTTTAGGTGAAAATGTCAAAATCTTCAAAATGAGCATAAGCACAATGAAATTAATGCTGGAATCATCGTCAGGATGTTAGAATACACTAAATACAGCAAAAAAATTTAGTCTACAACGTTTAGTTTAGGTGTGAGAGCCAAAATGAACTTTTTATTGCTTTAAATGCATTTTCAGCCCCTGATTGTACACTTTAGGTGAAAATGTCAAAATCTTCAAAAATGAGCATAAGCACAGTTAAATTAATGCTGGAATCATCTTCAGGATGCTAGAATACAATAAATACAGGAACAATTTTGAGTCTACAAGGTTTAGTTTAGGTGTGAGAGCCAAAATTAACTTTTTATAGCTTTAAACGCATTTTCAGCCCCTAATTGTACACTTAAGGTGAAAATGTCAAAATCTTCAAAATGAGCATAAGCACAATGAAATTAATGCTGGAATCATCTTCAGGATGCTAGTATACACTAAATACAGCAACAATTTTGAGTCTTGAACGTTTAGTTTAGGTGTGAGAGCCAAAATTAACTTTTTATTGCTTTAAATGCGTTTTCAGCCTGATTGTGCACTTTAGGTGAAAATGTCAAATCCTTCAAAATGAGCATAAGCACAATGAAATTAATGCTGGAATCATCTTCAGGATGCTAGTATACACTAAATACAGCAAAAAGTTTGAGTCTACAACGTTTAGTTTAGGTGTGAGAGCCAAAATTAACTTTTTATTGCTTTAAATGCGTTTTGAGCTCCTGATTGTACACTTAAGGTGAAATTGTCAAAATCTTCAAAATGAGCATAAGCACAATGAACTTAATGCTGGAATCATCTTCAGGATGCTAGAATACACTAAATACAGCAAACATTTTGAGTCTACAACGTTTAGTTTAGGTGTGAGAGCCAAAATGAACTTTTTATTGCTTTAAATGAGTTTTCAGCCTGAGTGTGCACTTAAGGTGAAAATGTCAACATCTTAAAAATGAGCATGAGCACAATGAAATTAATGCTGGAATCATCTTTAGGATGCTAGAATACACTAAATACAGCAACATTTTTGAGTCTACAACGTTTAGTTTAGTTGTGAGAGCCAAAATTAACTTTTTATTGCTTTAAATGCATTTTCAGCCTGATTGTGCACTTTAGGTGAAAATGTCAAAATCTTAAAAATGAGCATGAGCACAATGAAATTAATGCTGGAATCATCTTCAGGATGCTAGAATACACTAAATACAGCAAAAATTTTGAGTCTACAACGTTTAGTTTATGTGTGAGAGCCAAAATGAACTTTTTATTTCTTTGAATGCGTTTTCAGCCCCTGATTGTACACTTAAGGTGAAATTGTCAAAATCTTCAAAATGAGCATAAGCACAATGAACTTAATGCTGGAATCATCTTCAGGATGCTAGAATACACTAAATACAGCAAAAATTTTGAGTCTACAATGTTTAGTTTAGGTGTGAGATCCAAAATGAACTTTTTATGGCTTTAAATGCGTTTTCAGCCTGATTGTGCACTTTAGGTGAAAATGTCAAAATCTTAAAAATAAGCATGAGCACAATGAAATTAATGCTGGAATCATCTTCAGGATGCTAAAATACACTAAAAACAGCAAACATTTTGAGTCTACAACGTTTAGTTTAGGTGTGAGAGCCAAAATGAACTTTTTATTGCTTTAAACGCGTTTTCAGCCCCTGATTGTACACTTTAGGTGAAAATGTCAAAATCTTCAAAATGAGCATAAGCACAATGAAATTAATGCTGGAATCATCTTCAGGATGTTAGAATACACTAAATAGAGCAAACATTTTGAGTCTACAACGTTTAGTTTAGGTGTGAGTGCCAAAATGAACTTTTTATTTCTTTAAACGCATTTTCAGCCCCTGATTTTACACTTAAGGTGAAAATGTCAAAATCTTCAAAATGAGCATAAGCACAGTGAAATTAATGCTGGAATCATCTTCAGAATGCTAGAATACACTAAATACAGCAAACATTTTGAGTCTACAACGTTTAGTTTAGGTGTGAGAGCCAAAATGAACTTTTTATTGCTTTAAACGCGTTTTCAGCCCCTGATTGTACACTTTAGGTGAAAATGTCAAAATCTTCAAAATGAGCATAAGCACAATGAAATTAATACTGGAATCATCTTCAGGATGCTATAATACACTAAATACAGCAAAAATTTTGAGTCTACAACGTTTAGTTTAGGTGTGAGATCCAAAATGAACTTTTTATGGCTTTAAATGCGTTTTCAGCCTGATTGTGCACTTTAGGTGAAAATGTCAAAATCTTAAAAATAAGCATGAGCACAATGAAATTAATGCTGGAATCATCTTCAGGATGCTAAAATACACTAAAAACAGCAAACATTTTGAGTCTACAACGTTTAGTTTAGGTGTGAGAGCCAAAATGAACTTTTTATTGCTTTAAACGCGTTTTCAGCCCCTGATTGTACACTTTAGGTGAAAATGTCAACATCTTAAAAATGAGCATGAGCACAATGAAATTAATGCTGGAATCATCTTCAGGATGCTAGAATACACTAAATACAGCAACATTTTTGAGTCTACAACGTTTAGTTTAGGTGTGAGAGCCAAAATTAACTTTTTATTGCTTTAAATGCATTTTCAGCCTGATTGTGCACTTTAGGTGAAAATGTCAAAATCTTAAAAATGAGCATGAGCACAATGAAATTAATGCTGGAATCATCTTCAGGATGCTAGAATACACTAAATACAGCAAAAATTTTGAGTCTACAACGTTTAGTTTAGGTGTGAGAGCCAAAATTATCTTTTTATTTCTTTGAATGCGTTTTCAGCCCCTGATTGTACACTTAAGGTGAAATTGTCAAAATCTTCAAAATGAGCATAAGCACAATGAACTTAATGCTGGAATCATCTTCAGGATGCTAGAATACACTAAATACAGCAAAAAGTTTTGAGTCTACAATGTTTAGTTTAGGTGTGAGATCCAAAATGAACTTTTTATGGCTTTAAATGCGTTTTCAGCCTGATTGTGCACTTTAGGTGAAAATGTCAAAATCTTAAAAATGAGCATGAGCACAATGAAATTAATGCTGGAATCATCTTCAGGATGCTAGAATACACTAAATACATCCAAAATTTTGAGTCTACAACGTTTAGTTTAGGTGTGAGAGCCAAAATGAACTTTTTATTGCTTTAAATGCGTTTTCAGCCCCTGATTGTACACTTAAGGTGAAAATGTCAAAATCTTCAAAATGAGCATTAGCACAATGAAATTAATGCTGGAATCATCTTCAGGATGCTAGAATACACTAAAAAACAGCAAAAAAATTGAGTCTACAACGTTTAGTTTAGGTGTGAGAGCCAAAATGAACTTTTTATTGCTTTAAATGCATATTCAGCCCCTGATTGTACACTTAAGGTGAAAATGTCAAAATTCTCAAAATGAGCATAAGCACAATGAAATGAACGCTGGAATCATCTTCAGGGTGCTATAATACACTAAAATACAGCAACATTTTTGAGTCTACAACAAAATGAACTTTTTATTGCTTTAAACGCGTTTTCAGCCCCTGATTGTACACTTTAGGTGAAAATGTCAAAATCTTCAAAATGAGCATAAGCACAATGAAATTAATACTGGAATCATCTTCAGGATGCTATAATACACTAAATACAGCAAACATTTTGAGTCTACAACGTTTAGTTTAGGTGTGAGAGCCAAAATGAACTTTTTATTTCTTTAAATGCGTTTTCAGCCCCTGATTGTACACTTAAGGTGAAATTGTCAAAATCTTCAAAATGAGCATAAGCACAATGAACTTAATGCTGGAATCATCTTCAGGATGCTAGAATACACTAAATACAGCCAAAATTTTGAGTCTACAACGTTTAGTTTAGGTGTGAGAGCCAAAATGAACTTTTTATTGCTTTAAATGCGTTTTCAGCCCCTGATTGTACACTTAAGGTGAAAATGTCAAAATCTTCAAAATGAGCATTAGCACAATGAAATTAATGCTGGAATCATCTTCAGGATGCTAGAATACACTAAATACAGCAAAAAAATTGAGTCTACAACGTTTAGTTTAGGTGTGAGAGCCAAAATGAACTTTTTATTGCTTTAAATGCATATTAAGCCCCTGATTGTACACTTAAGGTGAAAATGTCAAAATTCTCAAAATGAGCATAAGCACAATGAAATTAACGCTGGAATCATCTTTAGGGTGCTATAATACACTAAAATACAGCAACATTTTTGAGTCTAGAACGTTTAGTTTAGGTGTGAGAGCCAAAATTAACTTTTTATTGTTTTAAATGCGTTTTCAGCCTGATTGTGCACTTTAGGTGAAAATGTCAAAATTCTCAAAATGAGCATAAGCACAATGAAATTAATGCTGGAATCATCTTCAGGATGCTAGAATACACTAAATACAGCCAAAATTTTGAGTCTACAACGTTTAGTTTAGGTGTGAGAGCCAAATTGAACTTTTTATTGCTTTAAATGTGTTTTCAGCCCCTGATTGTGCACTTTAGGTGAAAATGTCAAAATCTTCAAAATGAGCATAAGCACAATGAAATTAATGCTGGAATCATCGTCAGGATGTTAGAATACACTAAATACAGCAAAAAAATTTAGTCTACAACGTTTAGTTTAGGTGTGAGAGCCAAAATGAACTTTTTATTGCTTTAAATGCATTTTCAGCCCCTGATTGTACACTTTAGGTGAAAATGTCAAAATCTTCAAAAATGAGCATAAGCACAGTTAAATTAATGCTGGAATCATCTTCAGGATGCTAGAATACAATAAATACAGGAACAATTTTGAGTCTACAACGTTTAGTTTAGGTGTGAGAGCCAAAATTAACTTTTTATAGCTTTAAACGCATTTTCAGCCCCTAATTGTACACTTAAGGTGAAAATGTCAAAATCTTCAAAATGAGCATAAGCACAATGAAATTAATGCTGGAATCATCTTCAGGATGCTAGTATACACTAAATACAGCAAAAAAATTGAGTCTACAACGTTTAGTTTAGGTGTGAGAGCCAAAATGAACTTTTTATTGCTTTAAATGCATATTCAGCCCCTGATTGTACACTTAAGGTGAAAATGTCAAAATCTTCAAAATGAGCATAAGCACAATGAAATTAATGCTGGAATAATCTTCAGGATGCTAGTATACACTAAATACAGCAACAATTTTGAGTCTTGAACGTTTAGTTTAGGTGTGAGAGCCAAAATTAACTTTTTATTGCTTTAAATGCGTTTTCAGCCTGATTGTGCACTTTAGGTGAAAATGTCAAATCCTTCAAAATGAGCATAAGCACAATGAAATTAATGCTGGAATCATCTTCAGGATGCTAGAATACACTAAATACAGCAAACATTTTGAGTCTACAACGTTTAGTTTAGGTGTGAGAGCCAAAATGAACTTTTTATTGCTTTAAATGAGTTTTCAGCCTGAGTGTGCACTTAAGGTGAAAATGTCAACATCTTAAAAATGAGCATGAGCACAATGAAATTAATGCTGGAATCATCTTCAGGATGCTAGAATACACTAAATACAGCAACATTTTTGAGTCTACAACGTTTAGTTTAGGTGTGAGAGCCAAAATTAACTTTTTATTGCTTTAAATGCATTTTCAGCCTGATTGTGCACTTTAGGTGAAAATGTCAAAATCTTAAAAATGAGCATGAGCACAATGAAATTAATGCTGGAATCATCTTCAGGATGCTAGAATACACTAAATACAGCAAAAATTTTGAGTCTACAACGTTTAGTTTAGGTGTGAGAGCCAAAATTATCTTTTTATTTCTTTGAATGCGTTTTCAGCCCCTGATTGTACACTTAAGGTGAAATTGTCAAAATCTTCAAAATGAGCATAAGCACAATGAACTTAATGCTGGAATCATCTTCAGGATGCTAGAATACACTAAATACAGCAAAAAGTTTTGAGTCTACAATGTTTAGTTTAGGTGTGAGATCCAAAATGAACTTTTTATGGCTTTAAATGCGTTTTCAGCCTGATTGTGCACTTTAGGTGAAAATGTCAAAATCTTAAAAATGAGCATGAGCACAATGAAATTAATGCTGGAATCATCTTCAGGATGCTAGAATACACTAAATACATCCAAAATTTTGAGTCTACAACGTTTAGTTTAGGTGTGAGAGCCAAAATGAACTTTTTATTGCTTTAAATGCGTTTTCAGCCCCTGATTGTACACTTAAGGTGAAAATGTCAAAATCTTCAAAATGAGCATTAGCACAATGAAATTAATGCTGGAATCATCTTCAGGATGCTAGAATACACTAAAAAACAGCAAAAAAATTGAGTCTACAACGTTTAGTTTAGGTGTGAGAGCCAAAATGAACTTTTTATTGCTTTAAATGCATATTCAGCCCCTGATTGTACACTTAAGGTGAAAATGTCAAAATTCTCAAAATGAGCATAAGCACAATGAAATGAACGCTGGAATCATCTTCAGGGTGCTATAATACACTAAAATACAGCAACATTTTTGAGTCTACAACAAAATGAACTTTTTATTGCTTTAAACGCGTTTTCAGCCCCTGATTGTACACTTTAGGTGAAAATGTCAAAATCTTCAAAATGAGCATAAGCACAATGAAATTAATACTGGAATCATCTTCAGGATGCTATAATACACTAAATACAGCAAACATTTTGAGTCTACAACGTTTAGTTTAGGTGTGAGAGCCAAAATGAACTTTTTATTTCTTTAAATGCGTTTTCAGCCCCTGATTGTACACTTAAGGTGAAATTGTCAAAATCTTCAAAATGAGCATAAGCACAATGAACTTAATGCTGGAATCATCTTCAGGATGCTAGAATACACTAAATACAGCCAAAATTTTGAGTCTACAACGTTTAGTTTAGGTGTGAGAGCCAAAATGAACTTTTTATTGCTTTAAATGCGTTTTCAGCCCCTGATTGTACACTTAAGGTGAAAATGTCAAAATCTTCAAAATGAGCATTAGCACAATGAAATTAATGCTGGAATCATCTTCAGGATGCTAGAATACACTAAATACAGCAAAAAAATTGAGTCTACAACGTTTAGTTTAGGTGTGAGAGCCAAAATGAACTTTTTATTGCTTTAAATGCATATTAAGCCCCTGATTGTACACTTAAGGTGAAAATGTCAAAATTCTCAAAATGAGCATAAGCACAATGAAATTAACGCTGGAATCATCTTTAGGGTGCTATAATACACTAAAATACAGCAACATTTTTGAGTCTAGAACGTTTAGTTTAGGTGTGAGAGCCAAAATTAACTTTTTATTGTTTTAAATGCGTTTTCAGCCTGATTGTGCACTTTAGGTGAAAATGTCAAAATTCTCAAAATGAGCATAAGCACAATTAAATTAATGCTGGAATCATCTTCAGGATGCTAGAATACACTAAATACAGCCAAAATTTTGAGTCTACAACGTTTAGTTTAGGTGTGAGAGCCAAATTGAACTTTTTATTGCTTTAAATGTGTTTTCAGCCCCTGATTGTGCACTTTAGGTGAAAATGTCAAAATCTTCAAAATGAGCATAAGCACAATGAAATTAATGCTGGAATCATCGTCAGGATGTTAGAATACACTAAATACAGCAAAAAAATTTAGTCTACAACGTTTAGTTTAGGTGTGAGAGCCAAAATGAACTTTTTATTGCTTTAAATGCATTTTCAGCCCCTGATTGTACACTTTAGGTGAAAATGTCAAAATCTTCAAAAATGAGCATAAGCACAGTTAAATTAATGCTGGAATCATCTTCAGGATGCTAGAATACAATAAATACAGGAACAATTTTGAGTCTACAACGTTTAGTTTAGGTGTGAGAGCCAAAATTAACTTTTTATAGCTTTAAACGCATTTTCAGCCCCTAATTGTACACTTAAGGTGAAAATGTCAAAATCTTCAAAATGAGCATAAGCACAATGAAATTAATGCTGGAATCATCTTCAGGATGCTAGTATACACTAAATACAGCAACAATTTTGAGTCTTGAACGTTTAGTTTAGGTGTGAGAGCCAAAATTAACTTTTTATTGCTTTAAATGCGTTTTCAGCCTGATTGTGCACTTTAGGTGAAAATGTCAAATCCTTCAAAATGAGCATAAGCACAATGAAATTAATGCTGGAATCATCTTCAGGATGCTAGTATACACTAAATACAGCAAAAAGTTTGAGTCTACAACGTTTAGTTTAGGTGTGAGAGCCAAAATTAACTTTTTATTGCTTTAAATGCGTTTTGAGCTCCTGATTGTACACTTAAGGTGAAATTGTCAAAATCTTCAAAATGAGCATAAGCACAATGAACTTAATGCTGGAATCATCTTCAGGATGCTAGAATACACTAAATACAGCAAACATTTTGAGTCTACAACGTTTAGTTTAGGTGTGAGAGCCAAAATGAACTTTTTATTGCTTTAAATGAGTTTTCAGCCTGAGTGTGCACTTAAGGTGAAAATGTCAACATCTTAAAAATGAGCATGAGCACAATGAAATTAATGCTGGAATCATCTTTAGGATGCTAGAATACACTAAATACAGCAACATTTTTGAGTCTACAACGTTTAGTTTAGTTGTGAGAGCCAAAATTAACTTTTTATTGCTTTAAATGCATTTTCAGCCTGATTGTGCACTTTAGGTGAAAATGTCAAAATCTTAAAAATGAGCATGAGCACAATGAAATTAATGCTGGAATCATCTTCAGGATGCTAGAATACACTAAATACAGCAAAAATTTTGAGTCTACAACGTTTAGTTTATGTGTGAGAGCCAAAATGAACTTTTTATTTCTTTGAATGCGTTTTCAGCCCCTGATTGTACACTTAAGGTGAAATTGTCAAAATCTTCAAAATGAGCATAAGCACAATGAACTTAATGCTGGAATCATCTTCAGGATGCTAGAATACACTAAATACAGCAAAAAATTTTGAGTCTACAATGTTTAGTTTAGGTGTGAGATCCAAAATGAACTTTTTATGGCTTTAAATGCGTTTTCAGCCTGATTGTGCACTTTAGGTGAAAATGTCAAAATCTTAAAAATAAGCATGAGCACAATGAAATTAATGCTGGAATCATCTTCAGGATGCTAAAATACACTAAAAACAGCAAACATTTTGAGTCTACAACGTTTAGTTTAGGTGTGAGAGCCAAAATGAACTTTTTATTGCTTTAAACGCGTTTTCAGCCCCTGATTGTACACTTTAGGTGAAAATGTCAAAATCTTCAAAATGAGCATAAGCACAATGAAATTAATGCTGGAATCATCTTCAGGATGTTAGAATACACTAAATAGAGCAAACATTTTGAGTCTACAACGTTTAGTTTAGGTGTGAGTGCCAAAATGAACTTTTTATTTCTTTAAACGCATTTTCAGCCCCTGATTTTACACTTAAGGTGAAAATGTCAAAATCTTCAAAATGAGCATAAGCACAGTGAAATTAATGCTGGAATCATCTTCAGAATGCTAGAATACACTAAATACAGCAAACATTTTGAGTCTACAACGTTTAGTTTAGGTGTGAGAGCCAAAATGAACTTTTTATTGCTTTAAACGCGTTTTCAGCCCCTGATTGTACACTTTAGGTGAAAATGTCAAAATCTTCAAAATGAGCATAAGCACAATGAAATTAATACTGGAATCATCTTCAGGATGCTATAATACACTAAATACAGCAAAAATTTTGAGTCTACAACGTTTAGTTTAGGTGTGAGATCCAAAATGAACTTTTTATGGCTTTAAATGCGTTTTCAGCCTGATTGTGCACTTTAGGTGAAAATGTCAAAATCTTAAAAATAAGCATGAGCACAATGAAATTAATGCTGGAATCATCTTCAGGATGCTAAAATACACTAAAAACAGCAAACATTTTGAGTCTACAACGTTTAGTTTAGGTGTGAGAGCCAAAATGAACTTTTTATTGCTTTAAACGCGTTTTCAGCCCCTGATTGTACACTTTAGGTGAAAATGTCAACATCTTAAAAATGAGCATGAGCACAATGAAATTAATGCTGGAATCATCTTCAGGATGCTAGAATACACTAAATACAGCAACATTTTTGAGTCTACAACGTTTAGTTTAGGTGTGAGAGCCAAAATTAACTTTTTATTGCTTTAAATGCATTTTCAGCCTGATTGTGCACTTTAGGTGAAAATGTCAAAATCTTAAAAATGAGCATGAGCACAATGAAATTAATGCTGGAATCATCTTCAGGATGCTAGAATACACTAAATACAGCAAAAATTTTGAGTCTACAACGTTTAGTTTAGGTGTGAGAGCCAAAATTATCTTTTTATTTCTTTGAATGCGTTTTCAGCCCCTGATTGTACACTTAAGGTGAAATTGTCAAAATCTTCAAAATGAGCATAAGCACAATGAACTTAATGCTGGAATCATCTTCAGGATGCTAGAATACACTAAATACAGCAAAAAGTTTTGAGTCTACAATGTTTAGTTTAGGTGTGAGATCCAAAATGAACTTTTTATGGCTTTAAATGCGTTTTCAGCCTGATTGTGCACTTTAGGTGAAAATGTCAAAATCTTAAAAATGAGCATGAGCACAATGAAATTAATGCTGGAATCATCTTCAGGATGCTAGAATACACTAAATACATCCAAAATTTTGAGTCTACAACGTTTAGTTTAGGTGTGAGAGCCAAAATGAACTTTTTATTGCTTTAAATGCGTTTTCAGCCCCTGATTGTACACTTAAGGTGAAAATGTCAAAATCTTCAAAATGAGCATTAGCACAATGAAATTAATGCTGGAATCATCTTCAGGATGCTAGAATACACTAAAAAACAGCAAAAAAATTGAGTCTACAACGTTTAGTTTAGGTGTGAGAGCCAAAATGAACTTTTTATTGCTTTAAATGCATATTCAGCCCCTGATTGTACACTTAAGGTGAAAATGTCAAAATTCTCAAAATGAGCATAAGCACAATGAAATGAACGCTGGAATCATCTTCAGGGTGCTATAATACACTAAAATACAGCAACATTTTTGAGTCTACAACAAAATGAACTTTTTATTGCTTTAAACGCGTTTTCAGCCCCTGATTGTACACTTTAGGTGAAAATGTCAAAATCTTCAAAATGAGCATAAGCACAATGAAATTAATACTGGAATCATCTTCAGGATGCTATAATACACTAAATACAGCAAACATTTTGAGTCTACAACGTTTAGTTTAGGTGTGAGAGCCAAAATGAACTTTTTATTTCTTTAAATGCGTTTTCAGCCCCTGATTGTACACTTAAGGTGAAATTGTCAAAATCTTCAAAATGAGCATAAGCACAATGAACTTAATGCTGGAATCATCTTCAGGATGCTAGAATACACTAAATACAGCCAAAATTTTGAGTCTACAACGTTTAGTTTAGGTGTGAGAGCCAAAATGAACTTTTTATTGCTTTAAATGCGTTTTCAGCCCCTGATTGTACACTTAAGGTGAAAATGTCAAAATCTTCAAAATGAGCATTAGCACAATGAAATTAATGCTGGAATCATCTTCAGGATGCTAGAATACACTAAATACAGCAAAAAAATTGAGTCTACAACGTTTAGTTTAGGTGTGAGAGCCAAAATGAACTTTTTATTGCTTTAAATGCATATTAAGCCCCTGATTGTACACTTAAGGTGAAAATGTCAAAATTCTCAAAATGAGCATAAGCACAATGAAATTAACGCTGGAATCATCTTTAGGGTGCTATAATACACTAAAATACAGCAACATTTTTGAGTCTAGAACGTTTAGTTTAGGTGTGAGAGCCAAAATTAACTTTTTATTGTTTTAAATGCGTTTTCAGCCTGATTGTGCACTTTAGGTGAAAATGTCAAAATTCTCAAAATGAGCATAAGCACAATGAAATTAATGCTGGAATCATCTTCAGGATGCTAGAATACACTAAATACAGCCAAAATTTTGAGTCTACAACGTTTAGTTTAGGTGTGAGAGCCAAATTGAACTTTTTATTGCTTTAAATGTGTTTTCAGCCCCTGATTGTGCACTTTAGGTGAAAATGTCAAAATCTTCAAAATGAGCATAAGCACAATGAAATTAATGCTGGAATCATCGTCAGGATGTTAGAATACACTAAATACAGCAAAAAAATTTAGTCTACAACGTTTAGTTTAGGTGTGAGAGCCAAAATGAACTTTTTATTGCTTTAAATGCATTTTCAGCCCCTGATTGTACACTTTAGGTGAAAATGTCAAAATCTTCAAAAATGAGCATAAGCACAGTTAAATTAATGCTGGAATCATCTTCAGGATGCTAGAATACAATAAATACAGGAACAATTTTGAGTCTACAACGTTTAGTTTAGGTGTGAGAGCCAAAATTAACTTTTTATAGCTTTAAACGCATTTTCAGCCCCTAATTGTACACTTAAGGTGAAAATGTCAAAATCTTCAAAATGAGCATAAGCACAATGAAATTAATGCTGGAATCATCTTCAGGATGCTAGTATACACTAAATGCAGCAACAATTTTGAGTCTTGAACGTTTAGTTTAGGTGTGAGAGCCAAAATTAACTTTTTATTGCTTTAAATGCGTTTTCAGCCTGATTGTGCACTTTAGGTGAAAATGTCAAATCCTTCAAAATGAGCATAAGCACAATGAAATTAATGCTGGAATCATCTTCAGGATGCTAGTATACACTAAATACAGCAAAAAGTTTGAGTCTACAACGTTTAGTTTAGGTGTGAGAGCCAAAATTAACTTTTTATTGCTTTAAATGCGTTTTGAGCTCCTGATTGTACACTTAAGGTGAAATTGTCAAAATCTTCAAAATGAGCATAAGCACAATGAACTTAATGCTGGAATCATCTTCAGGATGCTAGAATACACTAAATACAGCAAACATTTTGAGTCTACAACGTTTAGTTTAGGTGTGAGAGCCAAAATGAACTTTTTATTGCTTTAAATGAGTTTTCAGCCTGAGTGTGCACTTAAGGTGAAAATGTCAACATCTTAAAAATGAGCATGAGCACAATGAAATTAATGCTGGAATCATCTTTAGGATGCTAGAATACACTAAATACAGCAACATTTTTGAGTCTACAACGTTTAGTTTAGTTGTGAGAGCCAAAATTAACTTTTTATTGCTTTAAATGCATTTTCAGCCTGATTGTGCACTTTAGGTGAAAATGTCAAAATCTTAAAAATGAGCATGAGCACAATGAAATTAATGCTGGAATCATCTTCAGGATGCTAGAATACACTAAATACAGCAAAAAGTTTTGAGTCTACAATGTTTAGTTTAGGTGTGAGATCCAAAATGAACTTTTTATGGCTTTAAATGCGTTTTCAGCCTGATTGTGCACTTTAGGTGAAAATGTCAAAATCTTAAAAATGAGCATGAGCACAATGAAATTAATGCTGGAATCATCTTCAGGATGCTAGAATACACTAAATACATCCAAAATTTTGAGTCTACAACGTTTAGTTTAGGTGTGAGAGCCAAAATGAACTTTTTATTGCTTTAAATGCGTTTTCAGCCCCTGATTGTACACTTAAGGTGAAAATGTCAAAATCTTCAAAATGAGCATTAGCACAATGAAATTAATGCTGGAATCATCTTCAGGATGCTAGAATACACTAAAAAACAGCAAAAAAATTGAGTCTACAACGTTTAGTTTAGGTGTGAGAGCCAAAATGAACTTTTTATTGCTTTAAATGCATATTCAGCCCCTGATTGTACACTTAAGGTGAAAATGTCAAAATTCTCAAAATGAGCATAAGCACAATGAAATGAACGCTGGAATCATCTTCAGGGTGCTATAATACACTAAAATACAGCAACATTTTTGAGTCTACAACAAAATGAACTTTTTATTGCTTTAAACGCGTTTTCAGCCCCTGATTGTACACTTTAGGTGAAAATGTCAAAATCTTCAAAATGAGCATAAGCACAATGAAATTAATACTGGAATCATCTTCAGGATGCTATAATACACTAAATACAGCAAACATTTTGAGTCTACAACGTTTAGTTTAGGTGTGAGAGCCAAAATGAACTTTTTATTTCTTTAAATGCGTTTTCAGCCCCTGATTGTACACTTAAGGTGAAAATGTCAAAATCTTCAAAATGAGCATTAGCACAATGAAATTAATGCTGGAATCATCTTCAGGATGCTAGAATACACTAAATACAGCAAAAAAATTGAGTCTACAACGTTTAGTTTAGGTGTGAGAGCCAAAATGAACTTTTTATTGCTTTAAATGCATATTAAGCCCCTGATTGTACACTTAAGGTGAAAATGTCAAAATTCTCAAAATGAGCATAAGCACAATGAAATTAACGCTGGAATCATCTTTAGGGTGCTATAATACACTAAAATACAGCAACATTTTTGAGTCTAGAACGTTTAGTTTAGGTGTGAGAGCCAAAATTAACTTTTTATAGCTTTAAACGCATTTTCAGCCCCTAATTGTACACTTAAGGTGAAAATGTCAAAATCTTCAAAATGAGCATAAGCACAATGAAATTAATGCTGGAATCATCGTCAGGATGTTAGAATACACTAAATACAGCAAAAAAATTTAGTCTACAACGTTTAGTTTAGGTGTGAGAGCCAAAATGAACTTTTTATTGTTTTAAATGCGTTTTCAGCCTGATTGTGCACTTTAGGTGAAAATGTCAAAATTCTCAAAATGAGCATAAGCACAATGAAATTAATGCTGGAATCATCTTCAGGATGCTAGAATACACTAAATACAGCCAAAATTTTGAGTCTACAACGTTTAGTTTAGGTGTGAGAGCCAAATTGAACTTTTTATTGCTTTAAATGTGTTTTCAGCCCCTGATTGTGCACTTTAGGTGAAAATGTCAAAATCTTCAAAATGAGCATAAGCACAATGAAATTAATGCTGGAATCATCGTCAGGATGTTAGAATACACTAAATACAGCAAAAAAATTTAGTCTACAACGTTTAGTTTAGGTGTGAGAGCCAAAATGAACTTTTTATTGCTTTAAATGCATTTTCAGCCCCTGATTGTACACTTTAGGTGAAAATGTCAAAATCTTCAAAAATGAGCATAAGCACAGTTAAATTAATGCTGGAATCATCTTCAGGATGCTAGAATACAATAAATACAGGAACAATTTTGAGTCTACAACGTTTAGTTTAGGTGTGAGAGCCAAAATTAACTTTTTATAGCTTTAAACGCATTTTCAGCCCCTAATTGTACACTTAAGGTGAAAATGTCAAAATCTTCAAAATGAGCATAAGCACAATGAAATTAATGCTGGAATCATCTTCAGGATGCTAGTATACACTAAATACAGCAACAATTTTGAGTCTTGAACGTTTAGTTTAGGTGTGAGAGCCAAAATTAACTTTTTATTGCTTTAAATGCGTTTTCAGCCTGATTGTGCACTTTAGGTGAAAATGTCAAATCCTTCAAAATGAGCATAAGCACAATGAAATTAATGCTGGAATCATCTTCAGGATGCTAGTATACACTAAATACAGCAAAAAGTTTGAGTCTACAACGTTTAGTTTAGGTGTGAGAGCCAAAATTAACTTTTTATTGCTTTAAATGCGTTTTGAGCTCCTGATTGTACACTTAAGGTGAAATTGTCAAAATCTTCAAAATGAGCATAAGCACAATGAACTTAATGCTGGAATCATCTTCAGGATGCTAGAATACACTAAATACAGCAAACATTTTGAGTCTACAACGTTTAGTTTAGGTGTGAGAGCCAAAATGAACTTTTTATTGCTTTAAATGAGTTTTCAGCCTGAGTGTGCACTTAAGGTGAAAATGTCAACATCTTAAAAATGAGCATGAGCACAATGAAATTAATGCTGGAATCATCTTTAGGATGCTAGAATACACTAAATACAGCAACATTTTTGAGTCTACAACGTTTAGTTTAGTTGTGAGAGCCAAAATTAACTTTTTATTGCTTTAAATGCATTTTCAGCCTGATTGTGCACTTTAGGTGAAAATGTCAAAATCTTAAAAATGAGCATGAGCACAATGAAATTAATGCTGGAATCATCTTCAGGATGCTAGAATACACTAAATACAGCAAAAATTTTGAGTCTACAACGTTTAGTTTAGGTGTGAGAGCCAAAATGAACTTTTTATTTCTTTGAATGCGTTTTCAGCCCCTGATTGTACACTTAAGGTGAAATTGTCAAAATCTTCAAAATGAGCATAAGCACAATGAACTTAATGCTGGAATCATCTTCAGGATGCTAGAATACACTAAATACAGCAAAAATTTTGAGTCTACAATGTTTAGTTTAGGTGTGAGATCCAAAATGAACTTTTTATGGCTTTAAATGCGTTTTCAGCCTGATTGTGCACTTTAGGTGAAAATGTCAAAATCTTAAAAATAAGCATGAGCACAATGAAATTAATGCTGGAATCATCTTCAGGATGCTAAAATACACTAAAAACAGCAAACATTTTGAGTCTACAACGTTTAGTTTAGGTGTGAGAGCCAAAATGAACTTTTTATTGCTTTAAACGCGTTTTCAGCCCCTGATTGTACACTTTAGGTGAAAATGTCAAAATCTTAAAAATGAGCATAAGCACAATGAAATTAATGCTGGAATCATCTTCAGGATGTTAGAATACACTAAATAGAGCAAACATTTTGAGTCTACAACGTTTAGTTTAGGTGTGAGTGCCAAAATGAACTTTTTATTTCTTTAAACGCATTTTCAGCCCCTGATTTTACACTTAAGGTGAAAATGTCAAAATCTTCAAAATGAGCATAAGCACAGTGAAATTAATGCTGGAATCATCTTCAGAATGCTAGAATACACTAAATACAGCAAACATTTTGAGTCTACAACGTTTAGTTTAGGTGTGAGAGCCAAAATGAACTTTTTATTGCTTTAAACGCGTTTTCAGCCCCTGATTGTACACTTTAGGTGAAAATGTCAAAATCTTCAAAATGAGCATAAGCACAGTGAAATTAATGCTGGAATCATCTTCAGAATGCTAGAATACACTAAATACAGCAAACATTTTGAGTCTACAACGTTTAGTTTAGGTGTGAGAGCCAAAATGAACTTTTTATGTCTTTAAATGTGTTTTCAGCCCCTGATTGTACACTTAAGGTGAAAATGTCAAAATTCTCAAAATGAGCATAAGCACAATGAAATTAACGCTGGAATCATCTTCAGGGTGCTATAATACACTAAAATACAGCAACATTTTTAAGTCTACAACGTTTAGTTTAGGTGTGAGAGCCAAAATGAACTTTTTATTGCTTTAAATGCGTTTTCAGCCCCTGATTGTACACGTTAGGTGAAAAGGTCAAAATCTTCAAAAATGAGCATAAGCACAATGAAATTAATGCTGGAATCATCTTCAGGATGCTAGAATACACTAAATACAGCAACAATTTTGAGTCTACAACGTTTAGTTTAGGTGTGAGAGCCAAAATGAACTTTTTATTGCTTTAAATGCATTTTCAGCCCCTGATTGTACACTTTAGGTGAAAATGTCAAAATCTTCAAAAATGAGCATAAGCACAATGAAATTAATGCTGGAATCATCTTCAGGATGCTAGAATACAATAAATACAGCAAAAATTTTGAGTCTACAACGTTTAGTTTAGGTGTGAGAGCCAAAATTAACTTTTTATAGCTTTAAACGCATTTTCAGCCCCTAATTGTACACTTAAGGTGAAAATGTCAAAATCTTCAAAATGAGCATAAGCGCAATGAAATTAATGCTGGAATCATCTTCAGGATGCTAGTATACACTAAATACAGCAACAATTTTGAGTCTAGAACGTTTAGTTTAGGTGTGAGAGCCAAAATGAACTTTTTATTGCTTTAAATGCGTTTTCAGCCTGATTGTGCACTTTAGGTGAAAATGTCAAAACCTTCAAAATGAGCATAAGCACAATGAAATTAATGCTGGAATCATCTTCAGGATGCTAGTATACACTAAATACAGCAAAAAGTTTGAGTCTACAACGTTTAGTTTAGGTGTGAGAGCCAAAATTAACTTTTAATTTCTTTAAATGCGTTTTCAGCCCCTGATTGTACACTTAAGGTGAAATTGTCAAAATCTTCAAAATGAGCATAAGCACAATGAAATTAATGCTGGAATCATCTTCAGGATGCTGGAATACACTAAAATACAGCAATATTTTTGAGTCTACAACGTTTAGTTTAGGTGTGAGAGCCAAAATGAACTTTTTATTGCTTTAAACGCGTTTTCAGCCCCTGATTGTACACTTTAGGTGAAAATGTCAAAATCTTCAAAATGAGCATAAGCACAATGAAATTAATACTGGAATCATCTTCTGGATGCTATAATACACTAAATACAGCAAACATTTTGAGTCTACAACGTTTAGTTTAGGTGTGAGAGCCAAAATGAACTTTTTATTTCTTTAAATGCGTTTTCAGCCTGATTGTGCACTTTAGGTGAAAATGTCAAAATCTTAAAAATGAGCATGAGCACAATGAAATTAATGCTGGAATCATCTTCAGGGTGCTAGAATACACTAAATACAGCCAAAATTTTGAGTCTACAACGTTTAGTTTAGGTGTGAGAGCCAAAATGAACTTTTTATTGCTTTAAATGCGTTTTCAGCCCCTGATTGTACACTTAAGGTGAAAATGTCAAAATCTTCAAAATGAGCATTAGCACAATGAAATTAATGCTGGAATCATCTTCAGGATGCTAGAATACACTAAATACAGCAAAAAAATTGAGTCTACAACGTTTAGTTTAGGTGTGAGAGCCAAAATGAACTTTTTATTGCTTTAAATGCATATTCAGCCCCTGATTGTACACTTAAGGTGAAAATGTCAAAATTCTCAAAATGAGCATAAGCACAATGAAATTAACGCTGGAATCATCTTTAAGGTGCTATAATACACTAAAATACAGCAACATTTTTGAGTCTAGAACGTTTAGTTTAGGTGTGAGAGCCAAAATTAACTTTTTATTGTTTTAAATGCGTTTTCAGCCTGATTGTGCACTTTAGGTGAAAATTTCAAAATTCTCAAAATGAGCATAAGCACAATGAAATTAATGCTGGAATCATCTTCAGGATGCTAGAATACACTAAATACAGCAACAATTTTGAGTCTACAACGTTTAGTTTAGGTGTGAGAGCCAAAATGAACTTTTTATTGCTTTAAATGTGTTTTCAGCCCCTGATTGTACACTTAAGGTGAAAATGTCAAAATCTTAAAATTGAGCATAAGCACAATGAAATTAATGCTGGAATCATCTTCAGGATGCTAGAATACACGAAATACAGCAAACATTTTGAGTCTACAACGTTTAGTTTAGGTGTGAGAGCCAAAATGAACTTTTTATTGCTTTAAACGCGTTTTCAGCCCCTGATTGTGCACTTTAGATGAAAATGTCAAAATCTTCAAAATGAGCATAAGCACAATGAAATTAATGCTGGAATCATCTTCAGGATGCTAAAATACACTGAATGCAGCAAAAATTTTGAGTCTACAACGTTTAGTTTAGGTGTGAGTGCCAAAATGAACTTTTTATTGCTTTAAACGCATTTTCAGCCCCTGATTGTACACTTAAGGTGAAAATGTCAAAATTCTCAAAATGAGCATAAGGACGATGAAATTAATGCTGGAATCATCGTCAGGATACTAGAATACACTAAATACAGCAAAAAATTTTAGTCTACAACGTTTAGTTTAGGTGTGAGAGCCAAAATGAACTTTTTATTGCTTTAAATGCATTTTCAGCCCCTGATTGTACACTTTAGGTGAAAATGTCAAAATCTTCAAAAATGAGCATAAGCACAATGAAATTAATGCTGGAATCATCTTCAGGATGCTAGAATACAATAAATACAGCAAAAATTTTGAGTCTACAACGTTTAGTTTAGGTGTGAGAGCCAAAATTAACTTTTTATAGCTTTAAACGCATTTTCAGCCCCTGATTTTACACTTAAGGTGAAAATGTCAAAATCTTCAAAATGAGCATAAGCACAATGAAATTAATGCTGGAATCATCTTCAGGATGCGAGAATACACGAAATACAGCAACAATTTTGAGTCTACAATGTTTAGTTTAGGTGTGAGAGCCAAAATGAACTTTTTATGGCTTTAAATGAGTTTTCAGCCTGAGTGTGCACTTAAGGTGAAAATGTCAAAATCTTAAAAATGAGCATGAGCACAATGAAATTAATGCTGGAATCATCTTCAGGATGCTAGAATACACTAAAATACAGCAACATTTTTGAGTCTACAACGTTTAGTTTAGGTGTGAGAGCCAAAATGAACTTTTTATTGCTTTAAACGCGTTTTCAGCCCCTGATTGTACACTTTAGGTGAAAATGTCAAAATCTTCAAAATGAGCATAAGCACAATGAAATTAATACTGGAATCATCTTCAGGATGCTATAATACACTAAATACAGCAAACATTTTGAGTCTACAACGTTTAGTTTAGGTGTGAGAGCCAAAATGAACTTTTTATTTCTTTAAATGCGTTTTCAGCCCCTGATTGTACACTTAAGGTGAAATTGTCAAAATCTTCAAAATGAGCATAAGCACAATGAACATAATGCTGGAATCATCTTCAGGATGCTAGAATACACTAAATACAGCAAAAATTTTGAGTCTACAATGTTTAGTTTAGGTGTGAGAGCCAAAATGAAGTTTTTATTGCTTTAAATGCATATTCAGCCCCTGATTGTACACTTAAGGTGAAAATGTCAAAATGAGCATAAGCACAATGAAATTAACGCTGGAATCATCTTTAAGGTGCTATAATACACTAAAATACAGCAACATTTTTGAGTCTAGAACGTTTAGTTTAGGTGTGAGAGCCAAAACTAACTTTTTATTGTTTTAAATGCGTTTTCAGCCTGATTGTGCACTTTAGGTGAAAATTTTAAAATTCTCAAAATGAGCATAAGCACAATGAAATTAATGGTGGAATCATCTTCAGGATGCTAGAATACACTAAATACAGCCAAAATTTTGAGTCTACAACGTTTAGTTTAGGTGTGAGAGCCAAAATGAACTTTTTATTGCTTTAAATGTGTTTTCAGCCCCTGATTGTACACTTAAGGTGAAAATGTCAAAATCTTAAAATTGAGCATAAGCACAATGAAATTAATGCTGGAATCATCTTCTGGATGCTATAATACACTAAATACAGCAAACATTTTGAGTCTACAACGTTTAGTTTAGGTGTGAGAGCCAAAATGAACTTTTTATTGCTTTAAACGCGTTTTCAGCCCCTGATTGTGCACTTTAGATGAAAATGTCAAAATCTTCAAAATGAGCATAAGCACAATGAAATTAATGCTGGAATCATCTTCAGGATGCGAGAATACACGAAATACAGCAAACATTTTGAGTCTACAACGTTTAGTTTAGGTGTGAGAGCCAAAATGAACTTTTTATTGCTTTAAATGCGTTTTCAGCCTGATTGTGCACTTTAGGTGAAAATGTCAAAACCTTCAAAATGAGCATAAGCACGATGAAATTAATGCTGGAATCATCTTCAGGATGCTAGAATACACTAAATACAGCAAAAATTTTGAGTCTACAACGTTTAGTTTAGGTGTGAGAGCCAAAATTAACTTTTTATTGCTTTAAATGCATTTTCAGCCTGATTGTGCACTTTAGGTGAAAATGTCAAAATCTTAAAAATGAGCATGAGCACAATGAAATTAATGCTGGAATCATCTTCAGGATGCTAGAATACACTAAATACAGCCAAAATTTTGAGTCTACAACGTTTAGTTTAGGTGTGAGAGCCAAAATGAACTTTTTATTGCTTTAAATGCATATTCAGCCCCTGATTGTACACTTAAGGTGAAAATGTCAAAATTCTCAAAATGAGCATAAGCACAATGAAATTAACGCTGGAATCATCTTCAGGGTGCTATAATACACTAAAATACAGCAAACATTTTGAGTCTACAACGTTTAGTTTATGTGTGAGAGCCAAAATGAACTTTTTATTGCTTTAAACGCGTTTTCAGCCCCTGATTGTACACTTTAGGTGAAAATGTCAAAATCTTCAAAATGAGCATAAGCACAATGAACTTAATGCTGGAATCATCTTCAGGATGATATAATACAATAAATACAGCAAAAAATTTGAGTCTACAATGTTTAGTTTAGGTGTGAGAGCCAAAATGAACTTTTTAATGGCTTTAAATGCGTTTTCAGCCTGATTGTGCACTTTAGGTGAAAATGTCAAAATCTTAAAAATGAGCATGAGCACAATGAAATTAATGCTGGAATCATCGTCAGGGTGCTAGAATACACTAAATACAGCAAAAAAAATTGAGTCTACAACGTTTAGTTTAGGTGTGAGAGCCAAATTGAACTTTTTATTGCTTTAAATGCATATTCAGCCCCTGATTGTACACTTAAGGTGAAAATGTCAAAATTCTCAAAATGAGCATAAGCACAATGAAATTAACGCTGGAATCATCTTTAGGGTGCTATAATACACTAAAATACAGCAACATTTTTGAGTCTAGAACGTTTAGTTTAGGTGTGAGAGCCAAAATTAACTTTGTATTGTTTTAAATGCGTTTTCAGCCTGATTGTGCACTTTAGGTGAAAATTTCAAAATTCTCAAAATGAGCATAAGCACAATGAAATTAATGCTGGAATCATCTTCAGGATGCTAGAATACACTAAATACAGCCAAAATTTTGAGTCTACAACGTTTAGTTTAGGTGTGAGAGCCAAAATGAACTTTTTATTGCTTTAAATGTGTTTTCAGCCCTTGATTGTACACTTAAGGTGAAAATGTCAAAATCTTAAAATTGAGCATAAGCACAATGAAATTAATGCTGGAATCATCTTCAGGATGCTAGAATACACTAAATACAGCAAACATTTTGAGTCTACAACGTTTAGTTTAGGTGTGAGAGCCAAAATGAACTTTTTATTGCTTTAAACGCGTTTTCAGCCCCTGATTGTGCACTTTAGATGAAAATGTCAAAATCTTCAAAATGAGCATAAGCACAATGAAATTAATGCTGGAATCATCTTCAGGATGCTAAAATACACTGAATGCAGCAAAAATTTTGAGTCTACAACGTTTAGTTTAGGTGTGAGTGCCAAAATGAACTTTTTATTGCTTTAAACGCATTTTCAGCCCCTGATTGTACACTTAAGGTGAAAATGTCAAAATTCTCAAAATGAGCATAAGGACGATGAAATTAATGCTGGAATCATCGTCAGGATGCTAGAATACACTAAATACAGCAAAAAATTTTAGTCTACAACGTTTAGTTTAGGTGTGAGAGCCAAAATGAACTTTTTATTGCTTTAAATGCATTTTCAGCCCCTGATTGTACACTTTAGGTGAAAATGTCAAAATCTTCAAAAATGAGCATAAGCACAATGAAATTAATGCTGGAATCATCTTCAGGATGCTAGAATACAATAAATACAGCAAACATTTTGAGTCTACAACGTTTAGTTTAGGTGTGAGAGCCAAAATTAACTTTTTATAGCTTTAAACGCATTTTCAGCCCCTGATTTTACACTTAAGGTGAAAATGTCAAAATCTTCAAAATGAGCATAAGCACAATGAAATTAATGCTGGAATCATCTTCAGGATGCGAGAATACACGAAATACAGCAACAATTTTGAGTCTACAATGTTTAGTTTAGGTGTGAGAGCCAAAATGAACTTTTTATGGCTTTAAATGAGTTTTCAGCCTGAGTGTGCACTTAAGGTGAAAATGTCAAAATCTTAAAAATGAGCATGAGCACAATGAAATTAATGCTGGAATCATCTTCAGGATGCTAGAATACACTAAAATACAGCAACATTTTTGAGTCTACAACGTTTAGTTTAGGTGTGAGAGCCAAAATGAACTTTTTATTGCTTTAAACGCGTTTTCAGCCCCTGATTGTACACTTTAGGTGAAAATGTCAAAATCTTCAAAATGAGCATAAGCACAATGAAATTAATACTGGAATCATCTTCAGGATGCTATAATACACTAAATACAGCAAACATTTTTGAGTCTAGAACGTTTAGTTTAGGTGTGAGAGCCAAAATTAACTTTTTATTGTTTTAAATGCGTTTTCAGCCTGATTGTGCACTTTAGGTGAAAATTTCAAAATTCTCAAAATGAGCATAAGCACAATGAAATTAATGCTGGAATCATCTTCAGGATGCTAGAATACACTAAATACAGCAACAATTTTTAGTCTACAACGTTTAGTTTAGGTGTGAGAGCCAAAATGAACTTTTTATTGCTTTAAATGTGTTTTCAGCCCCTGATTGTACACTTAAGGTGAAAATGTCAAAATCTTAAAATTGAGCATAAGCACAATGAAATTAATGCTGGAATCATCTTCAGGATGCTAGAATACACGAAATACAGCAAACATTTTGAGTCTACAACGTTTAGTTTAGGTGTGAGAGCCAAAATGAACTTTTTATTGCTTTAAACGCGTTTTCAGCCCCTGATTGTGCACTTTAGATGAAAATGTCAAAATCTTCAAAATGAGCATAAGCACAATGAAATTAATGCTGGAATCATCTTCAGGATGCTAAAATACACTGAATGCAGCAAAAATTTTGAGTCTACAACGTTTAGTTTAGGTGTGAGTGCCAAAATGAACTTTTTATTGCTTTAAACGCATTTTCAGCCCCTGATTGTACACTTAAGGTGAAAATGTCAAAATTCTCAAAATGAGCATAAGGACGATGAAATTAATGCTGGAATCATCGTCAGGATACTAGAATACACTAAATACAGCAAAAAATTTTAGTCTACAACGTTTAGTTTAGGTGTGAGAGCCAAAATGAACTTTTTATTGCTTTAAATGCATTTTCAGCCCCTGATTGTACACTTTAGGTGAAAATGTCAAAATCTTCAAAAATGAGCATAAGCACAATGAAATTAATGCTGGAATCATCTTCAGGATGCTAGAATACAATAAATACAGCAAAAATTTTGAGTCTACAACGTTTAGTTTAGGTGTGAGAGCCAAAATTAACTTTTTATAGCTTTAAACGCATTTTCAGCCCCTGATTTTACACTTAAGGTGAAAATGTCAAAATCTTCAAAATGAGCATAAGCACAATGAAATTAATGCTGGAATCATCTTCAGGATGCGAGAATACACGAAATACAGCAACAATTTTGAGTCTACAATGTTTAGTTTAGGTGTGAGAGCCAAAATGAACTTTTTATGGCTTTAAATGAGTTTTCAGCCTGAGTGTGCACTTAAGGTGAAAATGTCAAAATCTTAAAAATGAGCATGAGCACAATGAAATTAATGCTGGAATCATCTTCAGGATGCTAGAATACACTAAAATACAGCAACATTTTTGAGTCTACAACGTTTAGTTTAGGTGTGAGAGCCAAAATGAACTTTTTATTGCTTTAAACGCGTTTTCAGCCCCTGATTGTACACTTTAGGTGAAAATGTCAAAATCTTCAAAATGAGCATAAGCACAATGAAATTAATACTGGAATCATCTTCAGGATGCTATAATACACTAAATACAGCAAACATTTTGAGTCTACAACGTTTAGTTTAGGTGTGAGAGCCAAAATGAACTTTTTATTTCTTTAAATGCGTTTTCAGCCCCTGATTGTACACTTAAGGTGAAATTGTCAAAATCTTCAAAATGAGCATAAGCACAATGAACTTAATGCTGGAATCATCTTCAGGATGCTAGAATACACTAAATACAGCAAAAATTTTGAGTCTACAATGTTTAGTTTAGGTGTGAGAGCCAAAATGAACTTTTTATTGCTTTAAATGCATATTCAGCCCCTGATTGTACACTTAAGGTGAAAATGTCAAAATGAGCATAAGCACAATGAAATTAACGCTGGAATCATCTTTAAGGTGCTATAATACACTAAAATACAGCAACATTTTTGAGTCTAGAACGTTTAGTTTAGGTGTGAGAGCCAAAACTAACTTTTTATTGTTTTAAATGCGTTTTCAGCCTGATTGTGCACTTTAGGTGAAAATTTTAAAATTCTCAAAATGAGCATAAGCACAATGAAATTAATGGTGGAATCATCTTCAGGATGCTAGAATACACTAAATGCAGCCAAAATTTTGAGTCTACAACGTTTAGTTTAGGTGTGAGAGCCAAAATGAACTTTTTATTGCTTTAAATGTGTTTTCAGCCCCTGATTGTACACTTAAGGTGAAAATGTCAAAATCTTAAAATTGAGCATAAGCACAATGAAATTAATGCTGGAATCATCTTCTGGATGCTATAATACACTAAATACAGCAAACATTTTGAGTCTACAACGTTTAGTTTAGGTGTGAGAGCCAAAATGAACTTTTTATTGCTTTAAATGCGTTTTCAGCCTGATTGTGCACTTTAGGTGAAAATGTCAAAACCTTCAAAATGAGCATAAGCACGATGAAATTAATGCTGGAATCATCTTCAGGATGCTAGAATACACTAAATACAGCAAAAATTTTGAGTCTACAACGTTTAGTTTAGGTGTGAGAGCCAAAATTAACTTTTTATTGCTTTAAATGCATTTTCAGCCTGATTGTGCACTTTAGGTGAAAATGTCAAAATCTTAAAAATGAGCATGAGCACAATGAAATTAATGCTGGAATCATCTTCAGGATGCTAGAATACACTAAATACAGCCAAAATTTTGAGTCTACAACGTTTAGTTTAGGTGTGAGAGCCAAAATGAACTTTTTATTGCTTTAAATGCATATTCAGCCCCTGATTGTACACTTAAGGTGAAAATGTCAAAATTCTCAAAATGAGCATAAGCACAATGAAATTAACGCTGGAATCATCTTCAGGGTGCTATAATACACTAAAATACAGCAAACATTTTGAGTCTACAACGTTTAGTTTATGTGTGAGAGCCAAAATGAACTTTTTATTGCTTTAAACGCGTTTTCAGCCCCTGATTGTACACTTTAGGTGAAAATGTCAAAATCTTCAAAATGAGCATAAGCACAATGAACTTAATGCTGGAATCATCTTCAGGATGATATAATACAATAAATACAGCAAAAAATTTGAGTCTACAATGTTTAGTTTAGGTGTGAGAGCCAAAATGAACTTTTTAATGGCTTTAAATGCGTTTTCAGCCTGATTGTGCACTTTAGGTGAAAATGTCAAAATCTTAAAAATGAGCATGAGCACAATGAAATTAATGCTGGAATCATCGTCAGGGTGCTAGAATACACTAAATACAGCAAAAAAAATTGAGTCTACAACGTTTAGTTTAGGTGTGAGAGCCAAATTGAACTTTTTATTGCTTTAAATGCATATTCAGCCCCTGATTGTACACTTAAGGTGAAAATGTCAAAATTCTCAAAATGAGCATAAGCACAATGAAATTAACGCTGGAATCATCTTTAGGGTGCTATAATACACTAAAATACAGCAACATTTTTGAGTCTAGAACGTTTAGTTTAGGTGTGAGAGCCAAAATTAACTTTGTATTGTTTTAAATGCGTTTTCAGCCTGATTGTGCACTTTAGGTGAAAATTTCAAAATTCTCAAAATGAGCATAAGCACAATGAAATTAATGCTGGAATCATCTTCAGGATGCTAGAATACACTAAATACAGCCAAAATTTTGAGTCTACAACGTTTAGTTTAGGTGTGAGAGCCAAAATGAACTTTTTATTGCTTTAAATGTGTTTTCAGCCCTTGATTGTACACTTAAGGTGAAAATGTCAAAATCTTAAAATTGAGCATAAGCACAATGAAATTAATGCTGGAATCATCTTCAGGATGCTAGAATACACTAAATACAGCAAACATTTTGAGTCTACAACGTTTAGTTTAGGTGTGAGAGCCAAAATGAACTTTTTATTGCTTTAAACGCGTTTTCAGCCCCTGATTGTGCACTTTAGATGAAAATGTCAAAATCTTCAAAATGAGCATAAGCACAATGAAATTAATGCTGGAATCATCTTCAGGATGCTAAAATACACTGAATGCAGCAAAAATTTTGAGTCTACAACGTTTAGTTTAGGTGTGAGTGCCAAAATGAACTTTTTATTGCTTTAAACGCATTTTCAGCCCCTGATTGTACACTTAAGGTGAAAATGTCAAAATTCTCAAAATGAGCATAAGGACGATGAAATTAATGCTGGAATCATCGTCAGGATGCTAGAATACACTAAATACAGCAAAAAATTTTAGTCTACAACGTTTAGTTTAGGTGTGAGAGCCAAAATGAACTTTTTATTGCTTTAAATGCATTTTCAGCCCCTGATTGTACACTTTAGGTGAAAATGTCAAAATCTTCAAAAATGAGCATAAGCACAATGAAATTAATGCTGGAATCATCTTCAGGATGCTAGAATACAATAAATACAGCAAACATTTTGAGTCTACAACGTTTAGTTTAGGTGTGAGAGCCAAAATTAACTTTTTATAGCTTTAAACGCATTTTCAGCCCCTGATTTTACACTTAAGGTGAAAATGTCAAAATCTTCAAAATGAGCATAAGCACAATGAAATTAATGCTGGAATCATCTTCAGGATGCGAGAATACACGAAATACAGCAACAATTTTGAGTCTACAATGTTTAGTTTAGGTGTGAGAGCCAAAATGAACTTTTTATGGCTTTAAATGAGTTTTCAGCCTGAGTGTGCACTTAAGGTGAAAATGTCAAAATCTTAAAAATGAGCATGAGCACAATGAAATTAATGCTGGAATCATCTTCAGGATGCTAGAATACACTAAAATACAGCAACATTTTTGAGTCTACAACGTTTAGTTTAGGTGTGAGAGCCAAAATGAACTTTTTATTGCTTTAAACGCGTTTTCAGCCCCTGATTGTACACTTTAGGTGAAAATGTCAAAATCTTCAAAATGAGCATAAGCACAATGAAATTAATACTGGAATCATCTTCAGATGCTATAATACACTAAATACAGCAAACATTTTGAGTCTACAACGTTTAGTTTAGGTGTGAGAGCCAAAATGAACTTTTTATTTCTTTAAATGCGTTTTCAGCCCCTGATTGTACACTTAAGGTGAAATTGTCAAAATCTTCAAAATGAGCATAAGCACAATGAACTTAATGCTGGAATCATCTTCAGGATGCTAGAATACACTAAATACAGCAAAAATTTTGAGTCTACAATGTTTAGTTTAGGTGTGAGAGCCAAAATGAACTTTTTATTGCTTTAAATGCATATTCAGCCCCTGATTGTACACTTAAGGTGAAAATGTCAAAATTCTCAAAATGAGCATAAGCACAATGAAATTAACGCTGGAATCATCTTTAAGGTGCTATAATACACTAAAATACAGCAACATTTTTGAGTCTAGAACGTTTAGTTTAGGTGTGAGAGCCAAAACTAACTTTTTATTGTTTTAAATGCGTTTTCAGCCTGATTGTGCACTTTAGGTGAAAATTTTAAAATTCTCAAAATGAGCATAAGCACAATGAAATTAATGGTGGAATCATCTTCAGGATGCTAGAATACACTAAATGCAGCCAAAATTTTGAGTCTACAACGTTTAGTTTAGGTGTGAGAGCCAAAATGAACTTTTTATTGCTTTAAATGTGTTTTCAGCCCCTGATTGTACACTTAAGGTGAAAATGTCAAAATCTTAAAATTGAGCATAAGCACAATGAAATTAATGCTGGAATCATCTTCTGGATGCTATAATACACTAAATACAGCAAACATTTTGAGTCTACAACGTTTAGTTTAGGTGTGAGAGCCAAAATGAACTTTTTATTGCTTTAAACGCGTTTTCAGCCCCTGATTGTGCACTTTAGATGAAAATGTCAAAATCTTCAAAATGAGCATAAGCACAATGAAATTAATGCTGGAATCATCTTCAGGATGCTAAAATACACTGAATGCAGCAAAAATTTTGAGTCTACAACGTTTAGTTTAGGTGTGAGTGCCAAAATGAACTTTTTATTGCTTTAAACGCATTTTCAGCCCCTGATTGTACACTTAAGGTGAAAATGTCAAAATTCTCAAAATGAGCATAAGGACGATGAAATTAATGCTGGAATCATCGTCAGGATGCTAGAATACACTAAATACAGCAAAAAATTTTAGTCTACAACGTTTAGTTTAGGTGTGAGAGCCAAAATGAACTTTTTATTGCTTTAAATGCATTTTCAGCCCCTGATTGTACACTTTAGGTGAAAATGTCAAAATCTTCAAAAATGAGCATAAGCACAATGAAATTAATGCTGGAATCATCTTCAGGATGCTAGAATACAATAAATACAGCAAACATTTTGAGTCTACAACGTTTAGTTTAGGTGTGAGAGCCAAAATTAACTTTTTATAGCTTTAAACGCATTTTCAGCCCCTGATTTTACACTTAAGGTGAAAATGTCAAAATCTTCAAAATGAGCATAAGCACAATGAAATTAATGCTGGAATCATCTTCAGGATGCGAGAATACACGAAATACAGCAACAATTTTGAGTCTACAATGTTTAGTTTAGGTGTGAGAGCCAAAATGAACTTTTTATGGCTTTAAATGAGTTTTCAGCCTGAGTGTGCACTTAAGGTGAAAATGTCAAAATCTTAAAAATGAGCATGAGCACAATGAAATTAATGCTGGAATCATCTTCAGGATGCTAGAATACACTAAAATACAGCAACATTTTTGAGTCTACAACGTTTAGTTTAGGTGTGAGAGCCAAAATGAACTTTTTATTGCTTTAAACGCGTTTTCAGCCCCTGATTGTACACTTTAGGTGAAAATGTCAAAATCTTCAAAATGAGCATAAGCACAATGAAATTAATACTGGAATCATCTTCAGATGCTATAATACACTAAATACAGCAAACATTTTGAGTCTACAACGTTTAGTTTAGGTGTGAGAGCCAAAATGAACTTTTTATTTCTTTAAATGCGTTTTCAGCCCCTGATTGTACACTTAAGGTGAAATTGTCAAAATCTTCAAAATGAGCATAAGCACAATGAACTTAATGCTGGAATCATCTTCAGGATGCTAGAATACACTAAATACAGCAAAAATTTTGAGTCTACAATGTTTAGTTTAGGTGTGAGAGCCAAAATGAACTTTTTATTGCTTTAAATGCATATTCAGCCCCTGATTGTACACTTAAGGTGAAAATGTCAAAATTCTCAAAATGAGCATAAGCACAATGAAATTAACGCTGGAATCATCTTCAGGATGCTAGAATACACTAAATACAGCAAAAATTTTGAGTGTACAATGTTTAGTTTAGGTGTGAGATCCAAAATGAACTTTTTATGGCTTTAAATGCGTTTTCAGCCTGATTGTGCACTTTAGGTGAAAATGTCAAAATCTTAAAAATAAGCATGAGCACAATGAAATTAATGCTGGAATCATCTTCAGCAGGGAATCATCTTCAGGATGCTATAATACACTAAATACAGCAAACATTTTGAGTCTACAACGTTTAGTTTAGGTGTGCGAGCCAAAATGAACTTTTTATTGCTTTAAATGCGTTTTCAGCCCCTGATTGTACACATAAGGTGAAAATGTCAAAATCTTCAAAATGAGCATAAGCACAATGAAATTAATGCTGGAATCATCTTCAGGATGCTAGAATACACTAAATACAGCAACAATTTTGAGTCTACAACATTTAGTTTAGGTTTGAGAGCCAAAATGAACTTTTTATTGCTTTAAATGCGTTTTCAGCCCCTGATTGTACACATAAGGTGAAAATGTCAAAATATTAAAATTGAGTATAAGCAAAATGAAATTAATGCTGGAATCATCTTCAGGATGCTATAATACACTAAATACAGCAACATTTTTGAGTCTACAACGTTTAGTTTAGGTGTGAGAGCCAAAATGAACTTTTTATTGCTTTAAATGCGTTTTGAGCCCCTGATTGTACACTTAAGGTGAAAATGTCAAAATCTTAAAATTGAGCATGAGCACAATGAAATTAATGCAGGGAATCATCTTCAGGATGCTATAATACACTAAATACAGCAAACATTTTGAGTCTACAACGTTTAGTTTAGGTGTGAGAGCCAAAATGAACTTTTTATTGCTTTAAATGCGTTTTCAGCCCCTGATTGTACACATAAGGTGAAAATGTCAAAATCTTCAAAATGAGCATAAGCACAATGAAATTAATGCTGGAATCATCTTCAGGATACTAGAATACACTAAATACAGCAAACATTTTGAGTCTACAACGTTTAGTTTAGGTGTGAGAGCCAAAATGAACTTTTTATTGCTTTAAACGCGTTTTCAGCCCCTGATTGTGCACTTTAGGTGAAAATGTCAAAATCTTCAAAATGAGCATAAGCACAATGAAATTAATGCTGGAATCATCTTCAGGATGCTAGTATACACTAAATACAGCAAAAAGTTTGAGGCTACAACGTTTAGTTTAGGTGTGAGAGCCAAAATTAACTTTTAATTTCTTTAAATGCCTTTTCAGCCGCTGATTGTACACTTAAGGTGAAATTGTCAAAATCTTCAAAATGAGCATAAGCACAATGAACTTAATGCTGGAATCATCTTCAGGATGCTAGAATACACTAAATACAGCAACAATTTTGAGTCTACAATGTTTAGTTTAGGTGTGAGAGCCAAAATGAACTTTTTATGGCTTTAAATGCGTTTTCAGCCTGATTGTGCACTTTAGGTGAAAATGTCAAAATCTTAAAAATGAGCATGAGCACAATGAAATTAATGCTGGAATCATCTTCAGGATGCTAGAATACACTAAATACAGCAAAAATTTTGAGTCTACAACGTTTAGTTTAGGTGTGAGAGCCAAAATGAACTTTTTATTGCTTTAAATGCGTTTTCAGCCCCTGATTGTACACTTAAGGTGAAATTGTCAAAATCTTCAAAATGAGCATAAGCACAATGAACTTAATGCTGGAATCATCTTCAGGATGCTAGAATACACTAAATACAGCAAAAATTTTGAGTGTACAATGTTTAGTTTAGGTGTGAGATCCAAAATGAACTTTTTATGGCTTTAAATGCGTTTTCAGCCTGATTGTGCACTTTAGGTGAAAATGTCAAAATCTTAAAAATAAGCATGAGCACAATGAAATTAATGCTGGAATCATCTTCAGCAGGGAATCATCTTCAGGATGCTATAATACACTAAATACAGCAAACATTTTGAGTCTACAACGTTTAGTTTAGGTGTGAGAGCCAAAATGAACTTTTTATTGCTTTAAATGCGTTTTCAGCCCCTGATTGTACACATAAGGTGAAAATGTCAAAATCTTCAAAATGAGCATAAGCACAATGAAATTAATGCTGGAATCATCTTCAGGATGCTAGAATACACTAAATACAGCAACAATTTTGAGTCTACAACATTTAGTTTAGGTTTGAGAGCCAAAATGAACTTTTTATTGCTTTAAATGCGTTTTCAGCCCCTGATTGTACACATAAGGTGAAAATGTCAAAATATTAAAATTGAGTATAAGCAAAATGAAATTAATGCTGGAATCATCTTCAGGATGCTATAATACACTAAATACAGCAACATTTTTGAGTCTACAACGTTTAGTTTAGGTGTGAGAGCCAAAATGAACTTTTTATTGCTTTAAACGCGTTTTCAGCCCCTGATTGTACACTTAAGGTGAAAATGTCAAAATCTTCAAAATGAGCATAAGCACAATGAAATTAATGCTGGAATCATCTTCAGGATGCTAGAATACACTCAATACAGCAAAAATTTTGAGTCTACAACGTTTAGTTTAGGTGTGAGAGCCAAAATGAACTTTGTATTGCTTTAAATGCGTTTTCAGCCTGATTGTGCACTTAAGGTGTAAATGTCAAAATCTTAAAAATGAGCATGAGCACAATGAAATTAATGCTGGAATCATCTTCAGGATAATAGAATACACTAAATACAGCAAAAATTTTGAGTCTACAACGTTTAGTTTAGGTGTGAGAGCCAAAATTAACCCTTTATTGCTTTAAATGCGTTTTTCAGCCTGATTGTGCACTTTAGGTGAAAATGTCAAAATCTTAAAAATGAGCATGAGCACAATGAAATCAATGCTGGAATCATCTTCAGGATGCTAGAATACACTAAATACAGCAACAATTTTGAGTCTACAACGTTTAGTTTAGGTGTGAGAGCCAAAATGAACTTTTTATTGCTTTAAATGCGTTTTGAGCCCCTGATTGTACACTTAAGGTGAAAATGTCAAAATCTTAAAATTGAGCATGAGCACAATGAAATTAATGCAGGGAATCATCTTCAGGATGCTATAATACACTAAATACAGCAAACATTTTGAGTCTACAACGTTTAGTTTAGGTGTGAGAGCCAAAATGAACTTTTTATTGCTTTAAATGCGTTTTCAGCCCCTGATTGTACACATAAGGTGAAAATGTCAAAATCTTCAAAATGAGCATAAGCACAATGAAATTAATGCTGGAATCATCTTCAGGATGCTAGAATACACTAAATACAGCAACAATTTTGAGTCTACAACATTTAGTTTAGGTTTGAGAGCCAAAATGAACTTTTTATTGCTTTAAATGCGTTTTCAGCCCCTGATTGTACACATAAGGTGAAAATGTCAAAATATTAAAATTGAGTATAAGCAAAATGAAATTAATGCTGGAATCATCTTCAGGATGCTATAATACACTAAATACAGCAACATTTTTGAGTCTACAACGTTTAGTTTAGGTGTGAGAGCCAAAATGAACTTTTTATTGCTTTAAATGCGTTTTCAGCCTGATTGTGCACTTAAGGTGTAAATGTCAAAATCTTTAAAATGAGCATGAGCACAATGAAATTAATGCTGGAATCATCTTCAGGATAATAGAATACACTAAATACAGCAAAAATTTTGAGTCTACAACGTTTAGTTTAGGTGTGAGAGCCAAAATTAACCCTTTATTGCTTTAAATGCGTTTTTCAGCCTGATTGTGCACTTTAGGTGAAAATGTCAAAATCTTAAAAATGAGCATGAGCACAATGAAATTAATGCTGGAATCATCTTCAGGATGCTAGAATACACTAAATACAGCAAACATTTTGAGTCTACAACGTTTAGTTTAGGTGTGAGAGCCAAAATGAACTTTTTATTGCCTTAAACGCGTTTTCAGCCCCTGATTGTACACTTAAGGTGAAAATGTCAAAATTCTCAAAATGAGCATAAGCACAATGAAATTAATGCTGGATTCATCTTCAAGATACTAGAATACACTAAATACAGCAAACATTTTGAGTCTACAACGTTTAGTTTAGGTGTGAGAGCCAAAATGAACTTTTTATTAATTTAAATGCGTTTTCAGCCCCTGATTGTAAACGTTAGGTGAAAAGGTCAAAATCTTCAAAAATGAGCATAAGCACAATGAAATTAATGCTGGAATCATCTTCAGGATGCTAGAATACACTAAATACAGCAACAATTTTGAGTCTACAACGTTTAGTTTAGGTGTGAGAGCCAAAATTAACTTTTTATTGCTTTAAATGCATTTTCAGCCTGATTGTGCACTTTAGGTGAAAATGTCAAAATCTTAAAAATGAGCATGAGCACAATGAAATTAATGCTGGAATCATCTTCAGGATGCTAGAATACACTAAATACAGCCAAAATTTTGAGTCTACAACGTTTAGTTTAGGTGTGAGAGCCAAAATGAACTTTTTATTGCTTTAAATGCATATTCAGCCCCTGATTGTACACTTAAGGTGAAAATGTCAAAATTCTCAAAATGAGCATAAGCACAATGAAATTAACGCTGGAATCATCTTCAGGGTGCTATAATACACTAAAATACAGCAACATTTTTGAGTCTAGAACGTTTAGTTTAGGTGTGAGAGCCAAAATTAACTTTGTATTGTTTTAAATGCGTTTTCAGCCTGATTGTACACTTAAGGTGAAATTGTCAAAATCTTCAAAATGAGCATAAGCACAATGAACTTAATGCTGGAATCATCTTCAGGATGCTAGAATACACTAAATACAGCAAAAATTTTGAGTGTACAATGTTTAGTTTAGGTGTGAGATCCAAAATGAACTTTTTATGGCTTTAAATGCGTTTTCAGCCTGATTGTGCACTTTAGGTGAAAATGTCAAAATCTTAAAAATAAGCATGAGCACAATGAAATTAATGCTGGAATCATCTTCAGCAGGGAATCATCTTCAGGATGCTATAATACACTAAATACAGCAAACATTTTGAGTCTACAACGTTTAGTTTAGGTGTGAGAGCCAAAATGAACTTTTTATTGCTTTAAATGCGTTTTCAGCCCCTGATTGTACACATAAGGTGAAAATGTCAAAATCTTCAAAATGAGCATAAGCACAATGAAATTAATGCTGGAATCATCTTCAGGATGCTAGAATACACTAAATACAGCAACAATTTTGAGTCTACAACATTTAGTTTAGGTTTGAGAGCCAAAATGAACTTTTTATTGCTTTAAATGCGTTTTCAGCCCCTGATTGTACACATAAGGTGAAAATGTCAAAATATTAAAATTGAGTATAAGCAAAATGAAATTAATGCTGGAATCATCTTCAGAATGCTATAATACACTAAATACAGCAACATTTTTGAGTCTACAACGTTTAGTTTAGGTGTGAGAGCCAAAATGAACTTTTTATTGCTTTAAACGCGTTTTCAGCCCCTGATTGTACACTTAAGGTGAAAATGTCAAAATCTTCAAAATGAGCATAAGCACAATGAAATTAATGCTGGAATCATCTTCAGGATGCTAGAATACACTCAATACAGCAAAAATTTTGAGTCTACAACGTTTAGTTTAGGTGTGAGAGCCAAAATGAACTTTTTATTGCTTTAAATGCGTTTTCAGCCTGATTGTGCACTTAAGGTGTAAATGTCAAAATCTTAAAAATGAGCATGAGCACAATGAAATTAATGCTGGAATCATCTTCAGGATAATAGAATACACTAAATACAGCAAAAATTTTGAGTCTACAACGTTTAGTTTAGGTGTGAGAGCCAAAATTAACCCTTTATTGCTTTAAATGCGTTTTTCAGCCTGATTGTGCACTTTAGGTGAAAATGTCAAAATCTTAAAAATGAGCATGAGCACAATGAAATCAATGCTGGAATCATCTTCAGGATGCTAGAATACACTAAATACAGCAACAATTTTGAGTCTACAACGTTTAGTTTAGGTGTGAGAGCCAAAATGAACTTTTTATTGCTTTAAATGCGTTTTGAGCCCCTGATTGTACACTTAAGGTGAAAATGTCAAAATCTTAAAATTGAGCATGAGCACAATGAAATTAATGCAGGGAATCATCTTCAGGATGCTATAATACACTAAATACAGCAAACATTTTGAGTCTACAACGTTTAGTTTAGGTGTGAGAGCCAAAATTAACTTTGTATTGTTTTAAATGCGTTTTCAGCCTGATTGTGCACTTTAGGTGAAAATTTCAAAATTCTCAAAATGAGCATAAGCACAATGAAATTAATGCTGGAATCATCTTCAGGATGCTAGAATACACTAAATACAGCCAAAATTTTGTGTCTACAACGTTTAGTTTAGGTGTGAGAGCCAAAATGAACTTTTTATTGCTTTAAATGTGTTTTCAGCCCCTGATTGTACACTTAAGGTGAAAATGTCAAAATCTTAAAATTGAGCATAAGCACAATGAAATTAATGCTGGAATCATCTTCAGGATGCTAGAATACACGAAATACAGCAAACATTTTGAGTCTACAACGGTTAGTTTAGGTGTGAGAGCCAAAATGAACTTTTTATTGCTTTAAACGCGTTTTCAGCCCCTGATTGTGCACTTTAGATGAAAATGTCAAAATCTTCAAAATGAGCATAAGCACAATGAAATAAATGCTGGAATCATCTTCAGGATGCTAAAATACACTGAATGCAGCAAAAATTTTGAGTCTACAACGTTTAGTTTAGGTGTGAGTGCCAAAATGAACTTTTTATTGCTTTAAACGCATTTTCAGCCCCTGATTGTACACTTAAGGTGAAAATGTCAAAATTCTCAAAATGAGCATAAGGACGATGAAATTAATGCTGGAATCATCGTCAGGATGCTAGAATACACTAAATACAGCAAAAAATTTTAGTCTACAACGTTTAGTTTAGGTGTGAGAGCCAAAATGAACTTTTTATTGCTTTAAATGCATTTTCAGCCCCTGATTGTACACTTTAGGTGAAAATGTCAAAATCTTCAAAAATGAGCATAAGCACAATGAAATTAATGCTGGAATCATCTTCAGGATGCTAGAATACAATAAATACAGCAAAAATTTTGAGTCTACAACGTTTAGTTTAGGTGTGAGAGCCAAAATGAACTTTTTATTGCTTTAAACGCGTTTTCAGCCCCTGATTTTACACTTTAGGTGAAAATGTCAAAATCTTCAAAATGAGCATAAGCACAATGAAATTAATACTGGAATCATCTTCAGGATGCTATAATACACTAAATACAGCAAACATTTTGAGTCTACAACGTTTAGTTTAGGTGTGAGAGCCAAAATGAACTTTTTATTTCTTTAAATGCGTTTTCAGCCCCTGATTGTACACTTAAGGTGAAATTGTCAAAATCTTCAAAATGAGCATAAGCACAATGAACTTAATGCTGGAATCATCTTCAGGATGCTAGAATACACTAAATACAGCAAAAATTTTGAGTCTACAATGTTTAGTTTAGGTGTGAGAGCCAAAATGAACTTTTTATTGCTTTAAATGCATATTCAGCCCCTGATTGTACACTTAAGGTGAAAATGTCAAAATTCTCAAAATGAGCATAAGCACAATGAAATTAACGCTGGAATCATCTTTAAGGTGCTATAATACACTAAAATACAGCAACATTTTTGAGTCTAGAACGTTTAGTTTAGGTGTGAGAGCCAAAACTAACTTTTTATTGTTTTAAATGCGTTTTCAGCCTGATTGTGCACTTTAGGTGAAAATTTTAAAATTCTCAAAATGAGCATAAGCACAATGAAATTAATGGTGGAATCATCTTCAGGATGCTAGAATACACTAAATACAGCCAAAATTTTGAGTCTACAACGTTTAGTTTAGGTGTGAGAGCCAAAATGAACTTTTTATTGCTTTAAATGTGTTTTCAGCCCCTGATTGTACACTTAAGGTGAAAATGTCAAAATCTTAAAATTGAGCATAAGCACAATGAAATTAATGCTGGAATCATCTTCTGGATGCTATAATACACTAAATACAGCAAACATTTTGAGTCTACAACGTTTAGTTTAGGTGTGAGAGCCAAAATGAACTTTTTATTGCTTTAAACGCGTTTTCAGCCCCTGATTGTGCACTTTAGATGAAAATGTCAAAATCTTCAAAATGAGCATAAGCACAATGAAATTAATGCTGGAATCATCTTCAGGATGCTAAAATACACTGAATGCAGCAAAAATTTTGAGTCTACAACGTTTAGTTTAGGTGTGAGTGCCAAAATGAACTTTTTATTGCTTTAAACGCATTTTCAGCCCCTGATTGTACACTTAAGGTGAAAATGTCAAAATTCTCAAAATGATTATAAGGACGATGAAATTAATGCTGGAATCATCGTCAGGATGCTAGAATACACTAAATACAGCAAAAATTTTTAGTCTACAACGTTTAGTTTAGGTGTGAGAACCAAAATGAACTTTTTATTGCTTTAAATGCATTTTCAGCCCCTGATTGTACACTTAAGGTGAAAATGTCAAAATCTTCAAAAATGAGCATAAGCACAATGAAATTAATGCTGGAATCATCTTCAGGATGCGAGAACACACTAAAATACAGCAAACATTTTGAGTCTACAACGTTTAGTTTATGTGTGAGAGCCAAAATGAACTTTTTATTGCTTTAAACGCGTTTTCAGCCCCTGATTGTACACTTTAGGTGAAAATGTCAAAATCTTCAAAATGAGCATAAGCACAATGAACTTAATGCTGGAATCATCTTCAGGATGCTAGAATACACTAAATACAGCAACAATTTTGAGTCTACAATGTTTAGTTTAGGTGTGAGAGCCAAAATGAACTTTTTATGGCTTTAAATGCGTTTTCAGCCTGATTGTGCACTTTAGGTGAAAATGTCAAAATCTTAAAATTGAGCATGAGCACAATGAAATTAATGCAGGGAATCATCTTCAGGATGCTATAATACACTAAATACAGCAAACATTTTGAGTCTACAACGTTTAGTTTAGGTGTGAGAGCCAAAATGAACTTTTTATTGCTTTAAATGCGTTTTCAGCCCCTGATTGTACACATAAGGTGAAAATGTCAAAATCTTCAAAATGAGCATAAGCACAATGAAATTAATGCTGGAATCATCTTCAGGATGCTAGAATACACTAAATACAGCAACAATTTTGAGTCTACAACATTTAGTTTAGGTTTGAGAGCCAAAATGAACTTTTTATTGCTTTAAATGCGTTTTCAGCCCCTGATTGTACACATAAGGTGAAAATGTCAAAATATTAAAATTGAGTATAAGCAAAATGAAATTAATGCTGGAATCATCTTCAGGATGCTATAATACACTAAATACAGCAACATTTTTGAGTCTACAACGTTTAGTTTAGGTGTGAGAGCCAAAATGAACTTTTTATTGCTTTAAATGCGTTTTCAGCCTGATTGTGCACTTAAGGTGTAAATGTCAAAATCTTAAAAATGAGCATGAGCACAATGAAATTAATGCTGGAATCATCTTCAGGATAATAGAATACACTAAATACAGCAAAAATTTTGAGTCTACAACGTTTAGTTTAGGTGTGAGAGCCAAAATTAACCCTTTATTGCTTTAAATGCGTTTTTCAGCCTGATTGTGCACTTTAGGTGAAAATGTCAAAATCTTAAAAATGAGCATGAGCACAATGAAATTAATGCTGGAATCATCTTCAGGATGCTAGAATACACTAAATACAGCAAACATTTTGAGTCTACAACGTTTAGTTTAGGTGTGAGAGCCAAAATGAACTTTTTATTGCCTTAAACGCGTTTTCAGCCCCTGATTGTACACTTAAGGTGAAAATGTCAAAATTCTCAAAATGAGCATAAGCACAATGAAATTAATGCTGGATTCATCTTCAAGATACTAGAATACACTAAATACAGCAAACATTTTGAGTCTACAACGTTTAGTTTAGGTGTGAGAGCCAAAATGAACTTTTTATTGCTTTAAATGCGTTTTCAGCCCCTGATTGTAAACGTTAGGTGAAAAGGTCAAAATCTTCAAAAATGAGCATAAGCACAATGAAATTAATGCTGGAATCATCTTCAGGATGCTAGAATACACTAAATACAGCAACAATTTTGAGTCTACAACGTTTAGTTTAGGTGTGAGAGCCAAAATTAACTTTTTATTGCTTTAAATGCATTTTCAGCCTGATTGTGCACTTTAGGTGAAAATGTCAAAATCTTAAAAATGAGCATGAGCACAATGAAATTAATGCTGGAATCATCTTCAGGATGCTAGAATACACTAAATACAGCCAAAATTTTGAGTCTACAACGTTTAGTTTAGGTGTGAGAGCCAAAATGAACTTTTTATTGCTTTAAATGCATATTCAGCCCCTGATTGTACACTTAAGGTGAAAATGTCAAAATTCTCAAAATGAGCATAAGCACAATTAAATTAACGCTGGAATCATCTTCAGGGTGCTATAATACACTAAAATACAGCAACATTTTTGAGTCTAGAACGTTTAGTTTAGGTGTGAGAGCCAAAATTAACTTTGTATTGTTTTAAATGCGTTTTCAGCCTGATTGTGCACTTTAGGTGAAAATTTCAAAATTCTCAAAATGAGCATAAGCACAATGAAATTAATGCTGGAATCATCTTCAGGATGCTAGAATACACTAAATACAGCCAAAATTTTGTGTCTACAACGTTTAGTTTAGGTGTGAGAGCCAAAATGAACTTTTTATTGCTTTAAATGTGTTTTCAGCCCCTGATTGTACACTTAAGGTGAAAATGTCAAAATCTTAAAATTGAGCATAAGCACAATGAAATTAATGCTGGAATCATCTTCAGGATGCTAGAATACACGAAATACAGCAAACATTTTGAGTCTACAACGGTTAGTTTAGGTGTGAGAGCCAAAATGAACTTTTTATTGCTTTAAACGCGTTTTCAGCCCCTGATTGTGCACTTTAGATGAAAATGTCAAAATCTTCAAAATGAGCATAAGCACAATGAAATAAATGCTGGAATCATCTTCAGGATGCTAAAATACACTGAATGCAGCAAAAATTTTGAGTCTACAACGTTTAGTTTAGGTGTGAGTGCCAAAATGAACTTTTTATTGCTTTAAACGCATTTTCAGCCCCTGATTGTACACTTAAGGTGAAAATGTCAAAATTCTCAAAATGAGCATAAGGACGATGAAATTAATGCTGGAATCATCGTCAGGATGCTAGAATACACTAAATACAGCAAAAAATTTTAGTCTACAACGTTTAGTTTAGGTGTGAGAGCCAAAATGAACTTTTTATTGCTTTAAATGCATTTTCAGCCCCTGATTGTACACTTTAGGTGAAAATGTCAAAATCTTCAAAAATGAGCATAAGCACAATGAAATTAATGCTGGAATCATCTTCAGGATGCTAGAATACAATAAATACAGCAAAAATTTTGAGTCTACAACGTTTAGTTTAGGTGTGAGAGCCAAAATGAACTTTTTATTGCTTTAAACGCGTTTTCAGCCCCTGATTTTACACTTTAGGTGAAAATGTCAAAATCTTCAAAATGAGCATAAGCACAATGAAATTAATACTGGAATCATCTTCAGGATGCTATAATACACTAAATACAGCAAACATTTTGAGTCTACAACGTTTAGTTTAGGTGTGAGAGCCAAAATGAACTTTTTATTTCTTTAAATGCGTTTTCAGCCCCTGATTGTACACTTAAGGTGAAATTGTCAAAATCTTCAAAATGAGCATAAGCACAATGAACTTAATGCTGGAATCATCTTCAGGATGCTAGAATACACTAAATACAGCAAAAATTTTGAGTCTACAATGTTTAGTTTAGGTGTGAGAGCCAAAATGAACTTTTTATTGCTTTAAATGCATATTCAGCCCCTGATTGTACACTTAAGGTGAAAATGTCAAAATTCTCAAAATGAGCATAAGCACAATGAAATTAACGCTGGAATCATCTTTAAGGTGCTATAATACACTAAAATACAGCAACATTTTTGAGTCTAGAACGTTTAGTTTAGGTGTGAGAGCCAAAACTAACTTTTTATTGTTTTAAATGCGTTTTCAGCCTGATTGTGCACTTTAGGTGAAAATTTTAAAATTCTCAAAATGAGCATAAGCACAATGAAATTAATGGTGGAATCATCTTCAGGATGCTAGAATACACTAAATACAGCCAAAATTTTGAGTCTACAACGTTTAGTTTAGGTGTGAGAGCCAAAATGAACTTTTTATTGCTTTAAATGTGTTTTCAGCCCCTGATTGTACACTTAAGGTGAAAATGTCAAAATCTTAAAATTGAGCATAAGCACAATGAAATTAATGCTGGAATCATCTTCTGGATGCTATAATACACTAAATACAGCAAACATTTTGAGTCTACAACGTTTAGTTTAGGTGTGAGAGCCAAAATGAACTTTTTATTGCTTTAAACGCGTTTTCAGCCCCTGATTGTGCACTTTAGATGAAAATGTCAAAATCTTCAAAATGAGCATAAGCACAATGAAATTAATGCTGGAATCATCTTCAGGATGCTAAAATACACTGAATGCAGCAAAAATTTTGAGTCTACAACGTTTAGTTTAGGTGTGAGTGCCAAAATGAACTTTTTATTGCTTTAAACGCATTTTCAGCCCCTGATTGTACACTTAAGGTGAAAATGTCAAAATTCTCAAAATGATTATAAGGACGATGAAATTAATGCTGGAATCATCGTCAGGATGCTAGAATACACTAAATACAGCAAAAATTTTTAGTCTACAACGTTTAGTTTAGGTGTGAGAACCAAAATGAACTTTTTATTGCTTTAAATGCATTTTCAGCCCCTGATTGTACACTTAAGGTGAAAATGTCAAAATCTTCAAAAATGAGCATAAGCACAATGAAATTAATGCTGGAATCATCTTCAGGATGCGAGAATACACTAAAATACAGCAAACATTTTGAGTCTACAACGTTTAGTTTATGTATGAGAGCCAAAATGAACTCTTTATTGCTTTAAACGCGTTTTCAGCCCCTGATTGTACACTTTAGGTGAAAATGTCAAAATCTTCAAAATGAGCATAAGCACAATGAACTTAATGCTGGAATCATCTTCAGGATGATATAATACACTAAATACAGCAAAAAATTTGAGTCTACAATGTTTAGTTTAGGTGTGAGAGCCAAAATGAACTTTTTAATGGCTTTAAATGCGTTTTCAGCCTGATTGTGCACTTTAGGTGAAAATGTCAAAATCTTAAAAATGAGCATGAGCACAATGAAATTAATGCTGGAATCATCTTCAGGGTGCTAGAATACACTAAATACAGCAAAAAAAATTGAGTCTACAACGTTTAGTTTAGGTGTGAGAGCCAAATTGAACTTTTTATTGCTTCAAATGCATATTCAGCCCCTGATTGTACACTTAAGGTGAAAATGTCAAAATTCTCAAAATGAGCATAAGCACAATGAAATTAACGCTGGAATCATCTTTAGGGTGCTATAATACACTAAAATACAGCAACATTTTTGAGTCTAGAACGTTTAGTTTAGGTGTGAGAGCCAAAATTAACTTTGTATTGTTTTAAATGTGTTTTCAGCCTGATTGTGCACTTTAGGTGAAAATGTCAAAATTCTCAAAATGAGCATAAGCACAATGAAATTAATGCTGGAATCATCTTCAGGATGCTAGAATACACGAAATACAGCAAACATTTTGAGTCTACAACGTTTAGTTTAGGTTTGAGAGCCAAAATGAACTTTTTATTGCTTTAAACGCGTTTTCAGCCCCTGATTGTGCACTTTAGGTGAAAATGTCAAAATCTTAAAAATGAGCATAAGCACAATGAAATTAATGCTGGAATCATCTTCAGGATGCTAGTATACACTAAATACAGCAAAAAGTTTGAGGCTACAACGTTTAGTTTAGGTGTGAGAGCCAAAATTAACTTTTAATTTCTTTAAATGCGTTTTCAGCCCCTGATTGTACACTTAAGGTGAAATTGTCAAAATCTTCAAAATGAGCATAAGCACAATGAACTTAATGCTGGAATCATCTTCAGGATGCTAGAATACACTAAATACAGCAACAATTTTGAGTCTACAATGTTTAGTTTAGGTGTGAGAGCCAAAATGAACTTTTTATGGCTTTAAATGCGTTTTCAGCCTGATTGTGCACTTTAGGTAAAAATGTCAAAATCTTAAAAATGAGCATGAGCACAATGAAATTAATGCTGGAATCATCTTCAGGATGCTAGAATACACTAAATACAGCAAAAATTTTGAGTCTACAACGTTTAGTTTAGGTGTGAGAGCCAAAATGAACTTTTTATTGCTTTAAATGCGTTTTCAGCTCCTGATTGTACACTTAAGGTGAAAATGTCAAAATCTTCAAAATGAGCATAAGCACAATGAAATTAATGCAGGAATCATCTTCAGGATGCTAGAATACACTAAATACAGCAAAAAATTTTGAGTCTACAACGTTTAGTTTAGGTGTGAGAGCCAAAATGAACTTTTTATTGCTTTAAATGCGTTTTCAGCCTGAGTGTGCACTTAAGGTGAAATTGTCAAAATCTTAAAAATGAGCATGAGCACAATGAAATTAATGCTGGAATCATCTTCAGGATGCTAGAATACACTAAATACAGCAAAAATTTTGAGTCTACAACGTTTAGTTTAGGTGTGAGAGCCAAAATGAACTTTTTATTTCTTTAAATGTGTTTTCAGCCCCTGATTGTACACTTAAGGTGAAATTGTCAAAATCTTCAAAATGAGCATAAGCACAATGAACTTAATGCTGGAATCATCTTCAGGATGCTAGAATACACTAAATACAGCAAAAATTTTGAGTCTACAATGTTTAGTTTAGGTGTGAGATCCAAAATGAACTTTTTATGGCTTTAAATGCGTTTTCAGCCTGATTGTGCACTTTAGGTGAAAATGTCAAAATCTTAAAAATAAGCATGAGCACAATGAAATTAATGCTGGAATCATCTTCAGGATGCTAAAATACACTAAAAACAGCAAACATTTTGAGTCTACAACGTTTAGTTTAGGTGTGAGAGCCAAAATGAACTTTTTATTGCTTTAAATGCGTTTTCAGCCCCTGATTGTACACGTTAGGTGAAAAGGTCAAAATCTTCAAAAATGAGCATAAGCACAATGAAATTAATGCTGGAATCATCTTTAGGATGCTAGAATACACTAAATACAGCAACAATTTTGAGTCTACAACGTTTAGTTTAGGTGTGAGAGCCAAAATGAACTTTTTATTGCTTTAAATGCGTTTTCAGCCCCTGATTGTACACTTAAGGTGAAAATGTCAAAATCTTAAAATTGAGCATGAGCACAATGAAATTAATGCAGGGAATCATCTTCAGGATGCTATAATACACTAAATACAGCAAACATTTTGAGTCTACAACGTTTAGTTTAGGTGTGAGAGCCAAAACGAACTTTTTATTGCTTTAAATGCGTTTTCAGCCCCTGATTGTACACATAAGGTGAAAATGTCAAAATCTTCAAAATGAGCATAAGCACAATGAAATTAATGCTGGAATCATCTTCAGGATACTAGAATACACGAAATACAGCAAACATTTTGAGTCTACAACGTTTAGTTTAGTTGTGAGAGCCAAAATGAACTTTTTATTGCTTTAAACGCGTTTTCAGCCCCTGATTGTGCACTTTAGGTGAAAATGTCAAAATCTTCAAAATGAGCATAAGCACAATGAAATTAATGCTGGAATCATCTTCAGGATGCTAGTATACACTAAATACAGCAAAAAGTTTGAGGCTACAACGTTTAGTTTAGGTGTGAGAGCCAAAATTAACTTTTAATTTCTTTAAATGCGTTTTCAGCCCCTGATTGTACACTTAAGGTGAAATTGTCAAAATCTTCAAAATGAGCATAAGCACAATGAACTTAATGCTGGAATCATCTTCAGGATGCTAGAATACACTAAATACAGCAACAATTTTGAGTCTACAATGTTTAGTTTAGGTGTGAGAGCCAAAATGAACTTTTTATGGCTTTAAATGATTTTTCAGCCTGATTGTGCACTTTAGGTGAAAATGTCAAAATCTTAAAAATGAGCATGAGCACAATGAAATTAATGCTGGAATCATCTTCAGGATGCTAGAATACACTAAATACAGCAAACATTTTGAGTCTACAACATTTAGTTTAGGTTTGAGAGCCAAAATGAACTTTTTATTGCTTTAAATGCGTTTTCAGCCCCTGATTGTACACTTAAGGTGAAAATGTCAAAATCTTAAAATTGAGCATAAGCAAAATGAAATTAATGCTGGAATCATCTTCAGGATGCTATAATACACTAAATACAGCAAAAATTTTGTGTCTACAACGTTTAGTTTAGGTGTGAGAGCCAAAATGAACTTTTTATTGCTTTAAATGCGTTTTCAGCCTGATTGTGCACTTAAGGTGTAAAAGTCAAAATCTTAAAAATGAGCATGAGCACAATGAAATTAATGCTGGAATCATCTTCAGGATAATAGAATACACTAAATACAGCAACATTTTTGAGTCTACAACGTTTAGTTTAGGTGTGAGAGCCAAAAATAACCCTTTATTGCTTTAAATGCGTTTTCAGCCTGATTGTGCACTTTAGGTGAAAATGTCAAAATCTTAAAAATGAGCATGAGCACAGTGAAATTAATGCTGGAATCATCTTCAGGATGCTAGAATACACTAAATACAGCAAAAATTTTGAGTCTACAACGTTTAGTTTAGGTGTGAGAGCCAAAATGAACTTTTTATTGCTTTAAACGCGTTTTCAGCCCCTGATTGTACACGTTAGGTGAAAAGGTCAAAATCTTCAAAAATGAGCATAAGCACAATGAAATTATTGCTGGAATCATCTTCAGGATGCTAGAATACACTAAATACAGCAAACATTTTGAGTCTACAACGTTTAGTTTAGGTGTGAGAGCCAAAATTAACCCTTTATTGCTTTAAATGCGTTTTCAGCCTGATTGTGCACTTTAGGTGAAAATGTCAAAATCTTAAAAATGAGCATGAGCACAATGAAATTAATGCTGGAATCATCTTCAGGATGCTAGAATACACTAAATACAGCAAAAATTTTGAGTCTACAACGTTTAGTTTAGGTGTGAGAGCCAAAATGAACTTTTTATTGCTTTAAATGCGTTTTGAGCTCCTGATTGTACACTTAAGGTGAAAATGTCAAAATCTTAAAAATGAGCATAAGCACAATGAAATTAATGCTGGAATCATCTTCAGGATGCTAGAATACACTAAATACAGCAAAAAATTTGAGTCTACAACGTTTAGTTTAGGTGTGAGAGCCAAAATGAACTTTTTATTGCTTTAAATGCGTTTTCAGCCTGAGTGGGCACTTAAGGTGAAAATGTCAAAATCTTAAAAATGAGCATGAGCACAATGAAATTAATGCTGGAATCATCTTCAGGATGCTAGAATACACTAAATACAGCAACAATTTTGAGTCTACAACATTTAGTTTAGGTTTGAGAGCCAAAATGAACTTTTTATTGCTTTAAATGCGTTTTCAGCCCCTGATTGTACACATAAGGTGAAAATGTCAAAATATTAAAATTGAGTATAAGCAAAATGAAATTAATGCTGGAATCATCTTCAGGATGCTATAATACACTAAATACAGCAACATTTTTGAGTCTACAACGTTTAGTTTAGGTGTGAGAGCCAAAATGAACTTTTTATTGCTTTAAACGCGTTTTCAGCCCCTGATTGTACACTTAAGGTGAAAATGTCAAAATCTTCAAAATGAGCATAAGCACAATGAAATTAATGCTGGAATCATCTTCAGGATGCTAGAATACACTCAATACAGCAAAAATTTTGAGTCTACAACGTTTAGTTTAGGTGTGAGAGCCAAAATGAACTTTTTATTGCTTTAAATGCGTTTTCAGCCTGATTGTGCACTTAAGGTGTAAATGTCAAAATCTTAAAAATGAGCATGAGCACAATGAAATTAATGCTGGAATCATCTTCAGGATAATAGAATACACTAAATACAGCCAAAATTTTGAGTCTACAACGTTTAGTTTAGGTGTGAGAGCCAAAATTAACCCTTTATTGCTTTAAATGCGTTTTTCAGCCTGATTGTGCACTTTAGGTGAAAATGTCAAAATCTTAAAAATGAGCATGAGCACAATGAAATCAATGCTGGAATCATCTTCAGGATGCTAGAATACACTAAATACAGCAACAATTTTGAGTCTACAACGTTTAGTTTAGGTGTGAGAGCCAAAATGAACTTTTTATTGCTTTAAATGCGTTTTGAGCCCCTGATTGTACACTTAAGGTGAAAATGTCAAAATCTTAAAATTGAGCATGAGCACAATGAAATTAATGCAGGGAATCATCTTCAGGATGCTATAATACACTAAATACAGCAAACATTTTGAGTCTACAACGTTTAGTTTAGGTGTGAGAGCCAAAATGAACTTTTTATTGCTTTAAATGCGTTTTCAGCCCCTGATTGTACACATAAGGTGAAAATGTCAAAATCTTCAAAATGAGCATAAGCACAATGAAATTAATGCTGGAATCATCTTCAGGATGCTAGAATACACTAAATACAGCAACAATTTTGAGTCTACAACATTTAGTTTAGGTTTGAGAGCCAAAATGAACTTTTTATTGCTTTAAATGCGTTTTCAGCCCCTGATTGTACACATAAGGTGAAAATGTCAAAATATTAAAATTGAGTATAAGCAAAATGAAATTAATGCTGGAATCATCTTCAGGATGCTATAATACACTAAATACAGCAACATTTTTGAGTCTACAACGTTTAGTTTAGGTGTGAGAGCCAAAATGAACTTTTTATTGCTTTAAATGCGTTTTCAGCCTGATTGTGCACTTAAGGTGTAAATGTCAAAATCTTAAAAATGAGCATGAGCACAATGAAATTAATGCTGGAATCATCTTCAGGATAATAGAATACACTAAATACAGCAAAAATTTTGAGTCTACAACGTTTAGTTTAGGTGTGAGAGCCAAAATTAACCCTTTATTGCTTTAAATGCGTTTTTCAGCCTGATTGTGCACTTTAGGTGAAAATGTCAAAATCTTAAAAATGAGCATGAGCACAATGAAATTAATGCTGGAATCATCTTCAGGATGCTAGAATACACTAAATACAGCAAACATTTTGAGTCTACAACGTTTAGTTTAGGTGTGAGAGCCAAAATGAACTTTTTATTGCCTTAAACGCGTTTTCAGCCCCTGATTGTACACTTAAGGTGAAAATGTCAAAATTCTCAAAATGAGCATAAGCACAATGAAATTAATGCTGGATTCATCTTCAAGATACTAGAATACACTAAATACAGCAAACATTTTGAGTCTACAACGTTTAGTTTAGGTGTGAGAGCCAAAATGAACTTTTTATTGCTTTAAATGCGTTTTCAGCCCCTGATTGTAAACGTTAGGTGAAAAGGTCAAAATCTTCAAAAATGAGCATAAGCACAATGAAATTAATGCTGGAATCATCTTCAGGATGCTAGAATACACTAAATACAGCAACAATTTTGAGTCTACAACGTTTAGTTTAGGTGTGAGAGCCAAAATTAACTTTTTATTGCTTTAAATGCATTTTCAGCCTGATTGTGCACTTTAGGTGAAAATGTCAAAATCTTAAAAATGAGCATGAGCACAATGAAATTAATGCTGGAATCATCTTCAGGATGCTAGAATACACTAAATACAGCCAAAATTTTGAGTCTACAACGTTTAGTTTAGGTGTGAGAGCCAAAATGAACTTTTTATTGCTTTAAATGCATATTCAGCCCCTGATTGTACACTTAAGGTGAAAATGTCAAAATTCTCAAAATGAGCATAAGCACAATGAAATTAACGCTGGAATCATCTTCAGGGTGCTATAATACACTAAAATACAGCAACATTTTTGAGTCTAGAACGTTTAGTTTAGGTGTGAGAGCCAAAATTAACTTTGTATTGTTTTAAATGCGTTTTCAGCCTGATTGTGCACTTTAGGTGAAAATTTCAAAATTCTCAAAATGAGCATAAGCACAATGAAATTAATGCTGGAATCATCTTCAGGATGCTAGAATACACTAAATACAGCCAAAATTTTGTGTCTACAACGTTTAGTTTAGGTGTGAGAGCCAAAATGAACTTTTTATTGCTTTAAATGTGTTTTCAGCCCCTGATTGTACACTTAAGGTGAAAATGTCAAAATCTTAAAATTGAGCATAAGCACAATGAAATTAATGCTGGAATCATCTTCAGGATGCTAGAATACACGAAATACAGCAAACATTTTGAGTCTACAACGGTTAGTTTAGGTGTGAGAGCCAAAATGAACTTTTTATTGCTTTAAACGCGTTTTCAGCCCCTGATTGTGCACTTTAGATGAAAATGTCAAAATCTTCAAAATGAGCATAAGCACAATGAAATAAATGCTGGAATCATCTTCAGGATGCTAAAATACACTGAATGCAGCAAAAATTTTGAGTCTACAACGTTTAGTTTAGGTGTGAGTGCCAAAATGAACTTTTTATTGCTTTAAACGCATTTTCAGCCCCTGATTGTACACTTAAGGTGAAAATGTCAAAATTCTCAAAATGAGCATAAGGACGATGAAATTAATGCTGGAATCATCGTCAGGATGCTAGAATACACTAAATACAGCAAAAAATTTTAGTCTACAACGTTTAGTTTAGGTGTGAGAGCCAAAATGAACTTTTTATTGCTTTAAATGCATTTTCAGCCCCTGATTGTACACTTTAGGTGAAAATGTCAAAATCTTCAAAAATGAGCATAAGCACAATGAAATTAATGCTGGAATCATCTTCAGGATGCTAGAATACAATAAATACAGCAAAAATTTTGAGTCTACAACGTTTAGTTTAGGTGTGAGAGCCAAAATGAACTTTTTATTGCTTTAAACGCGTTTTCAGCCCCTGATTTTACACTTTAGGTGAAAATGTCAAAATCTTCAAAATGAGCATAAGCACAATGAAATTAATACTGGAATCATCTTCAGGATGCTATAATACACTAAATACAGCAAACATTTTGAGTCTACAACGTTTAGTTTAGGTGTGAGAGCCAAAATGAACTTTTTATTTCTTTAAATGCGTTTTCAGCCCCTGATTGTACACTTAAGGTGAAATTGTCAAAATCTTCAAAATGAGCATAAGCACAATGAACTTAATGCTGGAATCATCTTCAGGATGCTAGAATACACTAAATACAGCAAAAATTTTGAGTCTACAATGTTTAGTTTAGGTGTGAGAGCCAAAATGAACTTTTTATTGCTTTAAATGCATATTCAGCCCCTGATTGTACACTTAAGGTGAAAATGTCAAAATTCTCAAAATGAGCATAAGCACAATGAAATTAACGCTGGAATCATCTTTAAGGTGCTATAATACACTAAAATACAGCAACATTTTTGAGTCTAGAACGTTTAGTTTAGGTGTGAGAGCCAAAACTAACTTTTTATTGTTTTAAATGCGTTTTCAGCCTGATTGTGCACTTTAGGTGAAAATTTTAAAATTCTCAAAATGAGCATAAGCACAATGAAATTAATGGTGGAATCATCTTCAGGATGCTAGAATACACTAAATACAGCCAAAATTTTGAGTCTACAACGTTTAGTTTAGGTGTGAGAGCCAAAATGAACTTTTTATTGCTTTAAATGTGTTTTCAGCCCCTGATTGTACACTTAAGGTGAAAATGTCAAAATCTTAAAATTGAGCATAAGCACAATGAAATTAATGCTGGAATCATCTTCTGGATGCTATAATACACTAAATACAGCAAACATTTTGAGTCTACAACGTTTAGTTTAGGTGTGAGAGCCAAAATGAACTTTTTATTGCTTTAAACGCGTTTTCAGCCCCTGATTGTGCACTTTAGATGAAAATGTCAAAATCTTCAAAATGAGCATAAGCACAATGAAATTAATGCTGGAATCATCTTCAGGATGCTAAAATACACTGAATGCAGCAAAAATTTTGAGTCTACAACGTTTAGTTTAGGTGTGAGTGCCAAAATGAACTTTTTATTGCTTTAAACGCATTTTCAGCCCCTGATTGTACACTTAAGGTGAAAATGTCAAAATTCTCAAAATGATTATAAGGACGATGAAATTAATGCTGGAATCATCGTCAGGATGCTAGAATACACTAAATACAGCAAAAATTTTTAGTCTACAACGTTTAGTTTAGGTGTGAGAACCAAAATGAACTTTTTATTGCTTTAAATGCATTTTCAGCCCCTGATTGTACACTTAAGGTGAAAATGTCAAAATCTTCAAAAATGAGCATAAGCACAATGAAATTAATGCTGGAATCATCTTCAGGATGCGAGAATACACTAAAATACAGCAAACATTTTGAGTCTACAACGTTTAGTTTATGTGTGAGAGCCAAAATGAACTTTTTATTGCTTTAAACGCGTTTTCAGCCCCTGATTGTACACTTTAGGTGAAAATGTCAAAATCTTCAAAATGAGCATAAGCACAATGAACTTAATGCTGGAATCATCTTCAGGATGATATAATACACTAAATACAGCAAAAAATTTGAGTCTACAATGTTTAGTTTAGGTGTGAGAGCCAAAATGAACTTTTTAATGGCTTTAAATGCGTTTTCAGCCTGATTGTGCACTTTAGGTGAAAATGTCAAAATCTTAAAAATGAGCATGAGCACAATGAAATTAATGATGGAATCATCTTCAGGGTGCTAGAATACACTAAATACAGCAAAAAAAATTGAGTCTACAACGTTTAGTTTAGGTGTGAGAGCCAAATTGAACTTTTTATTGCTTTAAATGCATATTCAGCCCCTGATTGTACACTTAAGGTGAAAATGTCAAAATTCTCAAAATGAGCATAAGCACAATGAAATTAACGCTGGAATCATCTTTAGGGTGCTATAATACACTAAAATACAGCAACATTTTTGAGTCTAGAACGTTTAGTTTAGGTGTGAGAGCCAAAATTAACTTTGTATTGTTTTAAATGTGTTTTCAGCCTGATTGTGCACTTTAGGTGAAAATGTCAAAATTCTCAAAATGAGCATAAGCACAATGAAATTAATGCTGGAATCATCTTCAGGATGCTAGAATACACGAAATACAGCAAACATTTTGAGTCTACAACGTTTAGTTTAGGTTTGAGAGCCAAAATGAACTTTTTATTGCTTTAAACGCGTTTTCAGCCCCTGATTGTGCACTTTAGGTGAAAATGTCAAAATCTTAAAAATGAGCATAAGCACAATGAAATTAATGCTGGAATCATCTTCAGGATGCTAGTATACACTAAATACAGCAAAAAGTTTGAGGCTACAACGTTTAGTTTAGGTGTGAGAGCCAAAATTAACTTTTAATTTCTTTAAATGCGTTTTCAGCCCCTGATTGTACACTTAAGGTGAAATTGTCAAAATCTTCAAAATGAGCATAAGCACAATGAACTTAATGCTGGAATCATCTTCAGGATGCTAGAATACACTAAATACAGCAACAATTTTGAGTCTACAATGTTTAGTTTAGGTGTGAGAGCCAAAATGAACTTTTTATGGCTTTAAATGCGTTTTCAGCCTGATTGTGCACTTTAGGTAAAAATGTCAAAATCTTAAAAATGAGCATGAGCACAATGAAATTAATGCTGGAATCATCTTCAGGATGCTAGAATACACTAAATACAGCAAAAATTTTGAGTCTACAACGTTTAGTTTAGGTGTGAGAGCCAAAATGAACTTTTTATTGCTTTAAATGCGTTTTCAGCTCCTGATTGTACACTTAAGGTGAAAATGTCAAAATCTTCAAAATGAGCATAAGCACAATGAAATTAATGCAGGAATCATCTTCAGGATGCTAGAATACACTAAATACAGCAAAAAATTTTGAGTCTACAACGTTTAGTTTAGGTGTGAGAGCCAAAATGAACTTTTTATTGCTTTAAATGCGTTTTCAGCCTGAGTGTGCACTTAAGGTGAAATTGTCAAAATCTTAAAAATGAGCATGAGCACAATGAAATTAATGCTGGAATCATCTTCAGGATGCTAGAATACACTAAATACAGCAAAAATTTTGAGTCTACAACGTTTAGTTTAGGTGTGAGAGCCAAAATGAACTTTTTATTTCTTTAAATGCGTTTTCAGCCCCTGATTGTACACTTAAGGTGAAATTGTCAAAATCTTCAAAATGAGCATAAGCACAATGAACTTAATGCTGGAATCATCTTCAGGATGCTAGAATACACTAAATACAGCAAAAATTTTGAGTCTACAATGTTTAGTTTAGGTGTGAGATCCAAAATGAACTTTTTATGGCTTTAAATGCGTTTTTAGCCTGATTGTGCACTTTAGGTGAAAATGTCAAAATCTTAAAAATAAGCATGAGCACAATGAAATTAATGCTGGAATCATCTTCAGGATGCTAAAATACACTAAAAACAGCAAACATTTTGAGTCTACAACGTTTAGTTTAGGTGTGAGAGCCAAAATGAACTTTTTATTGCTTTAAATGCGTTTTCAGCCCCTGATTGTACACGTTAGGTGAAAAGGTCAAAATCTTCAAAAATGAGCATAAGCACAATGAAATTAATGCTGGAATCATCTTTAGGATGCTAGAATACACTAAATACAGCAACAATTTTGAGTCTACAACGTTTAGTTTAGGTGTGAGAGCCAAAATGAACTTTTTATTGCTTTAAATGCGTTTTCAGCCCCTGATTGTACACTTAAGGTGAAAATGTCAAAATCTTAAAATTGAGCATGAGCACAATGAAATTAATGCAGGGAATCATCTTCAGGATGCTATAATACACTAAATACAGCAAACATTTTGAGTCTACAACGTTTAGTTTAGGTGTGAGAGCCAAAACGAACTTTTTATTGCTTTAAATGCGTTTTCAGCCCCTGATTGTACACATAAGGTGAAAATGTCAAAATCTTCAAAATGAGCATAAGCACAATGAAATTAATGCTGGAATCATCTTCAGGATACTAGAATACACGAAATACAGCAAACATTTTGAGTCTACAACGTTTAGTTTAGTTGTGAGAGCCAAAATGAACTTTTTATTGCTTTAAACGCGTTTTCAGCCCCTGATTGTGCACTTTAGGTGAAAATGTCAAAATCTTCAAAATGAGCATAAGCACAATGAAATTAATGCTGGAATCATCTTCAGGATGCTAGTATACACTAAATACAGCAAAAAGTTTGAGGCTACAACGTTTAGTTTAGGTGTGAGAGCCAAAATTAACTTTTAATTTCTTTAAATGCGTTTTCAGCCCCTGATTGTACACTTAAGGTGAAATTGTCAAAATCTTCAAAATGAGCATAAGCACAATGAACTTAATGCTGGAATCATCTTCAGGATGCTAGAATACACTAAATACAGCAACAATTTTGAGTCTACAATGTTTAGTTTAGGTGTGAGAGCCAAAATGAACTTTTTATGGCTTTAAATGATTTTTCAGCCTGATTGTGCACTTTAGGTGAAAATGTCAAAATCTTAAAAATGAGCATGAGCACAATGAAATTAATGCTGGAATCATCTTCAGGATGCTAGAATACACTAAATACAGCAAACATTTTGAGTCTACAACATTTAGTTTAGGTTTGAGAGCCAAAATGAACTTTTTATTGCTTTAAATGCGTTTTCAGCCCCTGATTGTACACTTAAGGTGAAAATGTCAAAATCTTAAAATTGAGCATAAGCAAAATGAAATTAATGCTGGAATCATCTTCAGGATGCTATAATACACTAAATACAGCAAAAATTTTGTGTCTACAACGTTTAGTTTAGGTGTGAGAGCCAAAATGAACTTTTTATTGCTTTAAATGCGTTTTCAGCCTGATTGTGCACTTAAGGTGTAAAAGTCAAAATCTTAAAAATGAGCATGAGCACAATGAAATTAATGCTGGAATCATCTTCAGGATAATAGAATACACTAAATACAGCAACATTTTTGAGTCTACAACGTTTAGTTTAGGTGTGAGAGCCAAAAATAACCCTTTATTGCTTTAAATGCGTTTTCAGCCTGATTGTGCACTTTAGGTGAAAATGTCAAAATCTTAAAAATGAGCATGAGCACAGTGAAATTAATGCTGGAATCATCTTCAGGATGCTAGAATACACTAAATACAGCAAAAATTTTGAGTCTACAACGTTTAGTTTAGGTGTGAGAGCCAAAATGAACTTTTTATTGCTTTAAACGCGTTTTCAGCCCCTGATTGTACACGTTAGGTGAAAAGGTCAAAATCTTCAAAAATGAGCATAAGCACAATGAAATTATTGCTGGAATCATCTTCAGGATGCTAGAATACACTAAATACAGCAAACATTTTGAGTCTACAACGTTTAGTTTAGGTGTGAGAGCCAAAATTAACCCTTTATTGCTTTAAATGCGTTTTCAGCCTGATTGTGCACTTTAGGTGAAAATGTCAAAATCTTAAAAATGAGCATGAGCACAATGAAATTAATGCTGGAATCATCTTCAGGATGCTAGAATACACTAAATACAGCAAAAATTTTGAGTCTACAACGTTTAGTTTAGGTGTGAGAGCCAAAATGAACTTTTTATTGCTTTAAATGCGTTTTGAGCTCCTGATTGTACACTTAAGGTGAAAATGTCAAAATCTTAAAAATGAGCATAAGCACAATGAAATTAATGCTGGAATCATCTTCAGGATGCTAGAATACACTAAATACAGCAAAAAATTTGAGTCTACAACGTTTAGTTTAGGTGTGAGAGCCAAAATGAACTTTTTATTGCTTTAAATGCGTTTTCAGCCTGAGTGGGCACTTAAGGTGAAAATGTCAAAATCTTAAAAATGAGCATGAGCACAATGAAATTAATGCTGGAATCATCTTCAGGATGCTAGAATACACTAAATACAGCAACATTTTTGAGTCTACAACGTTTAGTTTAGGTGTGAGAGCCAAAATTAACTTTTTATTGCTTTAAATGCATTTTCAGCCTGATTGTGCACTTTAGGTGAAAATGTCAAAATCTTAAAAATGAGCATGAGCACAATGAAATTAATGCTGGAATCATCTTCAGGATGCTAGAATACACTAAATACAGCAAAAATTTTGAGTCTACAACGTTTAGTTTAGGTGTGAGAGCCAAAATGAACTTTTTATTTCTTTAAATGCGTTTTCAGCCCCTGATTGTACACTTAAGGTGAAATTGTCAAAATCTTCAAAATGAGCATAAGCACAATGAACTTAATGCTGGAATCATCTTCAGGATGCTAGAATACACTAAATACAGCAAAAATTTTGAGTCTACAATGTTTAGTTTAGGTGTGAGATCCAAAATGAACTTTTTATGGCTTTAAATGCGTTTTCAGCCTGATTGTGCACTTTAGGTGAAAATGTCAAAATCTTAAAAATAAGCATGAGCACAATGAAATTAATGCTGGAATCATCTTCAGGATGCTAAAATACACTAAAAACAGCAAACATTTTGAGTCTACAACGTTTAGTTTAGGTGTGAGAGCCAAAATGAACTTTTTATTGCTTTAAATGCGTTTTCAGCCCCTGATTGTACACGTTAGGTGAAAAGGTCAAAATCTTCAAAAATGAGCATAAGCACAATGAAATTAATGCTGGAATCATCTTCAGGATGCTAGTATACACTAAATACAGCAAAAAGTTTGAGGCTACAACGTTTAGTTTAGGTGTGAGAGCCAAAATTAACTTTTAATTTCTTTAAATGCGTTTTCAGCCCCTGATTGTACACTTAAGGTGAAATTGTCAAAATCTTCAAAATGAGCATAAGCACAATGAACTTAATGCTGGAATCATCTTCAGGATGCTAGAATACACTAAATACAGCAACAATTTTGAGTCTACAATGTTTAGTTTAGGTGTGAGAGCCAAAATGAACTTTTTATGGCTTTAAATGCGTTTTCAGCCTGATTGTGCACTTTAGGTGAAAATGTCAAAATCTTAAAAATGAGCACGAGCACAATGAAATTAATGCTGGAATCATCTTCAGGATGCTAGAATACACTAAATACAGCAAAAATTTTGAGTCTACAACGTTTAGTTTAGGTGTGAGATTCAAAATGAACTTTTTATTGCTTTAAATGCGTTTTGAGCTCCTGATTGTACACTTAAGGTGAAAATGTCAAAATCTTAAAAATGAGCATAAGCACAATGAAATTAATGCTGGAATCATCTTCAGGATGCTAGAATACACTAAATACAGCAAAAATTTTGAGTCTACAACGTTTAGTTTAGGTGTGAGAGCCAAAATGAACTTTTTATTGCTTTAAATGCGTTTTCAGCCTGAGTGTGCACTTAAGGTGAAAATGTCAAAATCTTAAAAATGAGCATGAGCACAATGAAATTAATGCTGGAATCATCTTCAGGATGCTAGAATACACTAAATACAGCAACATTTTTGAGTCTACAACGTTTAGTTTAGGTGTGAGAGCCAAAATGAACTTTTTATTGCTTTAAATGCATTTTCAGCCTGATTGTGCACTTTAGGTGAAAATGTCAAAATCTTAAAAATGAGCATGAGCACAATCAAATTAATGCTGGAATCATCTTCAGGATGCTAGAATACACTAAATACAGCAAAAATTTTGAGTCTACAATGTTTAGTTTAGGTGTGAGATCCAAAATGAACTTTTTATGGCTTTAAATGCGTTTTCAGCCTGATTGTGCACTTTAGGTGAAAATGTCAAAATCTTATAATTGAGCATGAGCACAATGAAATTAATGCAGGGAATCATCTTCAGGATGCTATAATACACTAAATATAGCAAACATTTTGAGTCTACAACGTTTAGTTTAGGTGTGAGAGCCAAAATGAACTTTTTATTGCTTTAAATGCGTTTTCAGCCCCTGATTGTACACATAAGGTGAAAATGTCAAAATCTTCAAAATGAGCATAAGCACAATGAAATTAATGCTGGAATCATCTTCAGGATACTAGAATACACGAAATACAGCAAACATTTTGAGTCTACAACGTTTAGTTTAGGTGTGAGAGCCAAAATGAACTTTTTATTGCTTTAAACGCGTTTTCAGCCCCTGATTGTGCACTTTAGGTGAAAATGTCAAAATCTTCAAAATGAGCATAAGCACAATGAAATTAATGCTGGAATCATCTTCAGGATGCTATAATACACTAAATATAGCAAACATTTTGAGTCTACAACGTTTAGTTTAGGTGTGAGAGCCAAAATGAACTTTTTATTGCTTTAAATGCGTTTTCAGCCCCTGATTGTACACATAAGGTGAAAATGTCAAAATCTTCAAAATGAGCATAAGCACAATGAAATTAATGCTGGAATCATCTTCAGGATACTAGAATACACGAAATACAGCAAACATTTTGAGTCTACAACGTTTAGTTTAGGTGTGAGAGCCAAAATGAACTTTTTATTGCTTTAAACGCGTTTTCAGCCCCTGATTGTGCACTTTAGGTGAAAATGTCAAAATCTTCAAAATGAGCATAAGCACAATGAAATTAATGCTGGAATCATCTTCAGGATGCTAGTATACACTAAATACAGCAAAAAGTTTCAGGCTACAACGTTTAGTTTAGGTGTGAGAGCCAAAATTAACTTTTTATTTCTTTAAATGCGTTTTCAGCCCCTGATTGTGCACTTTAGGTGAAAATGTCAAAATCTTCAAAATGAGCATAAGCACAATGAAATTAATGCTGGAATCATCTTCAGGATGCTAAAATACACTAAAAACACCAAACATTTTGAGTCTACAACGTTTAGTTTAGGTGTGAGAGCCAAAATAAACTTTTTATTGCTTTAAACGCGTTTTCAGCCCCTGATTGTACACTTTAGGTGAAAATGTCAAAATCTTCAAAATGAGCATAAGCACAATGAACTTAATGCTGGAATCATCTTCAGGATGCTAGAATACACTAAATACAGCAAAAATTTTGAGTCTACAATGTTTAGTTTAGGTGTGAGAGCCAAAATGAACTTTTTATGGCTTTAAATGCGTTTTCAGCCTGATTGTGCACTTTAGGTGAAAATGTCAAAATCTTAAAAATGAGCATGAGCACAATGAAATTAATGCTGGAATCATCTTCAGGATGCTAGAATACACTAAATACAGCAAAAATTTTGAGTCTACAACGTTTAGTTTAGGTGTGAGAACCAAAATGAACTTTTTATTGCTTTAAATGCGTTTTGAGCTCCTGATTGTACACTTAAGGTGAAAATGTCAAAATCTTCAAAATGAGCATAAGCACAATGAAATTAATGCTGGAATCATCTTCAGGATGCTAGAATACACTAAATACAGCAAAAATTTTGAGTCTACAACGTTTAGTTTAGGTGTGAGAGCCAAAATGAACTTTTTATTGCTTTAAATGCGTTTTCAGCCTGAGTGTGCACTTAAGGTGAAAATACCAAAATCTTAAAAATGAGCATGAGCACAATGAAATTAATGCTGGAATCATCTTCAGGATGCTAGAATACACTAAATACAGCAACATTTTTGAGTCTACAACGTTTAGTTTAGGTGTGAGAGCCAAAATTAACTTTTTATTGCTTTAAATGCATTTTCAGCCTGATTGTGCACTTTAGGTGAAAATGTCAAAATCTTAAAAATAAGCATGAGCACAATGAAATTAATGCTGGAATCATCTTCAGGATGCTAAAATACACTAAAAACAGCAAGCATTTTGAGTCTACAACGTTTAGTTTAGGTGTGAGAGCCAAAATGAACTTTTTATTGCTTTAAACGCGTTTTCAGCCCCTGATTGTACACTTTAGGTGAAATTGTCAAAATCTTCAAAATGAGCATAAGCACAAAGAACTTAATGCTGGAATCATCTTCAGGATGCTAGAATACACTAAATACAGTAAAAATTTTGAGTCTACAATGTTTAGTTTAGGTGTGAGATCCAAAATGAACTTTTTATGGCTTTAAATTCGTTTTCAGCCTGATTGTGCACTTTAGGTGAAAATGTCAAAATCTTAAAAATAAGCATGAGCACAATGAAATTAATGCTGGAATCATCTTCAGGATGCTAAAATACACTAAAAACAGCAAGCATTTTGAGTCTACAACGTTTAGTTTAGGTGTGAGAGCCAAAATGAACTTTTTATTGCTTTAAACGCGTTTTCAGCCCCTGATTGTACACTTTAGGTGAAAATGTCAAAATCTTCAAAATGAGCATAAGCACAATGAAATTAATGCTGGAATCATCTTCAGGATGTTAGAATACACTAAATAGAGCAAACATTTTGAGTCTACAACGTTTAGTTTAGGTGTGAGAGCCAAAATGAACTTTTTATTGCTTTAAATGCGTTTTCAGCCCCTGATTGTACACTTAAGGTGAAAATGTCAAAATCTTCAAAAATGAGCATAAGCACAATGAAATTAATGCTGGAATCATCTTCAGGATGCTAGTATTTACTAAATACAGCAACAATTTTGAGTCTAGAACGTTTAGTTTAGGTGTGAGACTCAAAATGAACTTTTTATTTCTTTAAACGCATTTTCAGCCCCTGATTTTACACTTAAGGTGAAAATGTCAAAATCTTCAAAATGAGCATAAGCACAGTGAAATTAATGCTGGAATCATCTTCAGAATGCTAGAATACACTAAATACAGCAAAAATTTTGAGTCTACAACGTTTAGTTTAGGTGTGAGAGCTAAAATGAACTTTTTATGTCTTTAAATGTGTTTTCAGCCTGATTGTGCACTTTAGGTGAAAATGTCAAAATCTTAAAAATGAGCATGAGCACAATGAAATTAATGCTGGAATCATCTTCAGGATGCTATAATACACTAAATACAGCAAACATTTTGGGTCTACAACGTTTAGTTTAGGTGTGAGAGCCAAAATGAACTTTTTATTTCTTTAAATGCGTTTTCAGCCCCTGATTGTACACTTAACGTGAAATTGTCAAAATCTTCAAAATGAGCATAAGCACAAAGAACTTAATGCTGGAATCATCTTGAGGATGCTAGAATACACTAAATACAGCAAAAATTTTGAGTCTACAATGTTTATTTTAGGTGTGAGAGCCAAAATGAACTTTTTATTGCTTTAAACGCGTTTTCAGCCCCTGATTGTACACTTTAGGTGAAAATGTCAAAATCTTCAAAATGAGCATAAGCACAATGAAATTAATGCTGGAATCATCTTCAGGATGCTAGAATACACGAAATACAGCAAAAATTTTGAGTCTACAACGTTTAGTTTAGGTGTGAGAGCCAAAATGAACTTTTTATTGCTTTAAATGAGTTTTGAGCCCCTGATTGTACACTTAAGGTGAAAATGTCAAAATCTTAAAATTGAGCATGAGCACAATGAAATTAATGCAGGGAATCATCTTCAGGATGCTATAATACACTAAATACAGCAAACATTTTGAGTCTACAACATTTAGTTTAGGTGTGAGAGCCAAAATGAACTTTTTATTAGTTTAAATGCGTTTTCAGCCCCTGATTGTACACATAAGGTGAAAATGTCAAAATCTTCAAAATGAGCATAAGCACAATGAAATTAATGCTGGAATCATCTTCAGGATGCTAGAATACACTAAATACAGCAACAATTTTGAGTCTACAACATTTAGTTTAGGTTTGAGAGCCAAAATGAACTTTTTATTGCTTTAAATGCGTTTTCAGCCCCTGATTGTATACTTAAGGTGAAAATGTCAAAATCTTAAAATTGAGCATAAGCAAAATGAAATTAATGCTGGAATCATCTTCAGGATGCTATAATACACTAAATACAGCAACATTTTTGAGTCTACAACGTTTAGTTTAGGTGTGAGAGCCAAAATGAACTTTTTATTGCTTTAAACGCGTTTTCAGCCCCTGATTGTACACTTAAGGTGAAAATGTCAAAATCTTAAAAATGAGCATAAGCACAATGAAATTAATGCTGGAATCATCTTCAGGATGCTAGAATACACTAAATACAGCAAAAATTTTGAGTCTACAACGTTTAGTTTAGGTGTGAGAGCCAAAATGAACTTTTTATTGCTTTAAATGCGTTTTCAGCCCCTGATTGTACACTTAAGGTGAAAATGTCAAAATCTTAAAATTGAGCATAAGCAAAATGAAATTAATGCTGGAATCATCTTCAGGATGCTAGAATACACGAAATACAGCAAACATTTTGAGTCTACAACGTTTAGTTTAGGTGTGAGAGCTAAAATGAACTTTTTATGTGTTTAAATGTGTTTTCAGCCTGATTGTGCACTTTAGGTGAAAAAGTAAAAATCTTAAAAATGAGCATGAGCACAATGAAATTAATGCTGGAATCATCTTCAGGATGCTATAATACACTAAATACAGCAAACATTTTGAGTCTACAACGTTTAGTTTAGGTGTGAGAGCCAAAATGAACTTTTTATTGCTTTAAACGCGTTTTCAGCCCCTGATTGTACACTTAAGGTGAAAATGTCAAAATCTTAAAATTGAGCATGAGCACAATGAAATTAATGCAGGGAATCATCTTCAGGATGCTATAATACACTAAATACAGCAAACATTTTGAGTCTACAACATTTAGTTTAGGTGTGAGAGCCAAAATGAACTTTTTATTGCTTTAAATGCGTTTTCAGCCCCTGATTGTACACATAAGGTGAAAATGTCAAAATCTTCAAAATGAGCATAAGCACAATGAAATTAATGCTGGAATCATCTTCAGGATGCTAGAATACACTAAATACAGCAACAATTTTGAGTCTACAACATTTAGTTTAGGTTTGAGAGCCAAAATGAACTTTTTATTGCTTTAAATGCGTTTTCAGCCCCTGATTGTACACTTAAGGTGAAAATGTCAAAATCTTAAAATTGAGCATAAGCAAAATGAAATTAATGCTGGAATCATCTTCAGGATGCTATAATACACTAAATACAGCAAAAATTTTGTGTCTACAACGTTTAGTTTAGGTGTGAGAGCCAAAATGAACTTTTTATTGCTTTAAATGCGTTTTCAGCCTGATTGTGCACTTAAGGTGTAAAAGTCAAAATCTTAAAAATGAGCATGAGCACAATGAAATTAATGCTGGAATCATCTTCAGGATAATAGAATACACTAAATACAGCAACATTTTTGAGTCTACAACGTTTAGTTTAGGTGTGAGAGCCAAAAATAACCCTTTATTGCTTTAAATGCGTTTTCAGCCTGATTGTGCACTTTAGGTGAAAATGTCAAAATCTTAAAAATGAGCATGAGCACAGTGAAATTAATGCTGGAATCATCTTCAGGATGCTAGAATACACTAAATACAGCAAAAATTTTGAGTCTACAACGTTTAGTTTAGGTGTGAGAGCCAAAATGAACTTTTTATTGCTTTAAACGCGTTTTCAGCCCCTGATTGTACACGTTAGGTGAAAAGGTCAAAATCTTCAAAAATGAGCATAAGCACAATGAAATTAATGCTGGAATCATCTTCAGGATGCTAGAATACACTAAATACAGCAAAAATTTTGAGTCTACAACGTTTAGTTTAGGTGTGAGAGCCAAAATGAACTTTTTATTGCTTTAAATGCGTTTTGAGCCCCTGATTGTACACTTAAGGTGAAAATGTCAAAATCTTAAAATTGAGCATGAGCACAATGAAATTAATGCAGGGAATCATCTTCAGGATGCTATAATACACTAAATACAGCAAACATTTTGAGTCTACAACGTTTAGTTTAGGTGTGAGAGCCAAAATGAACTTTTTATTGCTTTAAATGCGTTTTCAGCCCCTGATTTTACACATAAGGTGAAAATGTCAAAATCTTCAAAATGAGCATAAGCACAATGAAATTAATGCTGGAATCATCTTCAGGATGCTAGAATACACTAAATACAGCAACAATTTTGAGTCTACAACATTTAGTTTAGGTTTGAGAGCCAAAATGAACTTTTTATTGCTTTAAATGCGTTTTCAGCCCCTGATTGTACACTTAAGGTGAAAATGTCAAAATCTTAAAATTGATTATAAGCAAAATGAAATTAATGCTGGAATCATCTTCAGGATGCTATAATACACTAAATACAGCAACATTTTTGAGTCTACAACGTTTAGTTTAGGTGTGAGAGCCAAAATGAACTTTTTATTGCTTTAAACGCGTTTTTAGCCCCTGATTGTACACTTAAGGTGAAAATGTCAAAATCTTCAAAATGAGCATAAGCACAATGAAATTAATGCTGGAATCATCTTCAGGATGCTAGAATACACTAAATACAGCAAAAATTTTGAGTCTACAACGTTTAGTTTAGGTGTGAGAGCCAAAATGAATTTTTTATTGCTTTAAATGCGTTTTCAGCCTGATTGTGCACTTAAGGTGTAAATGTCAAAATCTTAAAAATGAGCATGAGCACAATGAAATTAATGCTGGAATCATCTTCAGGATAATAGAATACACTAAATACAGCAACATTTTTGAGTCTACAACGTTTAGTTTAGGTGTGAGAGCCAAAATTAACCCTTTATTGCTTTAAATGCGTTTTCAGCCTGATTGTGCACTTTAGGTGAAAATGTCAAAATCTTAAAAATGAGCATGAGCACAATGAAATTAATGCTGGAATCATCTTCAGGATGCTAGAATACACTAAATACAGCAAAAATTTTGAGTCTACAACGTTTAGTTTAGGTGTGAGAGCCAAAATGAACTTTTTATTGCTTTAAATGCGTTTTCAGGCCCTGATTGTACACGTTAGGTGAAAAGGTCAAAATCTTCAAAAATGAGCATAAGCACAATGAAATTAATGCTGGAATCATCTTCAGGATGCTAGAATACACTAAATACAGCAACAATTTTGAGTCTACAACGTTTAGTTTAGGTGTGAGAGCCAAAATGAACTTTTTATTGCTTGAAATGCGTTTTCAAACTGATTGTGCACTTAAGGTGAAAATGTCAAAATCTTCAAAATGAGCATAAGCACAATGAAATTAATGCTGGAATCATCTTCGGGATGCTAGAATACACCAAAAACATCAACAATTTTGAGTCTACAACGTTTAGTTTAGGTGTGAGAGCCAAAATGAACTTTTTATTGCTTTAAATGCGTTTTCAGCCCCTGATTGTACACTTAAGGTGAAAATGTCAAAATATTTTAAAATTGAGCTTAAGCACAATGAAATTAATGCTGGAATCATCTTCAGGATGCTATAATACACTAAATACAGCGACATTTTTGAGTCTACAACGTTTAGTTTAGGTGTGAGAGCCAAAATGAACTTTTTATTGCTTTAAATGCGTTTTCAGCCCCTGATTGTACACTTAAGGTGAAAATGTCAAAATATTTTAAAATTGAGCATAAGCACAATGAAATTAATGCTGGAATCATCTTCAGGATGCTAGAATACACTAAATACAGCAAAATTTTTGAGTCTACAACGTTTAGTTTAGGTGTGAGAGCTAAAATGAACTTTTTATGTCTTTAAATGTGTTTTCAGCCTGATTGTGCACTTTAGGTGAAAATGTCAAAATCTTAAAAATGAGCATGAGCACAATGAAATTAATGCTGGAATCATCTTCAGGATGCTATAATACACTAAATACAGCAAACATTTTGGGTCTACAACGTTTAGTTTAGGTGTGAGAGCCAAAATGAACTTTTTATTTCTTTAAATGCGTTTTCAGCCCCTGATTGTACACTTAACGTGAAATTGTCAAAATCTTCAAAATGAGCATAAGCACAATGAACTTAATGCTGGAATCATCTTGAGGATGCTAGAATACACTAAATACAGCAAAAATTTTGAGTCTACAATGTTTATTTTAGGTGTGAGAGCCAAAATGAACTTTTTATTGCTTTAAACGCGTTTTCAGCCCCTGATTGTACACTTTAGGTGAAAATGTCAAAATCTTCAAAATGAGCATAAGCACAATGAAATTAATGCTGGAATCATCTTCAGGATGCTAGAATACACGAAATACAGCAAAAATTTTGAGTCTACAACGTTTAGTTTAGGTGTGAGAGCCAAAATGAACTTTTTATTGCTTTAAATGAGTTTTGAGCCCCTGATTGTACACTTAAGGTGAAAATGTCAAAATCTTAAAATTGAGCATGAGCACAATGAAATTAATGCAGGGAATCATCTTCAGGATGCTATAATACACTAAATACAGCAAACATTTTGAGTCTACAACATTTAGTTTAGGTGTGAGAGCCAAAATGAACTTTTTATTAGTTTAAATGCGTTTTCAGCCCCTGATTGTACACATAAGGTGAAAATGTCAAAATCTTCAAAATGAGCATAAGCACAATGAAATTAATGCTGGAATCATCTTCAGGATGCTAGAATACACTAAATACAGCAACAATTTTGAGTCTACAACATTTAGTTTAGGTTTGAGAGCCAAAATGAACTTTTTATTGCTTTAAATGCGTTTTCAGCCCCTGATTGTATACTTAAGGTGAAAATGTCAAAATCTTAAAATTGAGCATAAGCACAATGAAATTAATGCTGGAATCATCTTCAGGATACTAGAATACACGAAATACAGCAAACATTTTGAGTCTACAACGTTTAGTTTAGGTGTGAGAGCCAAAATGAACTTTTTATTGCTTTAAACGCGTTTTCAGCCCCTGATTGTGCACTTTAGGTGAAAATGTCAAAATCTTCAAAATGAGCATAAGCACAATGAAATTAATGCTGGAATCATCTTCAGGATGCTAGTATACACTAAATACAGCAAAAAGTTTGAGGCTACAACGTTTAGTTTAGGTGTGAGAGCCAAAATTAACTTTTTATTTCTTTAAATGCGTTTTCAGCCCCTGATTGTGCACTTTAGGTGAAAATGTCAAAATCTTCAAAATGAGCATAAGCACAATGAAATTAATGCTGGAATCATCTTCAGGATGCTAAAATACACTAAAAACACCAAACATTTTGAGTCTACAACGTTTAGTTTAGGTGTGAGAGCCAAAATAAACTTTTTATTGCTTTAAACGCGTTTTCAGCCCCTGATTGTACACTTTAGGTGAAAATGTCAAAATCTTCAAAATGAGCATAAGCACAATGAACTTAATGCTGGAATCATCTTCAGGATGCTAGAATACACTAAATACAGCAAAAATTTTGAGTCTACAATGTTTAGTTTAGGTGTGAGAGCCAAAATGAACTTTTTATGGCTTTAAATGCGTTTTCAGCCTGATTGTGCACTTTAGGTGAAAATGTCAAAATCTTAAAAATGAGCATGAGCACAATGAAATTAATGCTGGAATCATCTTCAGGATGCTAGAATACACTAAATACAGCAAAAATTTTGAGTCTACAACGTTTAGTTTAGGTGTGAGAACCAAAATGAACTTTTTATTGCTTTAAATGAGTTTTGAGCCCCTGATTGTACACTTAAGGTGAAAATGTCAAAATCTTAAAATTGAGCATGAGCACAATGAAATTAATGCAGGGAATCATCTTCAGGATGCTATAATACACTAAATACAGCAAACATTTTGAGTCTACAACATTTAGTTTAGGTGTGAGAGCCAAAATGAACTTTTTATTAGTTTAAATGCGTTTTCAGCCCCTGATTGTACACATAAGGTGAAAATGTCAAAATCTTCAAAATGAGCATAAGCACAATGAAATTAATGCTGGAATCATCTTCAGGATGCTAGAATACACTAAATACAGCAACAATTTTGAGTCTACAACATTTAGTTTAGGTTTGAGAGCCAAAATGAACTTTTTATTGCTTTAAATGCGTTTTCAGCCCCTGATTGTATACTTAAGGTGAAAATGTCAAAATCTTAAAATTGAGCATAAGCACAATGAAATTAATGCTGGAATCATCTTCAGGATACTAGAATACACGAAATACAGCAAACATTTTGAGTCTACAACGTTTAGTTTAGGTGTGAGAGCCAAAATGAACTTTTTATTGCTTTAAACGCGTTTTCAGCCCCTGATTGTGCACTTTAGGTGAAAATGTCAAAATCTTCAAAATGAGCATAAGCACAATGAAATTAATGCTGGAATCATCTTCAGGATGCTAGTATACACTAAATACAGCAAAAAGTTTGAGGCTACAACGTTTAGTTTAGGTGTGAGAGCCAAAATTAACTTTTTATTTCTTTAAATGCGTTTTCAGCCCCTGATTGTGCACTTTAGGTGAAAATGTCAAAATCTTCAAAATGAGCATAAGCACAATGAAATTAATGCTGGAATCATCTTCAGGATGCTAAAATACACTAAAAACACCAAACATTTTGAGTCTACAACGTTTAGTTTAGGTGTGAGAGCCAAAATAAACTTTTTATTGCTTTAAACGCGTTTTCAGCCCCTGATTGTACACTTTAGGTGAAAATGTCAAAATCTTCAAAATGAACATAAGCACAATGAACTTAATGCTGGAATCATCTTCAGGATGCTAGAATACACTAAATACAGCAAAAATTTTGAGTCTACAATGTTTAGTTTAGGTGTGAGAGCCAAAATGAACTTTTTATGGCTTTAAATGCGTTTTCAGCCTGATTGTGCACTTTAGGTGAAAATGTCAAAATCTTAAAAATGAGCATGAGCACAATGAAATTAATGCTGGAATCATCTTCAGGATGCTAGAATACACTAAATACAGCAAAAATTTTGAGTCTACAACGTTTAGTTTAGGTGTGAGAACCAAAATGAACTTTTTATTGCTTTAAATGCGTTTTGAGCTCCTGATTGTACACTTAAGGTGAAAATGTCAAAATCTTCAAAATGAGCATAAGCACAATGAAATTAATGCTGGAATCATCTTCAGGATGCTAGAATACACTAAATACAGCAAAAATTTTGAGTCTACAACGTTTAGTTTAGGTGTGAGAGCCAAAATGAACTTTTTATTGCATTAAATGCGTTTTCAGCCTGAGTGTGCACTTAAGGTGAAAATACCAAAATCTTAAAAATGAGCATGAGCACAATGAAATTAATGCTGGAATCATCTTCAGGATGCTAGAATACACTAAATACAGCAACATTTTTGAGTCTACAACGTTTAGTTTAGGTGTGAGAGCCAAAATTAACTTTTTATTGCTTTAAATGCATTTTCAGCCTGATTGTGCACTTTAGGTGAAAATGTCAAAATCTTAAAAATAAGCATGAGCACAATGAAATTAATGCTGGAATCATCTTCAGGATGCTAAAATACACTAAAAACAGCAAGCATTTTGAGTCTACAACGTTTAGTTTAGGTGTGAGAGCCAAAATGAACTTTTTATTGCTTTAAACGCGTTTTCAGCCCCTGATTGTACACTTTAGGTGAAATTGTCAAAATCTTCAAAATGAGCATAAGCACAAAGAACTTAATGCTGGAATCATCTTCAGGATGCTAGAATACACTAAATACAGTAAAAATTTTGAGTCTACAATGTTTAGTTTAGGTGTGAGATCCAAAATGAACTTTTTATGGCTTTAAATTCGTTTTCAGCCTGATTGTGCACTTTAGGTGAAAATGTCAAAATCTTAAAAATAAGAATGAGCACAATGAAATTAATGCTGGAATCATCTTCAGGATGCTAAAATACACTAAAAACAGCAAGCATTTTGAGTCTACAACGTTTAGTTTAGGTGTGAGAGCCAAAATGAACTTTTTATTGCTTTAAACGCGTTTTCAGCCCCTGATTGTACACTTTAGGTGAAAATGTCAAAATCTTCAAAATGAGCATAAGCACAATGAAATTAATGCTGGAATCATCTTCAGGATGTTAGAATACACTAAATAGAGCAAACATTTTGAGTCTACAACGTTTAGTTTAGGTGTGAGTGCCAAAATGAACTTTTTATTGCTTTAAACGCATTTTCAGCCCCTGATTGTACACTTAAGGTGAAAATGTCAATATTCTCAAAATGAGCATAAGCACGATGAAATTAATGCTGGAATCATCTTCAGGATGCTAGAATACACTAAATACAGCAAAAATTTTGAGTCTACAACGTTTAGTTTAGGTGTGAGAGCCAAAATGAACTTTTTATTGCTTTAAATGCGTTTTCAGCCCCTGATTGTACACTTAAGGTGAAAATGTCAAAATCTTCAAAAATGAGCATAAGCACAATGAAATTAATGCTGGAATCATCTTCAGGATGCTAGTATTTACTAAATACAGCAACAATTTTGAGTCTAGAACGTTTAGTTTAGGTGTGAGACTCAAAATGAACTTTTTATTTCTTTAAACGCATTTTCAGCCCCTGATTTTACACTTAAGGTGAAAATGTCAAAATCTTCAAAATGAGCATAAGCACAGTGAAATTAATGCTGGAATCATCTTCAGAATGCTAGAATACACTAAATACAGCAAAAATTTTGAGTCTACAACGTTTAGTTTAGGTGTGAGAGCTAAAATGAACTTTTTATGTCTTTAAATGTGTTTTCAGCCTGATTGTGCACTTTAGGTGAAAATGTCAAAATCTTAAAAATGAGCATGAGCACAATGAAATTAATGCTGGAATCATCTTCAGGATGCTATAATACACTAAATACAGCAAACATTTTGGGTCTACAACGTTTAGTTTAGGTGTGAGAGCCAAAATGAACTTTTTATTTCTTTAAATGCGTTTTCAGCCCCTGATTGTACACTTAACGTGAAATTGTCAAAATCTTCAAAATGAGCATAAGCACAATGAACTTAATGCTGGAATCATCTTGAGGATGCTAGAATACACTAAATACAGCAAAAATTTTGAGTCTACAATGTTTATTTTAGGTGTGAGAGCCAAAATGAACTTTTTATTGCTTTAAACGCGTTTTCAGCCCCTGATTGTACACTTTAGGTGAAAATGTCAAAATCTTCAAAATGAGCATAAGCACAATGAAATTAATGCTGGAATCATCTTCAGGATGCTAGAATACACGAAATACAGCAAAAATTTTGAGTCTACAACGTTTAGTTTAGGTGTGAGAGCCAAAATGAACTTTTTATTGCTTTAAATGAGTTTTGAGCCCCTGATTGTACACTTAAGGTGAAAATGTCAAAATCTTAAAATTGAGCATGAGCACAATGAAATTAATGCAGGGAATCATCTTCAGGATGCTATAATACACTAAATACAGCAAACATTTTGAGTCTACAACATTTAGTTTAGGTGTGAGAGCCAAAATGAACTTTTTATTAGTTTAAATGCGTTTTCAGCCCCTGATTGTACACATAAGGTGAAAATGTCAAAATCTTCAAAATGAGCATAAGCACAATGAAATTAATGCTGGAATCATCTTCAGGATGCTAGAATACACTAAATACAGCAACAATTTTGAGTCTACAACATTTAGTTTAGGTTTGAGAGCCAAAATGAACTTTTTATTGCTTTAAATGCGTTTTCAGCCCCTGATTGTATACTTAAGGTGAAAATGTCAAAATCTTAAAATTGAGCATAAGCAAAATGAAATTAATGCTGGAATCATCTTCAGGATGCTATAATACACTAAATACAGCAACATTTTTGAGTCTACAACGTTTAGTTTAGGTGTGAGAGCCAAAATGAACTTTTTATTGCTTTAAACGCGTTTTCAGCCCCTGATTGTACACTTAAGGTGAAAATGTCAAAATCTTAAAAATGAGCATAAGCACAATGAAATTAATGCTGGAATCATCTTCAGGATGCTAGAATACACTAAATACAGCAAAAATTTTGAGTCTACAACGTTTAGTTTAGGTGTGAGAGCCAAAATGAACTTTTTATTGCTTTAAATGCGTTTTCAGCCCCTGATTGTACACTTAAGGTGAAAATGTCAAAATCTTAAAATTGAGCATAAGCAAAATGAAATTAATGCTGGAATCATCTTCAGGATGCTAGAATACACGAAATACAGCAAACATTTTGAGTCTACAACGTTTAGTTTAGGTGTGAGAGCTAAAATGAACTTTTTATGTGTTTAAATGTGTTTTCAGCCTGATTGTGCACTTTAGGTGAAAAAGTAAAAATCTTAAAAATGAGCATGAGCACAATGAAATTAATGCTGGAATCATCTTCAGGATGCTATAATACACTAAATACAGCAAACATTTTGAGTCTACAACGTTTAGTTTAGGTGTGAGAGCCAAAATGAACTTTTTATTGCTTTAAACGCGTTTTCAGCCCCTGATTGTACACTTAAGGTGAAAATGTCAAAATCTTAAAATTGAGCATGAGCACAATGAAATTAATGCAGGGAATCATCTTCAGGATGCTATAATACACTAAATACAGCAAACATTTTGAGTCTACAACATTTAGTTTAGGTGTGAGAGCCAAAATGAACTTTTTATTGCTTTAAATGCGTTTTCAGCCCCTGATTGTACACATAAGGTGAAAATGTCAAAATCTTCAAAATGAGCATAAGCACAATGAAATTAATGCTGGAATCATCTTCAGGATGCTAGAATACACTAAATACAGCAACAATTTTGAGTCTACAACATTTAGTTTAGGTTTGAGAGCCAAAATGAACTTTTTATTGCTTTAAATGCGTTTTCAGCCCCTGATTGTACACTTAAGGTGAAAATGTCAAAATCTTAAAATTGAGCATAAGCAAAATGAAATTAATGCTGGAATCATCTTCAGGATGCTATAATACACTAAATACAGCAAAAATTTTGTGTCTACAACGTTTAGTTTAGGTGTGAGAGCCAAAATGAACTTTTTATTGCTTTAAATGCGTTTTCAGCCTGATTGTGCACTTAAGGTGTAAAAGTCAAAATCTTAAAAATGAGCATGAGCACAATGAAATTAATGCTGGAATCATCTTCAGGATAATAGAATACACTAAATACAGCAACATTTTTGAGTCTACAACGTTTAGTTTAGGTGTGAGAGCCAAAAATAACCCTTTATTGCTTTAAATGCGTTTTCAGCCTGATTGTGCACTTTAGGTGAAAATGTCAAAATCTTAAAAATGAGCATGAGCACAGTGAAATTAATGCTGGAATCATCTTCAGGATGCTAGAATACACTAAATACAGCAAAAATTTTGAGTCTACAACGTTTAGTTTAGGTGTGAGAGCCAAAATGAACTTTTTATTGCTTTAAATGCGTTTTCAGGCCCTGATTGTACACGTTAGGTGAAAAGGTCAAAATCTTCAAAAATGAGCATAAGCACAATGAAATTAATGCTGGAATCATCTTCAGGATGCTAGAATACACTAAATACAGCAAAAATTTTGAGTCTACAACGTTTAGTTTAGGTGTGAGAGCCAAAATGAACTTTTTATTGCTTTAAATGCGTTTTGAGCCCCTGATTGTACACTTAAGGTGAAAATGTCAAAATCTTAAAATTGAGCATGAGCACAATGAAATTAATGCAGGGAATCATCTTCGGGATGCTATAATACACTAAATACAGCAAACATTTTGAGTCTACAACGTTTAGTTTAGGTGTGAGAGCCAAAATGAACTTTTTATTGCTTTAAATGCGTTTTCAGCCCCTGATTGTACACTTAAGGTGAAAATGTCAAAATATTTTAAAATTGAGCTTAAGCACAATGAAATTAATGCTGGAATCATCTTCAGGATGCTATAATACACTAAATACAGCGACATTTTTGAGTCTACAACGTTTAGTTTAGGTGTGAGAGCCAAAATGAACTTTTTATTGCTTTAAATGCGTTTTCAGCCCCTGATTGTACACTTAAGGTGAAAATGTCAAAATATTTTAAAATTGAGCATAAGCACAATGAAATTAATGCTGGAATCATCTTCAGGATGCTAGAATACACTAAATACAGCAAAATTTTTGAGTCTACAACGTTTAGTTTAGGTGTGAGAGCTAAAATGAACTTTTTATGTCTTTAAATGTGTTTTCAGCCTGATTGTGCACTTTAGGTGAAAATGTCAAAATCTTAAAAATGAGCATGAGCACAATGAAATTAATGCTGGAATCATCTTCAGGATGCTATAATACACTAAATACAGCAAACATTTTGGGTCTACAACGTTTAGTTTAGGTGTGAGAGCCAAAATGAACTTTTTATTTCTTTAAATGCGTTTTCAGCCCCTGATTGTACACTTAACGTGAAATTGTCAAAATCTTCAAAATGAGCATAAGCACAATGAACTTAATGCTGGAATCATCTTGAGGATGCTAGAATACACTAAATACAGCAAAAATTTTGAGTCTACAATGTTTATTTTAGGTGTGAGAGCCAAAATGAACTTTTTATTGCTTTAAACGTGTTTTCAGCCCCTGATTGTACACTTTAGGTGAAAATGTCAAAATCTTCAAAATGAGCATAAGCACAATGAAATTAATGCTGGAATCATCTTCAGGATGCTAGAATACACGAAATACAGCAAAAATTTTGAGTCTACAACGTTTAGTTTAGGTGTGAGAGCCAAAATGAACTTTTTATTGCTTTAAATGAGTTTTGAGCCCCTGATTGTACACTTAAGGTGAAAATGTCAAAATCTTAAAATTGAGCATGAGCACAATGAAATTAATGCAGGGAATCATCTTCAGGATGCTATAATACACTAAATACAGCAAACATTTTGAGTCTACAACATTTAGTTTAGGTGTGAGAGCCAAAATGAACTTTTTATTAGTTTAAATGCGTTTTCAGCCCCTGATTGTACACATAAGGTGAAAATGTCAAAATCTTCAAAATGAGCATAAGCACAATGAAATTAATGCTGGAATCATCTTCAGGATGCTAGAATACACTAAATACAGCAACAATTTTGAGTCTACAACATTTAGTTTAGGTTTGAGAGCCAAAATGAACTTTTTATTGCTTTAAATGCGTTTTCAGCCCCTGATTGTATACTTAAGGTGAAAATGTCAAAATCTTAAAATTGAGCATAAGCAAAATGAAATTAATGCTGGAATCATCTTCAGGATGCTATAATACACTAAATACAGCAACATTTTTGAGTCTACAACGTTTAGTTTAGGTGTGAGAGCCAAAATGAACTTTTTATTGCTTTAAACGCGTTTTCAGCCCCTGATTGTACACTTAAGGTGAAAATGTCAAAATCTTAAAAATGAGCATAAGCACAATGAAATTAATGCTGGAATCATCTTCAGGATGCTAGAATACACTAAATACAGCAAAAATTTTGAGTCTACAACGTTTAGTTTAGGTGTGAGAGCCAAAATGAACTTTTTATTGCTTTCAATGCGTTTTCAGCCCCTGATTGTACACTTAAGGTGAAAATGTCAAAATCTTAAAATTGAGCATAAGCAAAATGAAATTAATGCTGGAATCATCTTCAGGATGCTATAATACACTAAATACAGCAACATTTTTGAGTCTACAACGTTTAGTTTAGGTGTGAGAGCCAAAATGAACTTTTTATTGCTTTAAACGCATTTTCAGCCCCTGATTGTACACTTAAGGTGAAAATGTCAAAATCTTCAAAATGAGCATAAGCACAATGAAATTAATGCTGGAATCATCTTCAGGATGCTAGTATTTACTAAATACAGCAACAATTTTGAGTCTAGAACGTTTAGTTTAGGTGTGAGACTCAAAATGAACTTTTTATTTCTTTAAACGCATTTTCAGCCCCTGATTTTACACTTAAGGTGAAAATGTCAAAATCTTCAAAATGAGCATAAGCACAGTGAAATTAATGCTGGAATCATCTTCAGAATGCTAGAATACACTAAATACAGCAAACATTTTGAGTCTACAACGTTTAGTTTAGGTCTGAGAGCCAAAATTAACTTTTTATTGTTTTAATTGCGTTTTCAGCCTGATTGTGCACTTTAGGTGAAAATGTCAAAATTCTCAAAATGAGCATAAGCACAATGAAATTAATGCTGGAATCATCTTCAGGATGCTAGTATACACTAAATACAGCAAAAAGTTTGAGTCTACAACGTTTAGTTTAGGTGTGAGAGCCAAAATGAACTTTTTATTTCTTTAAATGCGTTTTCAGCCCCTGATTGTACACTTAAGGTGAAAATATCAAAATATTCAAAATGAGCATAAGCACAATGAAATTAATGCTGGAATCATCTTCAGGATGCTAGAATACACGAAATACAGCAAACATTTTGAGTCTACAACGTTTAGTTTAGGTGTGAGAGCTAAAATGAACTTTTTATGTGTTTAAATGTGTTTTCAGCCTGATTGTGCACTTTAGGTGAAAAAGTCAAAATCTTAAAAATGAGCATGAGCACAATGAAATTAATGCTGGAATCATCTTCAGGATGCTATAATACACTAAATACAGCAAACATTTTCAGTCTACAACGTTTAGTTTAGGTGTGAGAGCCAAAATGAACTTTTTATTGCTTTAAACGCGTTTTCAGCCCCTGATTGTACACTTAAGGTGAAAATGTCAAAATCTTAAAATTGAGCATGAGCACAATGAAATTAATGCAGGGAATCATCTTCAGGATGCTATAATACACTAAATACAGCAAACATTTTGAGTCTACAACATTTAGTTTAGGTGTGAGAGCCAAAATGAACTTTTTATTGCTTTAAATGCGTTTTCAGCCCCTGATTGTACACATAAGGTGAAAATGTCAAAATCTTCAAAATGAGCATAAGCACAATGAAATTAATGCTGGAATCATCTTCAGGATGCTAGAATACACTAAATACAGCAACAATTTTGAGTCTACAACATTTAGTTTAGGTTTGAGAGCCAAAATGAACTTTTTATTGCTTTAAATGCGTTTTCAGCCCCTGATTGTACACTTAAGGTGAAAATGTCAAAATCTTAAAATTGAGCATAAGCAAAATGAAATTAATGCTGGAATCATCTTCAGGATGCTATAATACACTAAATACAGCAAAAATTTTGTGTCTACAACGTTTAGTTTAGGTGTGAGAGCCAAAATGAACTTTTTATTGCTTTAAATGCGTTTTCAGCCTGATTGTGCACTTAAGGTGTAAAAGTCAAAATCTTAAAAATGAGCATGAGCACAATGAAATTAATGCTGGAATCATCTTCAGGATAATAGAATACACTAAATACAGCAACATTTTTGAGTCTACAACGTTTAGTTTAGGTGTGAGAGCCAAAAATAACCCTTTATTGCTTTAAATGCGTTTTCAGCCTGATTGTGCACTTTAGGTGAAAATGTCAAAATCTTAAAAATGAGCATGAGCACAGTGAAATTAATGCTGGAATCATCTTCAGGATGCTAGAATACACTAAATACAGCAAAAATTTTGAGTCTACAACGTTTAGTTTAGGTGTGAGAGCCAAAATGAACTTTTTATTGCTTTAAACGCGTTTTCAGCCCCTGATTGTACACGTTAGGTGAAAAGGTCAAAATCTTCAAAAATGAGCATAAGCACAATGAAATTAATGCTGGAATCATCTTCAGGATGCTAGAATACACTAAATACAGCAAAAATTTTGAGTCTACAACGTTTAGTTTAGGTGTGAGAGCCAAAATGAACTTTTTATTGCTTTAAATGCGTTTTGAGCCCCTGATTGTACACTTAAGGTGAAAATGTCAAAATCTTAAAATTGAGCATGAGCACAATGAAATTAATGCAGGGAATCATCTTCAGGATGCTATAATACACTAAATACAGCAAACATTTTGAGTCTACAACGTTTAGTTTAGGTGTGAGAGCCAAAATGAACTTTTTATTGCTTTAAATGCGTTTTCAGCCCCTGATTGTACACATAAGGTGAAAATGTCAAAATCTTCAAAATGAGCATAAGCACAATGAAATTAATGCTGGAATCATCTTCAGGATGCTAGAATACACTAAATACAGCAACAATTTTGAGTCTACAACATTTAGTTTAGGTTTGAGAGCCAAAATGAACTTTTTATTGCTTTAAATGCGTTTTCAGCCCCTGATTGTACACTTAAGGTGAAAATGTCAAAATCTTAAAATTGATTATAAGCAAAATGAAATTAATGCTGGAATCATCTTCAGGATGCTATAATACACTAAATACAGCAACATTTTTGAGTCTACAACGTTTAGTTTAGGTGTGAGAGCCAAAATGAACTTTTTATTGCTTTAAACGCGTTTTTAGCCCCTGATTGTACACTTAAGGTGAAAATGTCAAAATCTTCAAAATGAGCATAAGCACAATGAAATTAATGCTGGAATCATCTTCAGGATGCTAGAATACACTAAATACAGCAAAAATTTTGAGTCTACAACGTTTAGTTTAGGTGTGAGAGCCAAAATGAATTTTTTATTGCTTTAAATGCGTTTTCAGCCTGATTGTGCACTTAAGGTGTAAATGTCAAAATCTTAAAAATGAGCATGAGCACAATGAAATTAATGCTGGAATCATCTTCAGGATAATAGAATACACTAAATACAGCAACATTTTTGAGTCTACAACGTTTAGTTTAGGTGTGAGAGCCAAAATTAACCCTTTATTGCTTTAAATGCGTTTTCAGCCTGATTGTGCACTTTAGGTGAAAATGTCAAAATCTTAAAAATGAGCATGAGCACAATGAAATTAATGCTGGAATCATCTTCAGGATGCTAGAATACACTAAATACAGCAAAAATTTTGAGTCTACAACGTTTAGTTTAGGTGTGAGAGCCAAAATGAACTTTTTATTGCTTTAAATGCGTTTTCAGCCCCTGATTGTACACGTTAGATGAAAAGGTCAAAATCTTCAAAAATGAGCATAAGCACAATGAAATTAATGCTGGAATCATCTTCAGGATGCTAGAATACACTAAATACAGCAACAATTTTGAGTCTACAACGTTTAGTTTAGGTGTGAGAGCCAAAATGAACTTTTTATTGCTTGAAATGCGTTTTCAAACTGATTGTGCACTTAAGGTGAAAATGTCAAAATCTTCAAAATGAGCATAAGCACAATGAAATTAATGCTGGAATCATCTTCGGGATGCTAGAATACACTAAAAACATCAACAATTTTGAGTCTACAACGTTTAGTTTAGGTGTGAGAGCCAAAATGAACTTTTTATTGCTTTAAATGCGTTTTCAGCCCCTGATTGTACACTTAAGGTGAAAATGTCAAAATATTTTAAAATTGAGCTTAAGCACAATGAAATTAATGCTGGAATCATCTTCAGGATGCTATAATACACTAAATACAGCGACATTTTTGAGTCTACAACGTTTAGTTTAGGTGTGAGAGCCAAAATGAACTTTTTATTGCTTTAAATGCGTTTTCAGCCCCTGATTGTACACTTAAGGTGAAAATGTCAAAATATTTTAAAATTGAGCATAAGCACAATGAAATTAATGCTGGAATCATCTTCAGGATGCTATAATACACTAAATACAGCAACATTTTTGAGTCTACAACGTTTAGTTTAGGTGTGAGAGCCAAAATGAACTTTTTATTGCTTTAAACGCGTTTTCAGCCCCTGATTGTACACTTAAGGTGAAAATGTCAAAATCTTCAAAATGAGCATAAGCACAATGAAATTAATGCTGGAATCATCTTCAGGATGCTAGAATACACTAAATACAGCAAAATTTTTGAGTCTACAACGTTTAGTTTAGGTGTGAGAGCCAAAATTAACTTTTTATTGCTTTAAATGCGTTTTCAGCCCCTGATTGTACACTTAAGGTGAAAATGTCAAAATCTTCAAAATGAGCATAAGCACAATGAAATTAATGCTGGAATCATCTTCAGGATGCTAGAATACACTAAATACAGCAAAAATTTTGAGTCTACAACGTTTAGTTTAGGTGTGAGAGCCAAAATGAACTTTTTATTGCTTTAAACGCATTTTCAGCCCCTGATTGTACACTTAAGGTGAAAATGTCAAAATTCTCAAAATGAGCATAAGCTCAATGAAATTAATGCTGGATTCATCTTCAGGATACTAGAATACACTAAATACAGCAAACATTTTGAGTCTACAACGTTTAGTTTAGGTGTGAGAGCCAAAATGAACTTTTTATTGCTTTAAATGCGTTTTCAGCCCCTGATTGTACACGTTAGGTGAAAAGGTCAAAATCTTCAAAAATGAGCATAAGCACAATGAAATTAATGCTGGAGTCATCTTCAGGATGCTAGAATACACTAAATACAGCAACAATTTTGAGTCTACAACGTTTAGTTTAGGTGTGAGAGCCAAAATGAACTTTTTATTGCTTTAAACGCGTTTTCAGCCCCTGATTGTACACTTAAGGTGAAAATGTCAAAATCTTAAAATTGAGCATGAGCACAATGAAATTAATGCAGGGATTCATCTTCAGGATGCTATAATACACTAAATACAGCAAACATTTTGAGTCTACAACATTTAGTTTAGGTGTGAGAGCCAAAATGAACTTTTTATTGCTTTAAATGCGTTTTCAGCCCCTGATTGTACACATAAGGTGAAAATGTCAAAATCTTCAAAATGAGCATAAGCACAATGAAATTAATGCTGGAATCATCTTCAGGATGCTAGAATACACTAAATACAGCAACAATTTTGAGTCTACAACATTTAGTTTAGGTTTGAGAGCCAAAATGAACTTTTTATTGCTTTAAATGCGTTTTCAGCCCCTGATTGTACACTTAAGGTGAAAATGTCAAAATCTTAAAATTGAGCATAAGCAAAATGAAATTAATGCTGGAATCATCTTCAGGATGCTATAATACACTAAATACAGCAAAAATTTTGTGTCTACAACGTTTAGTTTAGGTGTGAGAGCCAAAATGAACTTTTTATTGCTTTAAATGCGTTTTCAGCCTGATTGTGCACTTAAGGTGTAAAAGTCAAAATCTTAAAAATGAGCATGAGCACAATGAAATTAATGCTGGAATCATCTTCAGGATAATAGAATACACTAAATACAGCAACATTTTTGAGTCTACAACGTTTAGTTTAGGTGTGAGAGCCAAAAATAACCCTTTATTGCTTTAAATGCGTTTTCAGCCTGATTGTGCACTTTAGGTGAAAATGTCAAAATCTTAAAAATGAGCATGAGCACAGTGAAATTAATGCTGGAATCATCTTCAGGATGCTAGAATACACTAAATACAGCAAAATTTTTGAGTCTACAACGTTTAGTTTAGGTGTGAGAGCCAAAATGAACTTTTTATTGCTTTAAACGCGTTTTCAGCCCCTGATTGTACACGTTAGGTGAAAAGGTCAAAATCTTCAAAAATGAGCATAAGCACAATGAAATTAATGCTGGAATCATCTTCAGGATGCTAGAATACACTAAATACAGCAAAAATTTTGAGTCTACAACGTTTAGTTTAGGTGTGAGAGCCAAAATGAACTTTTTATTGCTTTAAATGCGTTTTGAGCCCCTGATTGTACACTTAAGGTGAAAATGTCAAAATCTTAAAATTGAGCATGAGCACAATGAAATTAATGCAGGGAATCATCTTCAGGATGCTATAATACACTAAATACAGCAAACATTTTGAGTCTACAACGTTTAGTTTAGGTGTGAGAGCCAAAATGAACTTTTTATTGCTTTAAATGCGTTTTCAGCCCCTGATTGTACACATAAGGTGAAAATGTCAAAATCTTCAAAATGAGCATAAGCACAATGAAATTAATGCTGGAATCATCTTCAGGATGCTAGAATACACTAAATACAGCAACAATTTTGAGTCTACAACATTTAGTTTAGGTTTGAGAGCCAAAATGAACTTTTTATTGCTTTAAATGCGTTTTCAGCCCCTGATTGTACACTTAAGGTGAAAATGTCAAAATCTTAAAATTGATTATAAGCAAAATGAAATTAATGCTGGAATCATCTTCAGGATGCTATAATACACTAAATACAGCAACATTTTTGAGTCTACAACGTTTAGTTTAGGTGTGAGAGCCAAAATGAACTTTTTATTGCTTTAAACGCGTTTTTAGCCCCTGATTGTACACTTAAGGTGAAAATGTCAAAATCTTCAAAATGAGCATAAGCACAATGAAATTAATGCTGGAATCATCTTCAGGATGCTAGAATACACTAAATACAGCAAAAATTTTGAGTCTACAACGTTTAGTTTAGGTGTGAGAGCCAAAATGAATTTTTTATTGCTTTAAATGCGTTTTCAGCCTGATTGTGCACTTAAAGTGTAAATGTCAAAATCTTAAAAATGAGCATGAGCACAATGAAATTAATGCTGGAATCATCTTCAGGATAATAGAATACACTAAATACAGCAACATTTTTGAGTCTACAACGTTTAGTTTAGGTGTGAGAGCCAAAATGAACTTTTTATTGCTTTAAATGCGTTTTCAGCCTGATTGTGCACTTAAGGTGTAAAAGTCAAAATCTTAAAAATGAGCATGAGCACAATGAAATTAATGCTGGAATCATCTTCAGGATAATAGAATACACTAAATACAGCAACATTTTTGAGTCTACAACGTTTAGTTTAGGTGTGAGAGCCAAAAATAACCCTTTATTGCTTTAAATGCGTTTTCAGCCTGATTGTGCACTTTAGGTGAAAATGTCAAAATCTTAAAAATGAGCATGAGCACAGTGAAATTAATGCTGGAATCATCTTCAGGATGCTAGAATACACTAAATACAGCAAAATTTTTGAGTCTACAACGTTTAGTTTAGGTGTGAGAGCCAAAATGAACTTTTTATTGCTTTAAACGCGTTTTCAGCCCCTGATTGTACACGTTAGGTGAAAAGGTCAAAATCTTCAAAAATGAGCATAAGCACAATGAAATTAATGCTGGAATCATCTTCAGGATGCTAGAATACACTAAATACAGCAAAAATTTTGAGTCTACAACGTTTAGTTTAGGTGTGAGAGCCAAAATGAACTTTTTATTGCTTTAAATGCGTTTTGAGCCCCTGATTGTACACTTAAGGTGAAAATGTCAAAATCTTAAAATTGAGCATGAGCACAATGAAATTAATGCAGGGAATCATCTTCAGGATGCTATAATACACTAAATACAGCAAACATTTTGAGTCTACAACGTTTAGTTTAGGTGTGAGAGCCAAAATGAACTTTTTATTGCTTTAAATGCGTTTTCAGCCCCTGATTGTACACATAAGGTGAAAATGTCAAAATCTTCAAAATGAGCATAAGCACAATGAAATTAATGCTGGAATCATCTTCAGGATGCTAGAATACACTAAATACAGCAACAATTTTGAGTCTACAACATTTAGTTTAGGTTTGAGAGCCAAAATGAACTTTTTATTGCTTTAAATGCGTTTTCAGCCCCTGATTGTACACTTAAGGTGAAAATGTCAAAATCTTAAAATTGATTATAAGCAAAATGAAATTAATGCTGGAATCATCTTCAGGATGCTATAATACACTAAATACAGCAACATTTTTGAGTCTACAACGTTTAGTTTAGGTGTGAGAGCCAAAATGAACTTTTTATTGCTTTAAACGCGTTTTTAGCCCCTGATTGTACACTTAAGGTGAAAATGTCAAAATCTTCAAAATGAGCATAAGCACAATGAAATTAATGCTGGAATCATCTTCAGGATGCTAGAATACACTAAATACAGCAAAAATTTTGAGTCTACAACGTTTAGTTTAGGTGTGAGAGCCAAAATGAATTTTTTATTGCTTTAAATGCGTTTTCAGCCTGATTGTGCACTTAAAGTGTAAATGTCAAAATCTTAAAAATGAGCATGAGCACAATGAAATTAATGCTGGAATCATCTTCAGGATAATAGAATACACTAAATACAGCAACATTTTTGAGTCTACAACGTTTAGTTTAGGTGTGAGAGCCAAAATTAACCCTTTATTGCTTTAAATGCGTTTTCAGCCTGATTGTGCACTTTAGGTGAAAATGTCAAAATCTTAAAATTAGCATGAGCACAATGAAATTAATGCTGGAATCATCTTCAGGATGCTAGAATACACTAAATACAGCAAAAATTTTGAGTCTACAACGTTTAGTTTAGGTGTGAGAGCCAAAATGAACTTTTTATTGCTTTAAATGCGTTTTCAGCCCCTGATTGTACACGTTAGGTGAAAAGGTCAAAATCTTCAAAAATGAGCATAAGCACAATGAAATTAATGCTAGAATCATCTTCAGGATGCTAGAATACACTAAATACAGCAACAATTTTGAGTCTACAACGTTTAGTTTAGGTGTGAGAGCCAAAATGAACTTTTTATTGCTTGAAATGCGTTTTCAAACTGATTGTGCACTTAAGGTGAAAATGTCAAAATCTTCAAAATGAGCATAAGCACAATGAAATTAATGCTGGAATCATCTTCGGGATGCTAGAATACACTAAAAACATCAACAATTTTGAGTCTACAACGTTTAGTTTAGGTGTGAGAGCCAAAATGAACTTTTTATTGCTTTAAATGCGTTTTCAGCCCCTGATTGTACACTTAAGGTGAAAATGTCAAAATATTTTAAAATTGAGCTTAAGCACAATGAAATTAATGCTGGAATCATCTTCAGGATGCTATAATACACTAAATACAGCAACATTTTTGAGTCTACAACGTTTAGTTTAGGTGTGAGAGCCAAAATGAACTTTTTATTGCTTTAAACGCGTTTTCAGCCCCTGATTGTACACTTAAGGTGAAAATGTCAAATTCTTCAAAATGAGCATAAGCACAATGAAATTAATGCTGGAATCATCTTCAGGATGCTAGAATACACTAAATACAGCAAAATTTTTGAGTCTACAACGTTTAGTTTAGGTGTGAGAGCCAAAATTAACTTTTTATTGCTTTAAATGCGTTTTCAGCCCCTGATTATACACTTAAGGTGAAAATGTCAAAATCTTCAAAATGAGCAAAAGCAAAATGAAATTACTGGTGGAATCATCTTCAGGATGCTAGAATACACTAAATACAGCAAAAATTTTGAGTCTACAACGTTTAGTTTAGGTGTGAGAGCCAAAATGAACTTTTTATTGCTTTAAATGCGTTTTCAGCCCCTGATTGTACACTTAAGGTGAAAATGTCAAAATCTTAAAATTGATTATAAGCAAAATGAAATTAATGCTAGAATCATCTTCAGGATGCTAGAATACACTAAATACAGCAACAATTTTGAGTCTACAACGTTTAGTTTAGGTGTGAGAGCCAAAATGAACTTTTTATTGCTTGAAATGCGTTTTCAAACTGATTGTGCACTTAAGGTGAAAATGTCAAAATCTTCAAAATGAGCATAAGCACAATGAAATTAATGCTGGAATCATCTTCGGGATGCTAGAATACACTAAAAACATCAACAATTTTGAGTCTACAACGTTTAGTTTAGGTGTGAGAGCCAAAATGAACTTTTTATTGCTTTAAATGCGTTTTCAGCCCCTGATTGTACACTTAAGGTGAAAATGTCAAAATATTTTAAAATTGAGCTTAAGCACAATGAAATTAATGCTGGAATCATCTTCAGGATGCTATAATACACTAAATACAGCAACATTTTTGAGTCTACAACGTTTAGTTTAGGTGTGAGAGCCAAAATGAACTTTTTATTGCTTTAAACGCGTTTTCAGCCCCTGATTGTACACTTAAGGTGAAAATGTCAAATTCTTCAAAATGAGCATAAGCACAATGAAATTAATGCTGGAATCATCTTCAGGATGCTAGAATACACTAAATACAGCAAAATTTTTGAGTCTACAACGTTTAGTTTAGGTGTGAGAGCCAAAATTAACTTTTTATTGCTTTAAATGCGTTTTCAGCCCCTGATTATACACTTAAGGTGAAAATGTCAAAATCTTCAAAATGAGCAAAAGCAAAATGAAATTACTGGTGGAATCATCTTCAGGATGCTAGAATACACTAAATACAGCAAAAATTTTGAGTCTACAACGTTTAGTTTAGGTGTGAGAGCCAAAATGAACTTTTTATTGCTTTAAACGCATTTTCAGCCCCTGATTGTACACTTAAGGTGAAAATGTCAAAATTCTCAAAATGAGCATAAGCACAATGAAATTAATGCTGGATTCATCTTCAGGATACTAGAATACACTAAATACAGCAAACATTTTGAGTCTACAACGTTTAGTTTAGGTGTGAGAGCCAAAATGAACTTTTTATTGCTTTAAATGCGTTTTCAGCCCCTGATTGTACACTTAAGGTGAAAATGTCAAAATATTTTAAAATTGAGCTTAAGCACAATGAAATTAATGCTGGAATCATCTTCAGGATGCTATAATACACTAAATACAGCAACATTTTTGAGTCTACAACGTTTAGTTTAGGTGTGAGAGCCAAAATGAACTTTTTATTGCTTTAAACGCGTTTTCAGCCCCTGATTGTACACTTAAGGTGAAAATGTCAAATTCTTCAAAATGAGCATAAGCACAATGAAATTAATGCTGGAATCATCTTCAGGATGCTAGAATACACTAAATACAGCAAAATTTTTGAGTCTACAACGTTTAGTTTAGTTGTGAGAGCCAAAATTAACTTTTTATTGCTTTAAATGCGTTTTCAGCCCCTGATTGTACACTTAAGGTGAAAATGTCAAAATCTTCAAAATGAGCAAAAGCAAAATGAAATTACTGGTGGAATCATCTTCAGGATGCTAGAATACACTAAATACAGCAAAAATTTTGAGTCTACAACGTTTAGTTTAGGTGTGAGAGCCAAAATGAACTTTTTATTGCTTTAAACGCATTTTCAGCCCCTGATTGTACACTTAAGGTGAAAATGTCAAAATTCTCAAAATGAGCATAAGCACAATGAAATTAATGCTGGATTCATCTTCAGGATACTAGAATACACTAAATACAGCAAACATTTTGAGTCTACAACGTTTAGTTTAGGTGTGAGAGCCAAAATGAACTTTTTATTGCTTTAAATGCGTTTTCAGCCCCTGATTGTACACGTTAGGTGAAAAGGTCAAAATCTTCAAAAATGAGCATAAGCACAATGAAATTAATGCTGGAATCATCTTCAGGATGCTAGAATACACTAAATACAGCAACAATTTTGAGTCTACAACGTTTAGTTTAGGTGTGAGAGCCAAAATGAACTTTTTATTGCTTGAAATGCGTTTTCAAACTGATTGTGCACTTAAGGTGAAAATGTCAAAATCTTCAAAATGAGCATAAGCACAATGAAATTAATGCTGGAATCATCTTCAGGATGCTAGAATACACTAAATACATCAACAATTTTGAGTCTACAACGTTTAGTTTAGGTGTGAGAGCCAAAATTAACTTTTTATTGCTTTAAATGCGTTTTCAGCCCCTGATTGTACACTTAAGGTGAAAATGTCAAAATCTTTTAAAATTGAGCATAAGCACAATGAAATTAATGCTGGAATCATCTTCAGGATGCTATAATACACTAAATACAGTAACATTTTTGAGTCTACAACGTTTAGTTTAGGTGTGAGAGCCAAAATGAACTTTTTATTGCTTTAAACGCGTTTTCAGCCCCTGATTGTACACTTAAGGTGAAAATGTCAAAATCTTCAAAATGAGCATAAGCACAATGAAATTAATGCTGGAATCATCTTCAGGATGCTAGAATACACTAAATACAGCAAAAAATTTGAGTCTACAACGTTTAGTTTAGGTGTGAGAGCCAAAATTAACTTTTTATTGCTTTAAATGCGTTTTCAGCCTGAGTGTGCACTTAAGGTGAAAATGTCAAAATCTTAAAAATGAGCATGAGCACAATGAAATTAATGCTGGAATCATCTTCAGGATGCTATAATACACTAAATACAGCAACATTTTTGAGTCTACAACATTTAGTTTAGGTGTGAGAGCCAAAATGAACTTTTTATTGCTTTAAACGCGTTTTCAGCCCCTGATTGTACACTTAAGGTGACAATGTCAAAATCTTAAAATTGAGAATAAGGACAATGAAATTAATGCTGGAATTATCTTCAGGATGCTAGAATACACTAAATACAGCAAAAATTTTGAGTCTACAACGTTTAGTTTAGGTGTGAGAGCCAAAATGAACTTTTTATTGCTTTAAATGCGTTTTCAGCCTGATTGTGCACTTAAGGTGAAAATGTCAAAATCTTAAAAATGAGCATGAGTAAAATGAAATTAATGCTGGAATCATCTTCAGGATGCTAGAATACACTAAATACAGCAAGATTTTTGAGTCTACAACGTTTAGTTTAGGTGTGAGCGCCAAAATGAACTTTTTATTGCTTTAAATGCGTTTTCAGCCTGATTGTGCACTTTAGGTGAAAATGTCAAAATCTTAAAAACCAGCATGAGCACAATGAAATTAATGCTGGAATCATCTTCAGGATGCTAGAATACACTAAATACAGCAAAAATTTTGAGTCTACAACGTTTAGTTTAGGTGTGAGAGCCAAAATGAACTTTTTATTTCTTTAAATGCGTTTTCAGCCCCTGATTGTACACTTAAGGTGAAAATGTCAAAATCTTAAAATTGAGAATAAGCACAATGAAATTAATGCTGGAATTATCTTCAGGATGCTAGAATACACTAAATACAGCAAAAATTTTGAGTCTACAACGTTTAGTTTAGGTGTGAGAGCCAAAATGAACTTTTTATTGCTTTAAATGCGTTTTCAGCCTGAGTGTGCACTTAAGGTGAAAATGTCAAAATCTTAAAAATGAGCATGAGCACAATGAAATTAATGCTGGAATCATCTTCAGGATGCTAGAATACACTAAATACAGCAAACATTTTGAGTCTACAACGTTTAGTTTAGGTGTGAGAGCCAAAATGAACTTTTTATTTCTTTAAATGCGTTTTCAGCCCCTGATTGTACACTTAAGGTGAAATTGTCAAAATCTTCAAAATGAGCATAAGCACAATGAACTTAATGCTGGAATCATCTTCAGGATGCTAGAATACACTAAATACAGCAAAAATTTTGAGTCTACAATGTTTATTTTAGGTGTGAGAGCCAAAATGAACTTTTTATTGCTTTAAACGCGTTTTCAGCCCCTGATTGTACACTTTAGGTGAAAATGTCAAAATCTTCAAAATGAGCATAAGCACAATGAAATTAATGCTGGAATCATCTTCAGGATGCTAGAATACACGAAATACAGCAAAAATTTTGAGTCTACAACGTTTAGTTTAGGTGTGAGAGCCAAAATGAACTTTTTATTGCTTTAAATGCGTTTTCAGCCCCTGATTGTACACTTAAGGTGAAAATGTCAAAATCTTCAAAATGAGCAAAAGCAAAATGAAATTACTGGTGGAATCATCTTCAGGATGCTAGAATACACTAAATACAGCAAAAATTTTGAGTCTACAACGTTTAGTTTAGTTGTGAGAGCCAAAATGAACTTTTTATTGCTTTAAATGCGTTTTCAGCCTGAGTGTGCACTTAAGGTGAAAATGTCAAAATCTTAAAAATGAGCATGAGCACAATGAAATTAATGCTGGAATCATCTTCAGGATGCTATAATACACTAAATACAGCAACATTTTTGAGTCTACAACATTTAGTTTAGGTGTGAGAGCCAAAATGAACTTTTTTTTGCTTTAAACGCGTTTTCAGCCCCTGATTGTACACTTAAGGTGAAAATGTCAAAATCTTAAAATTGAGAATAAGGACAATGAAATTAATGCTGGAATTATGTTCAGGATGCTAGAATACACTAAATACAGCAAAAATTTTGAGTCTACAACGTTTAGTTTAGGTGTGAGAGCCAAAATGAACTTTTTATTGCTTTAAATGCGTTTTCAGCCTGATTGTGCACTTAAGGTGAAAATGTCAAAATCTTAAAAATGAGCATGAGTAAAATGAAATTAATGCTGGAATCATCTTCAGGATGCTAGAATACACTAAATACAGCAACATTTTTGAGTCTACAACGTTTAGTTTAGGTGTGAGAGCCAAAATGAACTTTTTATTGCTTTAAATGCGTTTTCAGCCTGATTGTGCACTTTAGGTGAAAATGTCAAAATCTTAAAAACCAGCATGAGCACAATGAAATTAATGCTGGAATCATCTTCAGGATGCTAGAATACACTAAATACAGCAAAATTTTTGAGTCTACAACGTTTAGTTTAGGTGTGAGAGCCAAAATGAACTTTTTTTTGCTTTAAACGCGTTTTCAGCCCCTGATTGTACACTTAAGGTGAAAATGTCAAAATCTTAAAATTGAGAATAAGGACAATGAAATTAATGCTGGAATTATCTTCAGGATGCTAGAATACACTAAATACAGCAAAAATTTTGAGTCTACAACGTTTAGTTTAGGTGTGAGAGCCAAAATGAACTTTTTATTGCTTTAAATGCGTTTTCAGCCTGATTGTGCACTTAAGGTGAAAATGTCAAAATCTTAAAAATGAGCATGAGTAAAATGAAATTAATGCTGGAATCATCTTCAGGATGCTAGAATACACTAAATACAGCAACATTTTTGAGTCTACAACGTTTAGTTTAGGTGTGAGAGCCAAAATGAACTTTTTATTGCTTTAAATGCGTTTTCAGCCTGATTGTGCACTTTAGGTGAAAATGTCATAATCTTAAAAACCAGCATGAGCACAATGAAATTAATGCTGGAATCATCTTCAGGATGCTAGAATACACTAAATACAGCAAAATTTTTGAGTCTACAACGTTTAGTTTAGGTGTGAGAGCCAAAATGAACTTTTTATTTCTTTAAATGCGTTTTCAGCCCCTGATTGTACACTTAAGGTGAAAATGTCAAAATCTTAAAATTGAGAATAAGCACAATGAAATTAATGCTGGAATTATCTTCAGGATGCTAGAATACACTAAATACAGCAAAAATTTTGAGTCTACAATGTTTATTTTAGGTGTGAGAGCCAAAATGAACTTTTTATTGCTTTAAACGCGTTTTCAGCCCCTGATTGTACACTTTAGGTGAAAATGTCAAAATCTTAAAAATGAGCATGAGCACAATGAAATTAATGCTGGAATCATCTTCAGGATGCTAGAATACACTAAAAACAGCAACATTTTTGAGTCTACAACGTTTAGTTTAGGTGTGAGAGCCAAAATTAACCCTTTATTGCTTTAAATGCGTTTTCAGCCTGATTGTGCACTTTAGGTGAAAATGTCAAAATCTTAAAAATGAGCATGAGCACAATGAAATTAATGCTGGAATCATCTTCAGGATGCTAGAATACACTAAATACAGCAAAAATTTTGAGTCTACAACGTTTAGTTTAGCTGTGAGAGCCAAAATGAACTTTTTATTGCTTTAAACGCGTTTTCAGCCCCTGATTGTACACTTAAGGTGAAAATGTCAAAATTCTCAAAATGAGCATAAGCACAATGAAATTAATGCTGGATTCATCTTCAGGATACTAGAATACACTAAATACAGCAAACATTTTGAGTCTACAACGTTTAGTTTAGGTGTGAGAGCCAAAATGAACTTTTTATTGCTTTAAATGCGTTTTCAGCCCCTGATTGTACACGTTAGGTGAAAAGGCCAAAATCTTCAAAAATGAGCATAAGCACAATGAAATTAATGCTGGAATCATCTTCAGGATGCTAGAATACACTATATACAGCAACAATTTTGAGTCTACAACGTTTAGTTTAGGTGTGAGAGCCAAAATGAACTTTTTATTGCTTGAAATGCGTTTTCAAACTGATTGTGCACTTAAGGTGAAAATGTCAAAATCTTCAAAATGAGCATAAGCACAATGAAATTAATGCTGGAATCATCTTCGGGATGCTAGAATACACTAAATACATCAACAATTTTGAGTTTACAACGTTTAGTTTAGGTGTGAGAGCCAAAATGAACTTTTTATTGCTTTAAATGCGTTTTCAGCCCCTGATTGTACACTTAAGGTGAAAATGTCAAAATCTTAAAATTGAGCATAAGCACAATGAAATTAATGCTGGAATCATCTTCAGGATGCTATAATACACTAAATACAGCAACATTTTTGAGTCTACAACGTTTAGTTTAGGTGTGAGAGCCAAAATGAACTTTTTATTGCTTTAAACGCGTTTTCAGCCCCTGATTGTACACTTAAGGTGAAAATGTCAAAATCTTCAAAATGAGCATAAGCACAATGAAATTAATGCTGGAATCATCTTCAGGATGCTAGAATACACTAAATACAGCAAAAATTTTGAGTCTACAACGTTTAGTTTAGGTGTGAGAGCCAAAATTAACTTTTTATTGCTTTAAATGCGTTTTCAGCCTGATTGTGCACTTTAGGTGAAAATGTCAAAATCTTAAAAATGAGCATGAGCACAATGAAATTAATGCTGGAATCATCTTCAGCATGCTATAATACACTAAATACAGCAACATTTTTGAGTCTACAACGTTTAGTTTAGGTGTGAGAGCCAAAATTAACTTTGTATTGCTTTAAATGCGTTTTCAGCCTGATTGTGCACTTTAGGTGAAAATGTCAAAATCTTAAAAATGAGCATGAGCACAATGAAATTAATGCTGGAATCATCTTCAGGATGCTAGAATACACTAAATACAGCAACATTTTTGAGTCTACAACGTTTAGTTTAGGTGTGAGAGCCAAAATGAACTTTTTATTGCTTTAAATGCGTTTTCAGCCCCTGATTGTACACTTAAGGTGAAAATGTCAAAATCTTAAAATTGAGCATAAGCACAATGAAATTAATGCTGGAATCATCTTCAGGATGCTATAATACACTAAATACAGCAACATTTTTGAGTCTACAACGTTTAGTTTAGGTGTGAGAGCCAAAATGAACTTTTTATTGCTTTAAATGCGTTTTGAGCCCCTGATTGTACACTTAAGGTGAAAATGTCAAAATCTTAAAATTGAGCATGAGCACAATGAAATTAATGCTGGAATCATCTTCAGGATGCTAGAATACACTAAATACAGCAAACATTTTGAGTCTACAACGTTTAGTTTAGGTGTGAGAGCCAAAATGAACTTTTTATTGCTTTAAATGCGTTTTCAGCCCCTGATTGTACACTTAAGGTGAAAATGTCAAAATCTTAAAATTGAGAATAAGCACAATGAAATTAATGCTGAAATTATCTTCAGGATGCTAGAATACACTAAATACAGCAAAAACTTAGAGTCTACAACGTTTAGTTTAGGTGTGAGAGCTAAACTGAACTTTTTATTGCTTTAAATGCGTTTTCAGCCTGATTGTGCACTTAAGGTGAAAATGTCAAAATCTTAAAAATGAGCATGAGCACAATGAAATTAATGCTGGAATCATCTTCAGGATGCTAGAATACACTAAATACAGCAAAAATTTTGAGTCTACAACGTTTAGTTAAGGTGTGAGAGCCAAAATGAACTTTTTATTGCTTTAAATGCGTTTTCAGCCTGATTGTGCACTTTAGGTGAAAATGTCAAAATCTTAAAAATGAGCATGAGCACAATGAAATTAATGCTGGAATCATCTTCAGGATGCTAGAATACACTAAATACAGCAACATTTTTGAGTCTACAACGTTTAGTTTAGGTGTGAGAGCCAAAATGAACTTTTTATTGCTTTAAACGCGTTTTCAGCCCCTGATTGTACACTTAAGGTGAAAATGTCAAAATCTTCAAAATGAGCATAAGCACAATGAAATTAATGCTGGAATCATCTTCAGGATGCTAGAATACACTAAATACAGCAAAAATTTTGAGTCTACAACGTTTAGTTTAGGTGTGAGAGCCAAAATGAACTTTTTATTGCTTTAAATACGTTTTCAGCCTGATTGTGCACTTTAGGTGAAAATGTCAAAATCTTAAAAATGAGCATGAGCACAATGAAATTAATGCTGGAATCATCTTCAGGATGCTAGAATACACTAAATACAGCAAACATTTTGAGTCTACAACGTTTAGTTTAGGTGTGAGAGCCAAAATGAACTTTTTATTGATTAAAATGCGTTTTCAGCCCCTGATTGTACACGTTAGGTGAAAAGGTCAAAATCTTCAAAAATGAGCATAAGCACAGTGTAATTAATGCTGGAATAATCTTCAGGATGCTAGAATACACTAAATACAGCAACATTTTTGAGTCTACAACGTTTAGTTTAGGTGTGAGAGCCAAAATTAACTTTTTATTGCTTTAAATGCGTTTTCAGCCTGATTGTGCACTTTAGGTGAAAATGTCAAAATCTTCAAAATGAGCATAAGCACAATGAAATTAATGCTGGAATCATCTTCAGGATGCTAGAATACACTAAATACAGCAAAAATTTTGAGTCTACAACGTTTAGTTTAGGTGTGAGAGCCAAAATGAACTTTTTATTGCTTTAAATGCGTTTTCAGCCTGATTGTGCACTTTAGGTGAAAATGTCAAAATCTTAAAAATGAGCATGAGCACAATGAAATTAATGCTGGAATCATCTTCAGGATGCTATAATACACTAAATACAGCAACATTTTTGAGTCTACAACGTTTAGTTTAGGTGTGAGAGCCAAAATGAACTTTTTATTGCTTTAAACGCGTTTTCAGCCCCTGATTGTACACTTAAGGTGAAAATGTCAAAATCTTCAAAATGAGCATAAGCACAATGGAATTAATGCTGGAATCATCTTCAGGATGCTAGAATACACTAAATACAGTAAAAATTTTGACTCTACAACGTTTCGTTTAGGTGTGAGAGCCAAAATGAACTTTTTATTGCTTTAAATGCGTTTTGAGCCCCTGATTGTACACTTAAGGTGAAAATGTCAAAATCTTAAAAATGAGCATGAGCACAATGAAATTAATGCTGGAATCATCTTCAGGATGCTAGAATACACTAAATACAGCAACATTTTTGAGTCTACAACGTTTAGTTTAGGTGTGAGAGCCAAAATTAACCCTTTATTGCTTTAAATGCGTTTTCAGCCTGATTGTGCACTTTAGGTGAAAATGTCAAAATCTTCAAAATGAGCATGAGCACAATGAAATTAATGCTGGAATCATCTTCAGGATGCTAGAATACACTAAATACAGCAAAAATTTTGAGTCTACAACGTTTAGTTTAGCTGTGAGAGCCAAAATGAACTTTTTATTGCTTTAAACGCGTTTTCAGCCCCTGATTGTACACTTAAGGTGAAAATGACAAAATTCTCAAAATGAGCATAAGCACAATGAAATTAATGCTGGATTCATCTTCAGGATACTAGAATACACTAAATACAGCAAACATTTTGAGTCTACAACGTTTAGTTTAGGTGTGAGAGCCAAAATGAACTTTTTATTGCTTTAAATGCGTTTTCAGCCCCTGATTGTACACGTTAGGTGAAAATGTCAAAATCTTCAAAAATGAGCATAAGCACAATGAAATTAATGCTGGAATCATCTTCAGGATGCTAGAATACACTAAATACAGCAACAATTTTGAGTCTACAACGTTTAGTTTAGGTGTGAGAGCCAAAATGAACTTTTTATTGCTTGAAATGCGTTTTCAAACTGATTGTGCACTTAAGGTGAAAATGTCAAAATCTTCAAAATGAGCATAAGCACAATGAAATTAATGCTGGAATCATCTTCGGGATGCTAGAATACACTAAATACATCAACAATTTTGAGTCTACAACGTTTAGTTTAGGTGTGAGAGCCAAAATGAACTTTTTATTGCTTTAAATGCGTTTTCAGCCCCTGATTGTACACTTAACTCTTTCACTGCCACTGACGTTTAAAGACGTCAAGTAAAAACCTACGCTTCACTGCCAATGACGTCAAAAGACGTCATCCAATGATTTTTTTTTTTTTTTTTTGAAACGGGTAGAGGAAACCCTTCCGCATGTCTGGTGAAAGTTTCAAGTCTGTCTGTTGTGCCTAATGACTATTTTTGGCCCCTAGAGGGCAGCGATGACTCTCTTTTGACAAGATCGGTTGGGCGTCAGTAGAGGCGGAGCTAGAGCGTCGAGCAGGAGATGAGAATGGAAGACAAAGGAAAAATGGCGGCCGGTCGCGAGGAGCTCACACCCGAGACGTTTTTTTCAAAGACCAAAAGCATCGCTGAAAAAGCACATTGTTGACGACGATGATCATCATAGATGATGAAGATGAGGGTGACTCCGTGGTTGGAAAGCATTGACGCGGCAGTAGAAGACGTTAGATGGAGCTAGATGGAGGAGGGAACGGGCAATGGCGAGCGTTTGCAAGCAGCTCTACACTTACAAGACGAAAGGCATCGACCAACGCTAAAATAGTACATTGATGACGACGGTGATCATCCTCGATGATGATGAAGGTGAATCCGAGCTTGACGGCGAAATTGGAACCGCTGACGCGGCGGCTATGACGGTGTCGTAACGCGGAACACAACCAAGCACGCACAGGCGGACGTTCGATCGGACGACGGAGAGTGCCCCGAGTCCAATGCATATTCATCGGAGGAGTGTGTACAGTCTGCTACTTGCTTTTTATTCCCCGGAAAAAAAGGCCGTCAAGAAAGTGTAACGTTTGCACGCAAAACGGACCAATATGAAAGTGAAAGTAAACTGTTGTGCGAGTCCTGGCGTCTCCTTGCATGCAGGAGAGTGTTACAAAAGGAAAAACTGTATTTGAAACATCCACATAATTGTAAGTAGTACCACAGTTGCACACATTTGTAAATAGTTTGCGAAATTGTTTTTGTCACACCGCGGTGAGGGTGTCTTGTCATTTCCTGTTTTATTGTGAAAAGTCTGACTCCTCTCGTTTCAGGTCACTTGCCCTTCCTCGTGTGGTGTCTGTGTCAACCCTGATCCCTGATTGTTTCCACCTGTTCCCCATTACCCTCATGTGTTAAATAGTCTGCGTTTTCCCTGTCTTGTGCCGAAGTGTTTTTGTTTGAGCCACTGAAGCCTGCCATAGACCACAGCCTTGATATCCAATTGCCTTGTTGCCTTTATTTGCCTTGTCTCGTGAGAGAACCTTTGTTTGTAATTTTGTATAGCTTAGTTTTGTTTAGTCATAGAGTGATTTTTGTTTTTGAATGTAGTTGTGAACTTCCTCCCTTTTGGAGCGCTTTCAGTTAATGTTTGTATAGTCTTTATTTTTCCTCTCTCATTGAAGAGCTTTTGTTTTGTTAATTAAAAGCTGCTTTACCCTCCACCTCTTCCTCTGCGTCTGAGTCCAAAACAGCCTCGTTGTGTCAGAACACTTCGGCCAGCATGGACTCAGCAGAAAGAGAGCAATGGATCGCAGCTTTGCGGGCTCAGGATGCCCGTCTACGCAGACAGGAGGAGTTTCAGACCGCCATGGCAACGCAAATGACTGAGCTTTCAGCTCAGATTCCGGGTGCTCGAAGTCGCACCAATAGCCCTCCGGCCGAGCCAGAGACTCAAGCTACCTTGCCGATCCTACCCGTGCCATATACCGGATCAGGGATCAAGTTAGCCTCTCCTGAGCGATTCTCTGGAGAGCCAGGACAATGCAAGGCCTTTTTAACAGACTGTGACATTCATTTTGAGTACTCCCCCCAGGCTTTTCCCACAGATCGTTCAAGGGTGGCTTTCATGATCTCTCACCTGACTGGAAGAGCCAGAGCCTGGGCCACGGCAGAGTGGGCCCGCTGTTCCCCACTTTGCAGCTCCGCCCCGAAATTCCGAGCCGCTCTTCAGGGAGTCTTTGACCCAGCCTGTTCCGACCGAGAAAAGGCCCGGCAGCTAAGCAGTCTGATCCAAGGAAGGGACTCCGTGAGTGACTATGCCATACGCTTCCGCACTCTTGCGGCAGAGAGTGGCTGGAACACCACGGCGCTCTACGACGTTTTTCTCAAGGGCTTGACAACGTCCATCCAGGAGCTTCTCATCGCAGTCGATCTTCCACCGGATTTGGACTCCCTCATCGCCCTGGCCATACGGACGGATCATCGGCTGCAGGAGGTGACGCAGAGCCACGCTCGCCGGACCAGGACAATGGAGGATTTCCCGCGCTTCTCAACATCAGGGGGGTCAGCTCCTCTCGGATCTCTGTCAGTTCAGCGCCAACCAACTCCCGCGCAACCAGAGGAAGAGCCCATGCAACTGGGCAGAGCGCGGATCTCGCTGGAGGAGAGACGGCGTCGACAGCGGGAAGGGCTGTGTTTCTACTGCGGGAACCGAGATCACCTCGTGGTCGCCTGCCCAGCCAAAAGGACCCAAGAGGTGAGTCAAGTCACGACTCTGGCGGCGACTCCACGCAGACTCACGTCAGTGAGGATCAACCATCACACCACTCCCACAGACCTCTATGCCCTGATAGATTCTGGGGCCGACGAGAGCCTAATTGACTGGGGGCTGGTGAGACATTTAGGAGCCAAGACTGAGCCGTTAATCAAGCCCATTAAGGCTAGGGCCCTGAATGGAAGTGAACTATTTATTATTACGCACATCACAGAACCCATCCAGCTCCAAGTCGGCAAACATAAGGAGCACCTAGTTTTTCACGTTTTTCAGTCTCCTTCACGGACCCTGGTCCTAGGACACCCTTGGTTGTGTGAACACAATCCCCATGTAGACTGGGTAACTGGCGAAGTTCTGGGATGGGGAAAGAATTGTGTGAGCCATGGGATTGGTTCACCAAACCGAGAAGTAGACATCACCACGGTTGATCACATTTCTGTCAAATCCTTCACAGACGCAGAATACCCGAATTTGAGTGCCGTGCCTCCATGCTACCATCACCTCCAGGAGATCTTCAGTAAGACCAAGGCCATGTCGCTCCCACCCCATCGTGCCTATGACTGTGCTATAGAACTGATTCCTGGTTCCACCATTCCCAAGGGACGCCTATATTCTGTTTCAGGACCAGAGAAGGCGGCTCTTAGGGATTACATCGAAACTTCTCTGAAGGCTGGACTGATTCGTCCTTCCTCATCACCAGCGGGAGCAGGTTTCTTTTTTGTGGGGAAGAAAGATGGTTCCTTACGGCCATGTATAGACTATAGCCCCCTTAATGACATTACGATAAAGAACCGCTACCCTCTTCCTCTCATGTCCTCCGTCTTTGAAAATCTCCAACAAGCCACGATCTTTACTAAATTGGACTTGCGCAACGCCTACCACCTCATTAGGATCCGAGAGGGGGATGAGTGGAAGACAGGGTTCAATACACCTAGTGGCCATTATGAATACCTGGTCATGCCCTTCGGACTCACTAACGCTCCTGCAGTGTTCCAGGCCATGATCAATGACGTGTTGAGAGACTTTCTGGACCAGTTTGTATATGTTTATTTAGACGACATACTAATATACTCGACAGATCTAGCCACTCATCAGATCCATGTTTCCAAGGTTCTTCAAAGACTGCTGGAGCACAAACTGTATGTTAAGGCCGAGAAATGCGTCTTTCATGCTGGAACCGTCTCTTTTTTGGGTATCGTCATAGCTCCGGGGAGGGTTCAGATGGATCCGGCTAAAACTAGGGCTGTGACGGAGTGGCCCAATCCTGTTAGCCGCAAGAAGGTTCAGCAGTTCCTCGGGTTCGCAAACTTCTACAGACGCTTCATCAGAGGGTTCAGCGCAATAGCTGCCCCTCTGCATGCCCTCACCTCCACTCTGGTGAGGTTCAGTTGGTCACCGGCGGCTGAAGCCGCTTTTGAAGAACTCAAGAAACGATTTGTCACAGCTCCGATCCTCATAGTACCAGATCCACAGCGGAAATTCATGGTGGAAGTGGATGCATCCAATGAGGGGATCGGAGCTGTCCTGTCTCAACGCGCAGAGAAGGATGGAAAGATGCACCCCTGCGCATTCTTTTCACGACGATTATCCAAGGCCGAGCGGAACTATGACGTTGGGGACAAAGAGCTTCTGGCCGTCAAGCTTGCTCTGGAAGAGTGGAGGCACTGGCTTGAGGGGGCAAAGCATCCATTCGTGGTCTGGACCGATCACAAGAACCTGGAATATATACGCAAAGCCAAGAGACTCAACTCACGCCAGGCCCGATGGGCACTGTTCTTCAATCGGTTTTCCTTCTCTCTCACTTACAGGCCAGGGTCCCAAAACGTCAAACCCGACGCCCTGTCCCGTCTCTACGATCCTGAGCCTGTAACTAAGGAACCAGAGACCATCCTTTCGCCGGACTGTGTGATTGGAGCCGTGACATGGCCTATCGAGAGAGAAGTGAAACAAGCCAACGGGGAGGCAACCCCACCAAAAGGGTGCCCGGCGAATAGGCTATTTGTTCCAGAGCAGCTGCGCCCACAGGTGATCCATTGGGGTCACACCTCGCTTCTATCCTGTCATCCGGGAGTTCGACGGACAATTTACGCCATCTCCCGGCGTTTCTGGTGGCCTTCCATGGAGCCGGAGGTCCGGGAGTACATCGAGGCCTGCTCGGTATGTGCTCGAAACAAGACATCCACCAGATCGCGCATGGGTCTGCTACAGCCTCTTCCCATTCCTTCTCGACCATGGGCGGAAATTTCCCTGGATTTCGTCACGGGACTTCCTCTCTCCAAAGGAAAGACCACCGTTCTCACAGTAGTTGACCGATTTTTCTAAGATGGTCCGATTCTTAGCCTTGTCAAAGCTTCCCTCAGCCAAGGAAACGGCTGAGGTCATGATTAAACACGTTTTTCGAGTTTACGGGTTCCCTAGAGACATTGTGTCGGATCGGGGGCCCCAGTTTGTGTCACGCTTTTGGAAGGAATTTTGCCGCCTAATAGGCGCCAAAGCCAGCCTAACCTCAGGGTACCACCCTGAGGCTAACGGTCAGTCGGAACGTCTCAACCAGCAGCTGGAAACCGGTTTACGGTGCCTTGTATCTCAGAACCCGGCATCGTGGAGCAAACACCTGGTTTGGGTTGAGTTTGCCCATAACTCCCTGCCCACCTCTGCTACTGGACTCACCCCCTTCAAATGCGTTTTTGGATACGACCCTCCTTTTTTTCCTAACCTAGAGTCTGAGGCCTCTGTTCCCTCAGCCCATGCCTTGGACCGTCGTTGCCATCGCGTCTGGGCAGCCGCTCGGCAGGTTCTGGAGCGCCAGAGGGACAGAGGCAAGCGAGCAGCGGATCGGAAAAGGAGACCTGCTCCAGTATACCAGCCAGGGAACAAAGTGTGGTTGTCAGCCAAACATCTGCATTTAAAGGTGCCATGCCAAAAGTTGGCGCCTCGGTTTGTGGGCCCATACCCCATCTCCAAGGTGATCAACCCGGCCGCGGTCCGTCTTCGCCTGCCTCGGTCCTTGCGTGTTGACCCAACGTCCCACGTAAGCCAAGTCAAGCCAGTCAAGGAGAGTTCTCTGGTTTCGGCTCCTACGCCCCCGCCGCCTCCTGTGATTGTGGATGGGGGGCCCGTCTACAAAGTCAAGCGATTGCTGGCCGTCCGCAAGCGGGGCCGGGGCAGGCAGTTCTTGGTGGACTGGGAGGGGTATGGGCCCGAGGAAAGACAGTGGATACCTTCCCGCTTCATCATGGATGACTCTCTAATTGAAGACTTTTTTAGGGATCATCCTGACCAGCCTGGGCCGTCAGGAGTCGGCCTTAGGGGGAGGAGTACTGTCACACCGCGGTGAGGGTGTCTTGTTATTTCCTGTTTTATTGTGAAAAGTCTGACTCCTCTCGTTTCAGGTCACTTGCCCTTCCTCGTGTGGTGTCTGTGTCAACCCTGATCCCTGATTGTTTCCACCTGTTCCCCATTACCCTCATGTGTTAAATAGTCTGCGTTTTCCCTGTCTTGTGCCGAAGTGTTTTCGTTTGAGCCACTGAAGCCTGCCATAGACCACAGCCTTGATATCCAATTGCCTTGTTGCCTTTATTTGCCTTGTCTCGTGAGAGAACCTTTGTTTGTAATTTTGTATAGCTTAGTTTTGTTTAGTCATAGAGTGATTTTTGTTTTTGAATGTAGTTGTGAACTTCCTCCCTTTTGGAGCGCTTTCAGTTAATGTTTGTATAGTCTTTATTTTTCCTCTCTCATTGAAGAGCTTTTGTTTTGTTAATTAAAAGCTGCTTTACCCTCCACCTCTTCCTCTGCGTCTGAGTCCAAAACAGCCTCGTTGTGTCAGATTTGTCAAATTGTTACACTGTTGAATGGAAATAAACGTATTTTGCAATCAAAAAACACTTTTTCATTGTTGGTGAAAGCGTTTTACAGAAGTAAAGCACTATTTAAGTGTTTGTGGCATCATTCATGGACAAAAAGAAGTGTACAATTCACTAGAGTGCATGAAATAACATCGTTTCACAAAAAGCTCTTTTTCTCCGTTTTTGTTTCAAAAGAGAGAATTTCGGTGAAAGTAACCATTTTCTATTGTTGATTGCTGAAGAACGGAATAAGGTAGAAACAAACTTTTTTTTTCTGATGAAAGCTGAGAGTCCATTCTTTCATTTGGTGGTATGTGTGTTTCCATAGTCCTAACACAACATTTTCTGTGGACCTTGAAAGATCACTCAAAATGCTTAAATCGGCTGGCAGTGGGGACAACCCGTTTCTGAAAACGTCTGGCAGTGAAAGAGTTAAGGTGAAAATGTCAAAATCTTAAAATTGAGCATAAGCACAATGAAATTAATGCTGGAATCATCTTCAGGATGCTATAATACACTAAATACAGCAACATTTTTGAGTCTACAACGTTTAGTTTAGGTGTGAGAGCCAAAATGAACTTTTTATTGCTTTAAACGCGTTTTCAGCCCCTGATTATACACTTAACTCTTTTACTGCCAAAGACGTTAAATGACGTTCTGCAAAAACCTACGGAGGAGCGCCAAAGACGTTAAAAAACGTCCTCCCATTTTTTTTTTTTTTTTTTTTGAAACGGGTGCTGTGAAGGCTTGCGGAGCTCTCCTGAAAGTTTCAAGCAGGTTTCTTGAGCCTAATGACTATTTTTGGCCCCTAGAGGGCAGCGATGACTCTCTTTTGACAAGATCGGGTGGGCGTCAGTAGTATAAAAGGCAAGGCGGGGCGAGAGCGTCGAGGAGGAGATGAGAATTGAGGAGAAACAAAAAATGGCGACCGATGGTAAGAAGCAGCTCACGCTTGATCGGTTTTTTCAAAAAGGAGAAGCATCAACCAGTGCTAAAGTGCACGTTTGTGACGACGGGGATGATGATGGTGACAACGAGGTTGACGCCGAAGCTGCAGCGTTGACGCGGCGGCAGCTTCGATCACGTCCTAAGGCCTCAGAGGCTAGCGGTGCTAGCGCCGGAAAACGTCGTGCACGACCGAGCACTTCTGCACGCGAGGACGTTAAATCGGACGACGACGATGATGGTGATGATGGTGACAACGAGGTTGATGCCGAAGTTGCAGCGTACACGCGGCGGCAGCTTCGACCACGTTTTAAGGCCTCAGAGGCTAGCGGTGCTAGCTCCGGAAAACGTGGTGCACGACCGAGCACTTCTCCGCACGAGGACGTTGATTCGGACGACGACGAAGAGTATCCTGAGTCCGATGGATATTCTTCGGAGGAGTGGGTACAATCTGACCACGGAGAAAGTGATACGGACAGTCTTTTATCCGCAGAAGACTGCACAAACTTGCTATGAGATACTTTTCCGGCACGCTGTTAGCACCTCGTGTAACGTGAATGTGCATTCATAGATCGCGGATCATGCTCACAACGACGTCCCTCTGCAAAGACGACAAAGAGAGGTATAAAAAAAAGTGTTTTCAATACACCGTAACAACAAAAGAAAACGGTCTTTCGATATTATTGTAATTGTATATATTTCTTTCAGCTGCAGCTCAGAGTGACACTCCTCAGAGTGAGCAAAATAAAGGTCCAAGGACCAGTGGATCCCAGAAAAAAGGTAAACACATATATAGCATCACACTGATCTAAAATGAATATTATATGATATTGAAATGTATATTTGCAGATCCCAAAAATTCTGGCTGGCATGAAGCAGGCTGGCAGCCAAACTCATTCACCTTTACTGCGGAGCCAGGACCGAGAGGTGCCGCAGCAGAGCTGAATTCGACCCGGCCAGTTGACTTCCTGCAACTCTTCATCACGGACGAGCTTCTGCAGCACATTGCTGATCAGACAAACTTATATGCACGCCAGTCTATGCAAAAACGGGCTGAAAGTCTGCCACACTGCAGGAGTCATGCTTGGAAGCCAGTTTCTGTGTCCGAACTCAAAACTTTTTTTGCACTGCAATTTCTTACTGGTTATATAAACAAGCCCAGTATAGAAATGTATTGGACTCAGGATGAAATAGAGACGACACCATTTTTCAGTCGCGCGATGCCTCGAAACCGCTTCCAGCTCATCTGGAGTTTCCTGCATTTCAATGACAACGAGACACACAGTTCAGACGACAAACTATTTAAAATTCGTCCTGTGTTCAATCACGTTGTAAGCAAATTCAAGGAACTGTTTCAACCGGGCAGGAATATCTGCATTGATGAGGGAATGATGAATTTCCAGGGACGTCTTTCGTTCAAGGTGTACAACCCCCAAAAGCCGGTCAAATATGGGATCAAATCATACATTTTGTGTGACTCCCAAACCGGCTATTGTTTTAATATGCAACCCTATGTTGGTATTAGTTGTTCTCTCCCTGACACAGTGTTCAACTTACTGGATCGTCTGCCAGGAAATGGGTACACACTATTTATGGACAATTTTTATAATTCGATTGCTTTGTGTGAACGTCTCCTGGCAGCACGTACCAATGTTTGTGGAACGCTGAGGAAAAACAGGGGTGAACCCAGTGAGATCACATGCCTAACCAACACTGGCCTTGGGGTGGGGGGGAAACTGGTAAGGCACAACACAAATGTTTTGATTGTGGCATGGCAGGACAAACGTTTGTTGAGGATGGTGACAACGTTTCATGAAGATGAAATGCGGACAGTGGAGGTGTGGCGGAAGGCACAAAAAAAAAAAGTGCCTTTCCAAAAACCCATTTGTGTTGTGGACTACAATTCCAAGATGAATGGAGTGGACAAGATGGATCAAAACATCTCATACCACCCATTCACACGTAAAATTTTGAAGTGGCACAAAAAGTTTGTTGCATATATGTTCCAGATATGCATGTTCAATGCATACATATTGCACAAAGCAAAAAATCCTGGGAAGTGTCAACATTTTTTGGAATTCATCCAGCAGGTGGTGAGAGGGTGGCTGTTGCCACAAGACCAGGAGGAAGTTGGGATGGAAGGACATGAAGCCAGACAAAACACCAGGTCACCACATAATGATCCTTGATGGCAACATGGCCTAACACACGCTGCAACACATTCCTGCTACTCCCCGGAAAAAAAAGCCAGCAAGAAAGTGTAGGGTCTGCACACGAAAGGGCATTCGCAGTGAAACAAACCTGTGGTGCAAATCCTGCTGTATCCCCTTGCACCCAGGGGAGTGTTTCACTGTATACCACACAAAAAGAAAATTTGTCTAGTTCAAACTCCACACAATTGTAAATAGTCACACATGCACACCTTTGTAAATACTTTGTCAAATTGTTACGCTGTTCTGTAAATAAATTGTTACGCTGTTCTGTAAATAAACTGTTACGCTGTTCTGTAAATAAACTGGTTATTTTGCAAACTAAAAACACTTTTTCATTGTTGGTGGTGGTGTATTACAGAAGTAAAGCACTATTTAGGTGTTTGTGGCATCATTTATGGACAAAAAGAAGTGTAGAATTCACTGGAGTGCATGAAATAACATCGTTTCACAAAAAGCTCTTTTTCTCCGCTTTTTGTTTCAAAACAGAGCATTTCGGTGAAACTAACCTATTTTCTATTGTTGATTGCTGAAGAACGGAATAAGGTAGAAACAAACTTTTTTTTTCTGATGAAAGATGAGAGTCCAATCTTTCATTTGGTAGTATGTGTGTTTCCATAGTCCAAACACAACATTTTCTGTGGACCTTGAAAGATCAGTCCAAATGCTTAAATCGGCTGGCACTGGGGACAACCCGTTTTTGAAAACGTCTGGCAGTCAAAGAGTTAAGGTGAAAATGTCAAAATCTTCAAAATGAGCATAAGCACAATGAAATTAATGTTGGAATCATCTTCAGGATGCTAGAATACACTAAATACAGCAAAAATTTTGAGTCTACAACGTTTAGTTTAGGTGTGAGAGCCAAAATTAACTTTTTATTGCTTTAAATGCGTTTTCAGCCTGATTGTGCACTTTAGGTGAAAATGTCAAAATCTTAAAAATGAGCATGAGTACAATGAAATTAATGCTGGAATAATCTTCAGCATGCTATAATACACTAAATACAGCAACATTTTTGAGTCTACAACGTTTAGTTTAGGTGTGAGAGCCAAAATGAACTTTTTATTGCTTTAAACGCGTTTTCAGCCCCTGATTGTACACTTAAGGTGAAAATGTCAAAATCTTCAAAATGAGCATAAGCACAATGAAATTAATGCTGGAATCATCTTCAGGATGCTAGAATACACTAAATACAGCAAAGTTTTTGAGTCTACAACGTTTAGTTTAGGTGTGAGAGCCAAAATTAACTTTTTATTGCTTTAAATGCGTTTTCAGCCTGATTGTGCACTTTAGGTGAAAATGTCAAAATCTTAAAAATGAGCATGAGCACAATGAAATTAATGCTGGAATCATCTTCAGGATGCTAGAATACACTAAATACAGCAACATTTTTGAGTCTACAACGTTTAGTTTAGGTGTGAGAGTGAAGGATATTATAACATTTTAATACCTATTTTCATATATCAATTATTGTTACTGATCATGAACATTTTAATTCTTCATTTTAAGTTTGTCAAAGTGTCTTGTGTCCTGAGCAGGGCACATGATGTTGACCTCGTATGCTCTGGCCTTAAGCTGGGACCATATTATTTAGTCTAAAAAAGTTCCTTCTCATCACTTTGTGCGAAAACATATTTTCGCCCTTGATTTTGCTATACACTGATTGGTCCAGAATTTCTTGTTTTATTTTGTACACGTACATTGTGGTCTTGAACAGAACTTGTTTTGCTTTTCCATTAGTCACGGTCATTGGTGCTTTTGGGTCAAATGATAAGTGAGATTTTGTTATGGAGAAGAATACGAAAAGTGCCTTGAAAATATACATATTTTGGCTAGAGACGAATACAGCTGCAGCTGCGCTAAGAGTTCTGTTGTTTGACATGTCCTTCAACTGTATAACACATTTGCTCATTCATGAAGGGAGAGATATTCTGCTTGGAGACTGAATTGTAATAAAAGGCTGGCCCTTCGAAAGAAGGGGGTGCATTGTTGATCAGAACTTGTCGGAGTTTGATTCAATGGTGCAACAGGAGATCTCCTCTAAGAATTATCCTGCGCAGGAAACTCTGTTCATTTCTCATCTCACCAGTTGGTTTATTGGACACGCAAAAGTTATGGATTAACTACCACACCCTTCAGTTGGTGACCCTCCGACGGCAAGGCGTTTGACGGTTGTTGCGTTCACGGACGGTTTGAATTCCTGGCGCCATATTAATTGAGGTAAGTGGAGATCTTATCCACGTTTGAGGAATTCTTTCTGTCTAGGAGCGCTCCGGCCGCCATGCGTTCTTGTAAGATAACCAAATCAAGGGTGAGATTTGTGTGAGCAGAGGTAGAAGTTTAAGTTGTTTGGTTGTATGGAGTCCTACGGTATTTGAAGTATACATATTTGTGGTGCACATTGAATTGAATAGCGATCGCTTGTAAGTCAGTCTGGGAAACATTTTGTCTTTACAATTTTGTTTTTACAGATGATAGATACGTAGATAATTGATTTGAAGTCTGTGTATATGAGGTTAAGATTAAGATTAAGTTGTTGAAGTTGAGAGTAAATCAGCTGGGGAAACATTATTGTTGTAACCAAGCGTTAGATGTGTGGGCATTGGTTTTACGTCCATACATATTTAAGTTGAGAGAAGTCGGCTCAAAAAGCATCTTTGTCTTGATCCCTGCCTGATGCGCGGGAGAATTACGAGACAAACACTTTGTTTTTATGAGCAATAGATTCTTGGGTAATTAGATAACAAGATCCTTGAATAAGTGTTGCCGATTAAAGCTGCGGGAGGATCGACTGCTTCATTTTCTAGGGACAAAAGACTCAACTTATAAGAAGTCAGATTGACATAAAACGGATTTAATATGCCGTTTTAAGATTAATCGATAGGTCTATGAATAATTGGATATTGACATTTTTAGACAAGATATAAGATGTATTGACTCAACTCGTGTAAGTCGGGCTGACTAAAGCATATTTGATACGACGCTTTAGATCAAGTCAATAGGTCTATTGAATATTCGTGATTAAAATTCAAAGACAAAAAACTGTTGAAGCTGGGGTAGCGCAGTTGACATCCGGATATTTATGTGTTGATATGTCGTACAAAACGACATGTCTTGTCTGTCCGTTGTGTGTGTATGCCGTCTGATCGGTGAAGAAACTCTAAAGTCACGGTAAAATCTTAAAGGGACCGCGATGAAATATTTTGTTGATTAATTTTGTCAATAATTACGACGACAATATATTTAGAAATATAATATAATAAGCTATAAAATACGGGCAATAATTAATAGAAAGAAAACACTGTTTGAGAACTACAAAAATGGTTGTCATGAGGCGACAGGGAGTTGCGAGCACATGCGCAGTTGCGATCGGAGAAATGCCCAGTCCGTGGGTTGAAAAACTGATAAAATGGATATACGATTGCGGTGGAATAAATTTTATGGCGCCGTTATAAGCTACGGTGAGTTAATTTTATTGATGACGAACGTTGAAATTTGCACCGCCGGCCGTTCGACGAAAAAAAACGAGATATAGAACACGTTTACGAGTGAAATAAAAACGAAACATAATTGTGTAATTTTGGATAAGATAACGAATAATGCTAGAATACTAAATTTAGGTATTTTTGTGAAGTTATAACCATTTATATAACGTTAAATAATGACTAAAAATGTTGGGACTACGGTACGCTTTTATTCTGAAGGACTAAATGATTTGACCGCTTATCGGAATTAAAGCTTCCGGATTAAACATACCGTTGAATATTGACTTAAAATGTAATTAATATTGAACGACGGGACTTGATTATATTGTGAAAAAGGTTAGTTTATTCTAATAAGATATGGCATTTGTTCGATGGTTTTAATGACGGCAATTTAACTTTGAAGGTGCGTACACGGCGACCGCCCGTTAATAATGTTATGAGTGTATGTAATTTTTTATATAGAGGAGAGTCCCGGACGTATCTTTAAGAAAAGTGTATTGAAAAAATGATTAATACTGAAATGTTGCTTTGCAAATAAAATAACTGTATAATACAAATTTATGTAATAAAACAAATTAAGCCGTTTAATAAGCGCTAAACGGGATAAATTAATTAGACGGTAAAATCACTAATAAAACTTCTAACGCTAAAACCCGCAATTGTCTGCGTTAAATAATTGAACGACATTATATAAATTGTTGCCGTAACTGATTTTATAAGCCCCTTATATAAATTTCTTAAGCACTAATGTTGAATACTTAAACTGGCTTCAAGAGTGCAAATACGTCATATTTAAAATTATGTTTGATATAAAACGAACGAATATTAATACACAAATAACATAGAGAGGTATAGTTTTAAGATATTATAAAATTTAGATGCATATCTTATGCTTATAGAACATAAATAAATTTAACTAAAAACGAATAACTTGGATGGCAATTAATGTGGAATAATTCTTTATATAGATGATTGTTTTTTCCCTTATGATTTTGTTTGTGCGCGAGAACATTGTTTAATAAATTTTAAATATCTTTTCAGAATCAGGAGACACACCCATTAAGGACAATTGGGGTCCCACCAAAGTGCCATATTCCGGTCCTGGGGATGAAGTAATGTGTTAATTATAATTTAAAAGGAGTTTTTATTTATTTATTTTTCTCCCAGGTTTATAAATAGAAATAATTTTAATCTCTCCTGAATATATTTAACCTTTGAATTCGACATTTGAAGTCTCATTACAAACAGACTGGGGAAGCTATCTGGAAGAATCACATTTTTGACATAATTTGAGGTGCTATGGAATTAAAATCATTCCTGCTTTGACGTTTGACCAAAGGCTGACTTTACGGGCTGCGGCCTCCATTGAGAAAACATTAATTGAAAACTACACACTTATTAATTAACTATATTTGTAAATTGTTAGAGTATATCTGTCCTATTTTATCCTAAGTATTATTTATGAAGGTATGCAAAACATATTAAATTAAATATTGTAAACCATAACAAATATTGACATATAATTAGCAATTATTTAAAATTGTAAACTTTATTTTTTATTTAATTTTTTAATAAAGGAAGTTTTGTTTTTAATATTTACTGACATGTTATAACCTAAATACTGTTGGGGCAGATTTTAATGTTTTCGGTCGAGTGAGGATTATTGGTCAGGGGTCATTATTTCAGAACAAAGTCAACTGGCGGGACACAGACCTCTTTAAACCCCCCCCACCCACAAAGAAACTGCAACTGCCACCACCATCAGAGGGGCGTGATGCAGCCATCATCACAAAACATCCTGCCAATACCTGATGGAGAGGGGAGGTTCCTGGCGCCACCTGTTGCCACAATGACTGTGCCATCATATACAAATGTGATAAAAGAAAAACTGCTCAACTGCTCCAATGCACACAATGCTCCGCACGAACTGTCCTATGAAAAACTGCTCCATATGCTCTGCACAAGCGTCCTTAAAGCATTCCTGCGTCCAGAACTGTCCACTACGATGGTGACTCAACCCCACAAACAATGCTTTCCTTGAATTAGTGATACCAGACCATATGATGTGATACTGACTGTTTACACTGCACTCTATTTTTGACAGATATAAGGTGATAACATTTACAGTAAAACATTTCGGAAATATAATGAACTGATTGACAACACTATATACACACAGATTTATTACATTTTAAAAACGTTTGATGTCTATTTTGATTTGATCTGATTTGTTTATCTCTGTCTATTTTAAAACAGTCAGCTTTTTGGACAAACATCAACAAGGGGGACTAGCAAGCTTAATGGTAACATTAAAACTAAGGGCAACTTTATGTATTAATAATAATTGATGAATTGGCTGAAAACTGAGATTCTTTGTAAAATTCATTGGCATAAGCTACAATATTTTTATAGCACAAAAGATAATACAGGTAAATTTCGTCTGGTTTCAGAAATTGAAAACAGCTAATATGAATACAGATAAGATACAATTTATTTCAATCTTAATTATTATATTTTACTTTTTAAGTTTGGTCTTCTAGTGTTTTCCCGAATTCTCTTTTGAAATTTAAATAGTTGCTTGGGACGCATTGTCGAATTTGCTGGTTAAATGTAAAATTTTCCCCTCTTTCTAAACAAAAAGCAAGCAAAATTTATTTACTGCAAAACTTTATATATTAGTCTGAAAAATTCTCTAAAGCGATCTTTTTCAGATGGGGGAATTATTGGTCGGTCTGGGTATATCGTCGCGAAGGACACAAACAGTCCATGATAAATAAATAAATTTAAAATTAAAAGTTAGTCTTAATGCGATAATTATAGATAGTCCGTGAGAATGAATTTTACAGGAGGACAATTGGGGATTTCCTTGACCATGGAGAAGGAGTAAGTTTTGGCAGAGACGGCGAAAATAAGGTGAATATGTTCCATTTCTATTGCTATTTTTCCCCTGGGGCCCTGGGGTTAGGTGTTATTTTTGGATTTTATTTGTTGACGAAAGTTGCATTTATTTAATGGCCGGAAGCACATCCATGCTATATCTATAACAATAAATATTATAATAAAACATTCCAATAATTATTACATTCTGTAAACAAAATTGGCCTCGTCAGATTTGAACTGGCTAAAGATTTACATTTTTTGCATTTAAGAATGTGCTCAGGTCATTAAAGTCAGCCAAAGGCTGGATCCTAATTGAATGTCACAACAAACAGAATTTTTTCCCACAGGAGAGGCCTACAGAACTTTACTAACATTTACTAACTCCTAACTATATAACACTACCAAAATGCTCTTTCAAAAAGAAGGGATGTGAATAAATGTTTATTAGTGACTAAATGAAAATATTTTGCACCCAGATGAGGTGATGAAAAGGTCAATCTAGTCCAGTCCACGGGGCACCTGGTTCCACATCTTGCCTATTAGACCAGCCGGAGGTCCGCCTTCTACTCAACCCCCACCTTCAGGAGCCAGCCACCACCGGGAATCAACAGAGAGACCAGCCAGCTGCTCCAGTGACCAGACGTGCCAGCCGAGAGGCCATTCAACTGCTTCCAGTTTCCACCAGACGAGCTGAGGATTACCCAATGGAGAGAGGAGGAATGTGTCCCTTTTCCGGGGCGTTCCACAAAGAATGAGTCACACCTTGGGCCCGGTGATCATCTCTGGCAGTTGATGTGGGTTCTAAAAAAGCTGAAGGAATCCATCCATCCATCCATTCCCTTGACCACTTGTCCTCACAATGATTGTGAGGGTGCTGGAGCCTATCCCAACTGGCTTCGGGCAGGAGGCAAGGTGCAACCTGAACAGGTTGCCAGCCAATCGCAAAGCTGAAGGACTCTGTTTGGAAAAACAAAACGCAAGCAACAAAAACTTCCCTAGCCCAAACGACAACAAGTCTTCAATCGCGTCTCCAATTGCACATACATAATGACACTCTTTCTCATACTGACTGTCATGCCAAGTTGCTATTTCTGGGATCCCCCAACACAAATTTTGAACATAATCACAACACACTGTCTTCATATATGATATGCTTATTTTACTGAAAAAAAAAAAAAAAAAAAAATCTTTTAATGAATCACATTGTTTTGACATATGACTGACCTCCTCTCCTGCTAAAAAGAATGTTTTCATTTTCCTCTTCCTATGTTGCACCTGCCATTGCGATGATGAGAATCCCGCGGGAATCCTTTGGTAAAAATGTTTAAATATTTAGTTTTTGGGCTTTATTTTAAATAAGCCCAAAGGGGGGACTGAAGGATATTATAACATTTTAATACCTATTTTCATATATCAATTATTGTTACTGATCATGAACATTTTAATTCTTCATTTTAAGTTTGTCAAAGTGTCTTGTGTCCTGAGCAGGGCACATGATGTTGACCTCGTATGCTCTGGCCTTAAGCTGGGACCATATTATTTAGTCTAAAAAAGTTCCTTCTCATCACTTTGTGCGAAAACATATTTTCGCCCTTGATTTTGCTATACACTGATTGGTCCAGAATTTCTTGTTTTATTTTGTACACGTACATTGTGGTCTTGAACAGAACTTGTTTTGCTTTTCCATTAGTCACGGTCATTGGTGCTTTTGGGTCAAATGATAAGTGAGATTTTGTTATGGAGAAGAATACGAAAAGTGCCTTGAAAATATACATATTTTGGCTAGAGACGAATACAGCTGCAGCTGCGCTAAGAGTTCTGTTGTTTGACATGTCCTTCAACTGTATAACACATTTGCTCATTCATGAAGGGAGAGATATTCTGCTTGGAGACTGAATTGTAATAAAAGGCTGGCCCTTCGAAAGAAGGGGGTGCATTGTTGATCAGAACTTGTCGGAGTTTGATTCAATGGTGCAACAGGAGATCTCCTCTAAGAATTATCCTGCGCAGGAAACTCTGTTCATTTCTCATCTCACCAGTTGGTTTATTGGACACGCAAAAGTTATGGATTAACTACCACACCCTTCAAGAGCCAAAATGAACTTTTTATTGCTTTAAATGCGTTTTCAGCCCCTGATTGTACACTTAAGGTGAAAATGTCAAAATCTTCAAAATGAGCATAAGCACAATGAAATTAATGCTGGAATCATCTTCAGGATGCTAGAATACACTAAATACAGCAACAATTTTGAGTCTACAACGTTTAGTTTAGGTGTGAGAGCCAAAATGAACTTTTTATTGCTTTAAATGCGTATTCAGCCTGATTGTGCACTTTAGGTGAAAATGTCAAAATCTTAAAAATGAGCATAAGCACAATGAAATTAATGCTGGAATCATCTTCAGGATGCTATAATACACTAAATACAGCAACAATTTTGAGTCTACAACGTTTAGTTTAGGTGTGAGAGCCAAAATGAACTTTTTATTGCTTTAAACGCGTTTTCAGCCCCTGATTGTACACTTAAGGTGAAAATGTCAAAATCTTAAAAATGAGCATAAGCACAATGAAATTAATGCTGGAATCATCTTCAGGATGCTAGAATACACTAAATACAGCAAACATTTTGAGTCTACAACGTTTAGTTTAGGTGTGAGAGCCAAAATGAACTTTTTATTGCTTTAAATGCGTTTTCAGCCCCTGATTGTACACTAAAGGAATCTAAGAGTTTGTGCAAGTGGGGGTTTTAGGAATGGAATGTTGCAGAACAAAGGATGCTAATTGCAGGGGGAGATGCAGAGCCGCGATAAGGTCAGAGTAGGTTGTAAACCACATTTGTTTTACACCTGGGCGGAAAAGTACAAAACAGGAGAAGCCACCCAGTGACGCTGCGGATGAAGATCGGCCAATGAAAAGCAAGCTAAAGTTAAACTGCAGAAAACACATAGCCAATAGAATAATGTCAGGATGCCTTTGTTTCTGTGTCATTTAAATATTGTGTAGTATAACTATTCACTGGGGCAACTCGGAAGAGACTACGTCGGCTGCTTGAGACAGAGACGTATAGAATTGTGTTGATAGGGACCCGGGACCCCAGCTGTTTGTATTAGATTTGAGTGTTAGGAATAAATCCACTCGTGTGTGAAAATGCCGGCTTCCTGATACCTTTCTATTGCAGAACGAGCATGCTATTGTTGGATGGGTGATAGTTTGGTAAGGTCACAAATTGGAGTCAGATTATTAACTTAAGTTTATATTAATATAGAAATAAATTCCAACAACACGTTAGGTGAAAAGGTCAAAATCTTCAAAAATGAGCATAAGCTTACTGAAATTAATGCTGGAATCATCTTCAGGTTGCTAGAATACAATAAATACAGCAACAATTTTGAGTCTACAACGTTTAGTTTAGGTGTGAGAGCCAAAATGAACTTTTTATTGCTTGAAATGCGTTTTCAGCCTGATTGTGCACTTTAGGTGAAAATGTCAAAATCTTAAAAATGAGCATAAGCACAGTGAAATTAATGCTGGAATCATCTTCAGGATGCTATAATACACTAAATACAGCAACATTTTTGAGTCTACAACGTTTAGTTTAGGTGTGAGAGCCAAAATGAATTTTTTATTGCTTTAAACGCGTTTTCAGCCCCTGATTGTACACTTAAGGTGAAAATGTCAAAATCTTCAAAATGAGCATAAGCACAATGAAAATAATGCTGGAATCATCTTCAGGATGCTAGAATACACTAATTACAGCAAAATTTTTGAGTCTACAACGTTTAGTTTAGGTGTGAGAGCCAAAATTAACTTTTTATTGCTTTAAATGCATTTTCAGCCTGATTGTGCACTTTAGGTGAAAATGTCAAAATCTTAAAAATGAGCATGAGCACAATGAAATTAATGCTGGAATCACCTTCAGGATGCTAGAATACACTAAATACAGCAACATTTTTGAGTCTACAACGTTTAGTTTAGGTGTGAGAGCCAAAATGAACTTTTTATTGCTTTAAATGCGTTTTCAGCCTGATTGTGCACTTTAGGTGAAAATGTCAAAATCTTAAAAATGAGCATGAGCACAATGAAATTAATGCTGGAATCATCTTCAGGATGCTAGAATACACTAAATACAGCAACATTTTTGAGTCTACAACGTTTAGTTTAGGTGTGAGAGCCAAAATGAACTTTTTATTGCTTTAAATGCGTTTTCAGCCCTTGATTGTACACTTAAGGTGAAAATGTCAAAATCTTCAAAATGAGCATAAGCACAATGAAATTAATGCTGGAATCATCTTCAGGATGCTAGAATACACTAAATACAGCAAAAATTTTGAGTCTACAACGTTTAGTTTAGGTGTGAGAGCCAAAATTAACTTTTTATTGCTTTAAATGCGTTTTCAGCCTGATTGTGCACTTTAGGTGAAAATGTCAAAATCTTCAAAATGAGCATGAGCACAATGAAATTAATGCTTGAATCATCTTCAGGATGCTATAATACACGAAATACAGCAACATTTTTGAGTCTACAAAGTGTAGTTTAGGATTGAAAGCCAAAATGAACTTTTTATTGCTTTAAACGCGTTTTCAGCCCCTGATTGTACACTTAAGGTGAAAATGTCAAAATCTTAAAATTGAGAATAAGCGCAATAAAATTAATGCTGGAATTATCTTCAGGATGCTAGAATACACTAAATACAGCAAAAATTTTGAGTCTACAACGTTTAGTTTAGGTGTGAGATCCAAAATGAACTTTTTATTGCTTTAAACGCGTTTTCAGCCCCTGATTGTACACTTGAGGTGAAAATGTCAAAATCTTCAAAATGAGCATGAGCACAATGAAATTAATGCTGGAATCATCTTCAGGATGCTATAATACACTAAATACAGCAAACATTTTGAGTCTACAACGTTTAGTTTAGGTGTGAGAGCCAAAATGAACTTTTTATTGCTTTAAATGCGTTTTCAGCCTGATTGTGCACTTTAGGTGAAAATGTCAAAATCTTAAAAATGAGCATGAGCACAATGAAATTAATGCTGGAATCATCTTCAGGATGCTAGAATACACTAAATACAGCAAAAATTTTGAGTCTACAACGTTTAGTTTAGGTGTGAGAGCCAAAATGAACTTTTTATTGCTTTAAATGCGTTTTCAGCCCCTGATTGTACACTTAAGGTGAAAATGTCAAAATCTTCAAAATGAGCATAAGCAAAATGAAATTAATGCTGGAATCATCTTCAGGATGCTAGAATACACTAAATACAGCAAAAATTTTGAGTCTACAACGTTTAGTTTAGGTGTGAGAGCCAAAATGAACTTTTTATTGCTTTAAACGCATTTTCAGCCCCGGATTGTACACTTAAGGTGAAAATGTCAAAATTCTAAAAAATGAGCATAAGCACAATGAAATTAATGCTGGAATCATCTTCAGGATGCTAGAATACACTAAATACAGCAAAAATTTTGAGTCTACAACGTTTAGTTTAGGTGTGAGAGCCAAAATGAACTTTTTTTTGCTTTAAATGCGTTTTCAGCCCCTGATTGTACACGTTAGGTGAAAAGGTCAAAATCTTCAAAATGAGCATAAGCAAAATGAAATTAATGCTGGAATCATCTTCAGGATGCTAGAATACACTAAATACAGCAAACATTTTGAGTCTACAACGTTTAGTTTAGGCGTGAGAGCCAAAATGAACTTTTTATTGATTTAAATGCGTTTTCAGCCCCTGATTGTACACTTAAGGTGAAAATGTCAAAATCTTAAAATTGAGAATAGGCACGATGAAATTAATGCTGAAATTATCTTCAGGATGCTAGAATACACTAAATACAGCAAAAATTTTGAGTCTACAACGTTTAGTTTAGGTGTGAGAGCCAAAATGAACTTTTTATTGCTTTAAATGCGTTTTCAGCCCCTGCTTTTACACGTTAGGTGAAAAGGTCAAAATCTTCAAAAATGAGCATAAGCACAATGAAATTAATGTTGGAATCATCTTCAGGATGCTAGAATACACTAAATACAGCAACAATTTTGAGTCTACAACGTTTAGTTTAGGTGTGAGAGCCAAAATGAACTTTTTATTGCTTTAAATGCGTTTTGAGCACCTGATTGTACACTTAAGGTGAAAATGTCAAAATCTTAAAATTGAGCATGAGCACAATGAAATTAATGCTGGAATCATCTTCAGGATGCTATAATACACTAAATACAGCAAACATTTTGAGTCTACAACGTTTAGTTTAGGCGTGAGAGCCAAAATGAACTTTTTATTGATTTAAATGCGTTTTGAGCCCCTGATTGTGCACTTAAGGTGAAAATGTCAAAATCTTCAATATGAGCATAAGCACAATGAATTTAATGCTGAAATCATCTTCAGGATGCTAGAATACACTAAATACAGCAACAATTTTGAGTCTACAACGTTTAGTTTAGGTGTGAGAGCCAAAATGAACTTTTTATTGCTTTAAATGCGTTTTCAGCCCCTGATTGTACACGTTAGGTGAAAAGGTCAAAATCTTCAAAAATGAGCATAAGCACAATGAAATTAATGTTGGAATCATCTTCAGGATGCTTTAATACACTAAATACAGCAAACATTTTGAGTCTACAACGTTTAGTTTAGGCGTGAGAGCCAAAATGAACTTTTTATTGATTTAAATGCGTTTTCAGCCCCTGATTGTACACTTAAGGTGAAAATGTCAAAATCTTCAAAATGAGCATAAGCACAATGAAATTAATGCTGGAATCATCTTCAGGATGCTAGAATACACTAAATACAGCAAAAATTTTGAGTCTACAACGTTTAGTTTAGGTGTGAGAGACAAAATGAACTTTTTATTGCTTTAAATGCGTTTTCAGCCTGATTGTGCACTTTAGGTGAAAATGTCAAAATCTTAAAAATGAGCATGAGCACAATGAAATTAATGCTGGAATCATCTTCAGGATGCTATAATACACTAAATAGAGCAAACATTTTGAGTCTACAACGTTTAGTTTAGGTGTGAGAGCCAAAATGAACTTTTTATTGCTTTAAATGCGTTTTCAGCCCCTGATTGTACACTTAAGGTGAAAATGTCAAAATCTTAAAATTGAGAATAAGCACAATGAAATTAATGCTGAAATTATCTTCAGGATGCTAGAATACACTAAATAAAGCAAAAATTTTGAGTCTACAACGTTTAGTTTAGGTGTGAGAGCCAAAATGAAATTTTTATTGCTTTAAATGCGTTTTCAGCCCCTGATTGTACACTTAAGGTGAAAATGTCAAAATCTTAAAATTGAGAATAAGCACAATGAAATTAATGCTGGAATCATCTTCAGGATGCTAGAATACACTAAATACAGCAACAATTTTGAGTCTACAACGTTTAGTTTAGGTGTGAGAGCCAAAATGAACTTTTTATTGCTTTAAATGCGTTTTGAGCACCTGATTGTACACTTAAGGTGAAAATGTCAAAATCTTAAAATTAAGCATGAGCACAATGAAATTAATGCTGGAATCATCTTCAGGATGCTATAATACACTAAATACAGCAAACATTTTGAGTCTACAACGTTTAGTTTAGGTGTGAGAGCCAAAATGAACTTTTTATTGCTTTAAATGCGTTTTCAGCCCCTGATTGTACATGTTAGGTGAAAAGGTCAAAATCTTCAAAAATGAGCATAAGCACAGTGTAAATAATGCTGGAATCATCTTCAGGATGCTAGAATACACTAAATACAGTAAAAATTTTGACTCTACAACGTTTAGTTTAGGTCTGAGAGCCAAAATGAACTTTTTATTGCTTTAAATGCGTTTTCAGCCCCTGATTGTACACTTAAGGTGAAAATGTCAAAATCTTAAAATTGAGCATGAGCACAATGAAATTAATGCTGGAATCATCTTCGGGATGCTATAATACACTAAATACAGCAACAATTTTGAGTCTACAACGTTTAGTTTAGGTGTGAGAGCCAAAATGAACTTTTTATTGCTTTAAATGCGTTTTGAGCACCTGATTGTACACTTAAGGTGAAAATGTCAAAATCTTAAAATTAAGCATGAGCACAATGAAATTAATGCTGGAATCATCTTCAGGATGCTATAATACACTAAATACAGCAAACATTTTGAGTCTACAACGTTTAGTTTAGGTGTGAGAGCCAAAATGAACTTTTTATTGCTTTAAATGCGTTTTCAGCCCCTGATTGTACATGTTAGGTGAAAAGGTCAAAATCTTCAAAAATGAGCATAAGCACAGTGTAAATAATGCTGGAATCATCTTCAGGATGCTAGAATACACTAAATACAGTAAAAATTTTGACTCTACAACGTTTAGTTTAGGTATGAGAGCCAAAAAGAACTTTTTATTGCTTTAAATGCGAATTCAGCCCCTGATTGTACACTTAAGGTGAAAATGTCAAAATCTTAAAATTGAGCATGAGCACAATGAAATTAATGCTGGAATCATCTTCGGGATGCTATAATACACTAAATACAGCAACAATTTTGAGTCTACAACGTTTAGTTTAGGTGTGAGAGCCAAAATGAACTTTTTATTGCTTTAAATGCGTTTTGAGCACCTGATTGTACACTTAAGGTGAAAATGTCAAAATCTTAAAATTAAGCATGAGCACAATGAAATTAATGCTGGAATCATCTTCAGGATGCTATAATACACTAAATACAGCAAACATTTTGAGTCTACAACGTTTAGTTTAGGTGTGAGAGCCAAAATGAACTTTTTATTGCTTTAAATGCGTTTTTAGCCCCTGATTGTACATGTTAGGTGAAAAGGTCAAAATCTTCAAAAATGAGCATAAGCACAGTGTAAATAATGCTGGAATCATCTTCAGGATGCTAGAATACACTAAATACAGTAAAAATTTTGACTCTACAACGTTTAGTTTAGGTATGAGAGCCAAAATGAACTTTTTATTGCTTTAAATGCGTTTTCAGCCCCTGATTGTACACTTAAGGTGAAAATGTCAAAATCTTAAAATTGAGCAAGAGCACAATGAAATTAATGCTGGAATCATCTTCAGGATGCTAGAATACACTAAATACAGCAACATTTTTGAGTCTACAACGTTTAGTTTAGGTGTGAGAGCCAAAATTAACTTTTTATTGCTTTAAACGCGTTTTCAGCCCCTGATTGTACACTTAAGGTGAAAATGTCAAAATCTTCAAAATGAGCATAAGCACAATGAAATTAATGCTGGAATCATCTTCAGGATGCTAGAATACACTAAATACAGCAAAAATTTTGAGTCTACAACGTTTAGTTCAGGTGTGAGAGCCAAAATGAACTTTTTATTGCTTGAAATGCGTTTTCAGCCTGATTGTGCACTTTAGGTGAAAATGTCAAAATCTTAAAAATGAGCATGAGCACAATGAAATTAATGCTGGAATCATCTTCAGGATGCTATAATACACTAAATACAGCAAACATTTTGAGTCTACAACGTTTAGTTTAGGTGTGAGAGCCAAAATGAACTTTTTATTGCTTTAAATGCGTTTTCAGCCCCTGATTGTACACTTAAGGTGAAAATGTCAAAATCTTAAAATTGAGAATAAGCACAATGAAATTAATGCTGAAATTATCTTCAGGATGCTAGAATACACTAAATACAGCAAAAATTTTGAGTCTACAACGTTTAGTTTAGGTGTGAGAGCCAAAATGAACTTTTTATTGCTTTAAATGCGTTTTCAGCCCCTGATTGTACACTTAAGGTGAAAATGTCAAAATCTTCAAAATGAGCATAAGCGCAATGAAATTAATGCTGGAATCATCTTCAGGATACTAGAATACACTAAATACAGCAAACATTTTGAGTCTACAACGTTTAGTTTAGGTGTGAGAGCCAAAATGAACTTTTTATTGCTTTAAATGCGTTTTCAGCCCCTGATTGTACACGTTAGGTGAAAAGGTCAAAATCTTCAAAAATTAGCATAAGCACAATGAAATTAATGCTGGAATCATCTTCAGGATGCTAGAATACACTAAACCCAAAAAAATTTTGACTCTACAACGTTTAGTTTAGGTATGAGAGCCAAAAAGAACTTTTTATTGCTTTAAATGCGTTTTCAGCCCCTGATTGTACACTTAAGGTGAAAATGTCAAAATCTTAAAATTGAGCATGAGCACAATGAAATTAATGCTGGAATCATCTTCAGGATGCTATAATACACTAAATACAGCAAACATTTTGAGTCTACAACGTTTAGTTTAGGTGTGAGAGCCAAAATGAACTTTTTATTGCTTTAAATGCGTTTTCAGCCCCTGATTGTACACTTAAGGTGAAAATGTCAAAATCTTAAAATTGAGAATAAGCACAATGAAATTAATGCTGAAATTATCTTCAGGATGCTAGAATACACTAAATACAACAAAAATTTTGAGTCTACAACGTTTAGTTTAGGTGTGAGAGCCAAAATGAACTTTTTATTGCTTTAAATGCGTTTTCAGCCCCTGATTGTACACTTAAGGTGAAAATGTCAAAATCTTCAAAATGAGCATAAGCACAATGAAATTAATGCAGGAATCATCTTCAGGATGCTAGAATACACTAAATACAGCAAAAATTTTGAGTCTACAACGTTTAGTTTAGGTGTGAGAGCCAAAATGAACTTTTTATTGCTTTAAACGCATTTTCAGCCCCGGATTGTACACTTAAGGTGAAAATGTCAAAATTCTCAAAATGAGCATAAGCACAATGAAATTAATGCTGGAATCATCTTCAGGATGCTATAATACACTAAATACAGCAAACATTTTGAGTCTACAACGTTTAGTTTAGGTGTGAGAGCCAAAATGAACTTTTTATTGCTTTAAATGCGTTTTCAGCCCCTGATTGTACACTTAAGGTGAAAATGTCAAAATCTTCAAAATGAGCATAAGCACAATGAAATTAATGCTGGAATCATCTTCAGGATGCTAGAATACACTAAATACAGCAAAAATTTTGAGTCTACAACGTTTAGTTTAGGTGTGAGAGACAAAATGAACTTTTTATTGCTTGAAATGCGTTTTCAGCCTGATTGTGCACTTTAGGTGAAAATGTCAAAATCTTAAAAATGAGCATGAGCACAATGAAATTAATGCTGGAATCATCTTCAGGATGCTATAATACACTAAATACAGCAAACATTTTGAGTCTACAACGTTTAGTTTAGGTGTGAGAGCCAAAATGAACTTTTTATTGCTTTAAATGCGTTTTCAGCCCCTGATTGTACACTTAAGGTGAAAATGTCAAAATCTTAAAATTGAGAATAAGCACAATGAAATTAATGCTGAAATTATCTTCAGGATGCTAGAATACACTAAATACAGCAAAAATTTTGAGTCTACAACGTTTAGTTTAGGTGTGAGAGCCAAAATGAAATTTTTATTGCTTTAAATGCGTTTTCAGCCCCTGATTGTACACTTAAGGTGAAAATGTCAAAATCTTAAAATTGAGCATGAGCACAATGAAATTGATGCTGGAATCATCTTCGGGATGCTATAATACACGAAATACAGCAACAATTTTGAGTCTACAACGTTTAGTTTAGGTGTGAGAGCCAAAATGAACTTTTTATTGCTTTAAATGCGTTTTGAGCACCTGATTGTACACTTAAGGTGAAAATGTCAAAATCTTAAAATTAAGCATGAGCACAATGAAATTAATGCTGGAATCATCTTCAGGATGCTATAATACACTAAATACAGCAAACATTTTGAGTCTACAACGTTTAGTTTAGGTGTGAGAGCCAAAATGAACTTTTTATTGCTTTAAATGCGTTTTCAGCCCCTGATTGTACATGTTAGGTGAAAAGGTCAAAATCTTCAAAAATGAGCATAAGCACAGTGTAAATAATGCTGGAATCATCTTCAGGATGCTAGAATACACTAAATACAGCAAACATTTTGAGTCTACAACGTTTAGTTTAGGTGTGAGAGCCAAAATGAACTTTTTATTGCTTTAAATGTGTTTTCAGCCCCTGATTGTACATGTTAGGTGAAAAGGTCAAAATCTTCAAAAATGAGCATAAGCACAGTGTAAATAATGCTGGAATCATCTTCAGGATGCTAGAATGCACTAAATACAGTAAAAATTTTGACTCTACAACGTTTAGTTTAGGTATGAGAGCCAAAAAGAACTTTTTATTGCTTTAAATGCGTTTTCAGCCCCTGATTGTACACTTAAGGTGAAAATGTCAAAATCTTAAAATTGAGCATGAGCACAATGAAATTAATGCTGGAATCATCTTCGGGATGCTATAATACACTAAATACAGCAAACATTTTGAGTCTACAACGTTTAGTTTAGGTGTGAGAGCCAAAATGAACTTTTTAATGCTTTAAATGCGTTTTCAGCCTGATTGTGCACTTTAGGTGAAAATGTCAAAATCTTAAAAATGAGCATGAGCACAATGAAATTAATGCTGGAATCATCTTCAGGATGCTATAATACACTAAATACAGCAAACATTTTGAGTCTACAACGTTTAGTTTAGGTGTGAGAGCCAAAATGAACTTTTTATTGCTTTAAATGCGTTTTCAGCCCCTGATTGTACACTTAAGGTGAAAATGTCAAAATCTTAAAATTGAGAATAAGCACAATGAAATTAATGCTGAAATTATCTTCAGGATGCTAGAATACACTAAATACAGCAAAAATTTTGAGTCTACAACGTTTAGTTTAGGTGTGAGAGCCAAAATGAAATTTTTATTGCTTTAAATGCGTTTTCAGCCCCTGATTGTACACTTAAGGTGAAAATGTCAAAATCTTAAAATTGAGCATGAGCACAATGAAATTGATGCTGGAATCATCTTCGGGATGCTATAATACACTAAATACAGCAACAATTTTGAGTCTACAACGTTTAGTTTAGGTGTGAGAGCCAAAATGAACTTTTTATTGCTTTAAATGCGTTTTGAGCACCTGATTGTACACTTAAGGTGAAAATGTCAAAATCTTAAAATTAAGCATGAGCACAATGAAATTAATGCTGGAATCATCTTCAGGATGCTATAATACACTAAATACAGCAAACATTTTGAGTCTACAACGTTTAGTTTAGGTGTGAGAGCCAAAATGAACTTTTTATTGCTTTAAATGCGTTTTCAGCCCCTGATTGTACATGTTAGGTGAAAAGGTCAAAATCTTCAAAAATGAGCATAAGCACAGTGTAAATAATGCTGGAATCATCTTCAGGATGCTAGAATGCACTAAATACAGTAAAAATTTTGACTCTACAACGTTTAGTTTAGGTATGAGAGCCAAAAAGAACTTTTTATTGCTTTAAATGCGTTTTCAGCCCCTGATTGTACACTTAAGGTGAAAATGTCAAAATCTTAAAATTGAGCATGAGCACAATGAAATTAATGCTGGAATCATCTTCGGGATGCTATAATACACTAAATACAGCAAACATTTTGAGTCTACAACGTTTAGTTTAGGTGTGAGAGCCAAAATGAACTTTTTAATGCTTTAAATGCGTTTTCAGCCTGATTGTGCACTTTAGGTGAAAATGTCAAAATCTTAAAAATGAGCATGAGCACAATGAAATTAATGCTGGAATCATCTTCAGGATGCTAGAATACACTAAATACAGCAACATTTTTGAGTCTACAACGTTTAGTTTAGGTGTGAGAGCCAAAATGAACTTTTTATTGCTTTAAACGCGTTTTCAGCCCCTGATTGTACACTTAAGGTGAAAATGTCAAAATCTTCAAAATGAGCATAAGCACATTGAAATTAATGCTGGAATCATCTTCAGGATGCTAGAATACACTAAATACAGCAAAAATTTTGAGTCTACAACGTTTAGTTCAGGTGTGAGAGCCAAAATGAACTTTTTATTGCTTGAAATGCGTTTTCAGCCTGATTGTGCACTTTAGGTGAAAATGTCAAAATCTTAAAAATGAGCATGAGCACAATGAAATTAATGCTGGAATCATCTTCAGGATGCTATAATACACTAAATACAGCAAACATTTTGAGTCTACAACGTTTAGTTTAGGTGTGAGAGCCAAAATGAACTTTTTATTGCTTTAAATGCGTTTTCAGCCCCTGATTGTACACTTAAGGTGAAAATGTCAAAATCTTAAAATTGAGAATAAGCACAATGAAATTAATGCTGAAATTATCTTCAGGATGCTAGAATACACTAAATACAGCAAAAATTTTGAGTCTACAACGTTTAGTTTAGGTGTGAGAGCCAAAATGAACTTTTTATTGCTTTAAATGCGTTTTCAGCCCCTGATTGTACACTTAAGGTGAAAATGTCAAAATCTTCAAAATGAGCATAAGCGCAATGAAATTAATGCTGGAATCATCTTCAGGATGCTAGAATACACTAAATACAGCAAACATTTTGAGTCTACAACGTTTAGTTTAGGTGTGAGAGCCAAAATGAACTTTTTATGGCTTTAAACGCATTTTCAGCCCCGGATTGTACACTTAAGGTGAAAATGTCAAAATTCTCAAAATGAGCATAAGCACAATGAAATTAATGCTGGAATCATCTTCAGGATACTAGAATACACTAAATACAGCAAACATTTTGAGTCTACAACGTTTAGTTTAGGTGTGAGAGCCAAAATGAACTTTTTATTGCTTTAAATGCGTTTTCAGCCCCTGATTGTACACGTTAGGTGAAAAGGTCAAAATCTTCAAAAATTAGCATAAGCCCAATGAAATTAATGCTGGAATCATCTTCAGGATGCTAGAATACACTAAACCCAAAAAAATTTTGACTCTACAACGTTTAGTTTAGGTATGAGAGCCAAAAAGAACTTTTTATTGCTTTAAATGCGTTTTCAGCCCCTGATTGTACACTTAAGGTGAAAATGTCAAAATCTTAAAATTGAGCATGAGCACAATGAAATTAATGCTGGAATCATCTTCAGGATGCTATAATACACTAAATACAGCAAACATTTTGAGTCTACAACGTTTAGTTTAGGTGTGAGAGCCAAAATGAACTTTTTATTGCTTTAAATGCGTTTTCAGCCCCTGATTGTACACTTAAGGTGAAAATGTCAAAATCTTAAAATTGAGAATAAGCACAATGAAATTAATGCTGAAATTATCTTCAGGATGCTAGAATACACTAAATACAACAAAAATTTTGAGTCTACAACGTTTAGTTTAGGTGTGAGAGCCAAAATGAACTTTTTATTGCTTTAAATGCGTTTTCAGCCCCTGATTGTACACTTAAGGTGAAAATGTCAAAATCTTCAAAATGAGCATAAGCACAATGAAATTAATGCAGGAATCATCTTCAGGATGCTAGAATACACTAAATACAGCAAAAATTTTGAGTCTACAACGTTTAGTTTAGGTGTGAGAGCCAAAATGAACTTTTTATTGCTTTAAACGCATTTTCAGCCCCGGATTGTACACTTAAGGTGAAAATGTCAAAATTCTCAAAATGAGCATAAGCACAATGAAATTAATGCTGGAATCATCTTCAGGATGCTATAATACACTAAATACAGCAAACATTTTGAGTCTACAACGTTTAGTTTAGGTGTGAGAGCCAAAATGAACTTTTTATTGCTTTAAATGCGTTTTCAGCCCCTGATTGTACACTTAAGGTGAAAATGTCAAAATCTTCAAAATGAGCATAAGCACAATGAAATTAATGCTGGAATCATCTTCAGGATGCTAGACTACACTAAATACAGCAAAAATTTTGAGTCTACATTGTTTAGTTTAGGTGTGAGAGACAAAATGAACTTTTTATTGCTTGAAATGCGTTTTCAGCCTGATTGTGCACTTTAGGTGAAAATGTCAAAATCTTAAAAATGAGCATGAGCACAATGAAATTAATGCTGGAATCATCTTCAGGATGCTATAATACACTAAATACAGCAAACATTTTGAGTCTACAACGTTTAGTTTAGGTGTGAGAGCCAAAATGAACTTTTTATTGCTTTAAATGCGTTTTCAGCCCCTGATTGTACACTTAAGGTGAAAATGTCAAAATCTTAAAATTGAGAATAAGCACAATGAAATTAATGCTGAAATTATCTTCAGGATGCTAGAATACACTAAATACAGCAAAAATTTTGAGTCTACAACGTTTAGTTTAGGTGTGAGAGCCAAAATGAAATTTTTATTGCTTTAAATGCGTTTTCAGCCCCTGATTGTACACTTAAGGTGAAAATGTCAAAATCTTAAAATTGAGAATAAGCACAATGAAATTAATTCTGGAATCATCTTCAGGATGCTAGAATACACTAAATACAGCAACAATTTTGAGTCTACAACGTTTAGTTTAGGTGTGAGAGCCAAAATGAACTTTTTATTGCTTTAAATGCGTTTTCAGCCCCTGATTGTACACTTAAGGTGAAAATGTCAAAATCTTCAAAATGAGCATAAGCGCAATGAAATTAATGCTGGAATTATCTTCAGGATGCTAGAATACACTAAATACAGCAAAATTTTTGAGTCTACAACGTTTAGTTTAGGTGTGAGAGCCAAAATGAACTTTTTATTGCTTTAAACGCATTTTCAGCCCCGGATTGTACACTTAAGGTGAAAATGTCAAAATTCTCAAAATGAGCATAAGCACAATGAAATTAATGCTGGAATCATCTTCAGGATACTAGAATACACTAAATACAGCAACAATTTTGAGTCTACAACGTTTAGTTTAGGTGTGAGAGCCAAAATGAACTTTTTATTGCTTTAAATGCGTTTTGAGCACCTGATTGTACACTTAAGGTGAAAATGTCAAAATCTTAAAATTGAGCATGAGCACAATGAAATTAATGCTGGAATCATCTTCAGGATGCTATAATACACTAAATACAGCAAACATTTTGAGTCTACAACGTTTAGTTTAGGCGTGAGAGCCAAAATTAACTTTTTATTGATTTAAATGCGTTTTCAGCCCCTGATTGTACACTTAAGGTGAAAATGTCAAAATCTTAAAATTGAGAATAGGCACAATGAAATTAATGCTGAAATTATCTTCAGGATGCTAGAATACACTAAATACAGCAAAAATTTTGAGTCTACAACGTTTAGTTTAGGTGTGAGAGCCAAAATGAACTTTTTATTGGTTTAAATGTGTTTTCAGCCTGATTGTGCACTTAAGGTGAAAATGTCAAAATCTTAAAAATGAGCATGAGCACAATGAAATTAATGCTGGAATCATCTTCAGGATGCTATAATACACTAAATACAGCAAACATTTTGAGTCTACAACGTTTAGTTTAGGTGTGAGAGCCAAAATGAACTTTTTATTGCTTTAAATGCGTTTTCAGCCCCTGATTGTACACTTAAGGTGAAAATGTCAAAATCTTAAAATTGAGAATAAGCACAATGAAATTAATGCTGAAATTATCTTCAGGATGCTAGAATAAACTAAATACAACAAAAATTTTGAGTCTACAACGTTTAGTTTAGGTGTGAGAGCCAAAATGAACTTTTTATTGCTTTAAATGCGTTTTCAGCCCCTGATTGTACACTTAAGGTGAAAATGTCAAAATCTTCAAAATGAGCATAAGCACAATGAAATTAATGCTGGAATCATCTTCAGGATGCTAGAATACACTAAATACAGCAAAAATTTTGAGTCTACAACGTTTAGTTTAGGTGTGAGAGCCAAAATGAACTTTTTATTGCTTTAAACGCATTTTCAGCCCCGGATTGTACACTTAAGGTGAAAATGTCAAAATTCTCAAAATGAGCATAAACACAATGAAATTAATGCTGGAATCATCTTCAGGATACTAGAATACACTAAATACAGCAAACATTTTGAGTCTACAACGTTTAGTTTAGGTGTGAGAGCCAAAATGAACTTTTTATTGCTTTAAATGCGTTTTCAGCCCCTGATTGTACACTTAAGGTGAAAATGTCAAAATCTTCAATATGAGCATAAGCACAATGAATTTAATGCTGGAATCATCTTCAGGATGCTAGAATACACTAAATACAGCAAAAATTTTGAGTCTACAACGTTTAGTTTAGGTGTGAGAGCCAAAATGAACTTTTTATTGCTTTAAATGCGTTTTCAGCCCCTGATTGTACACGTTAGGTGAAAAGGTCAAAATCTTCAAAAATGAGCATAAGCACAATGAAATTAATGTTGGAATCATCTTCAGGATGCTAGAATACACTAAATACAGCAAACATTTTGAGTCTACAACGTTTAGTTTAGGTGTGAGAGCCAAAATGAACTTTTTATTGCTTTAAATGCGTTTTCAGCCCCTGATTGTACACTAAAGGAATCTAAGAGTTTGTGCAAGTGGGGGTTTTAGGAATGGAATGTTGCAGAACAAAGGATGCTAATTGCAGGGGGAGATGCAGAGCCGCGATAAGGTCAGAGTAGGTTGTAAACCACATTTGTTTTACACCTGGGCGGAAAAGTACAAAACAGGAGAAGCCACCCAGTGACGCTGCGGATGAAGATCGGCCAATGAAAAGCAAGCTAAAGTTAAACTGCAGAAAACACATAGCCAATAGAATAATGTCAGGATGCCTTTGTTTCTGTGTCATTTAAATATTGTGTAGTATAACTATTCACTGGGGCAACTCGGAAGAGACTACGTCGGCTGCTTGAGACAGAGACGTATAGAATTGTGTTGATAGGGACCCGGGACCCCAGCTGTTTGTATTAGATTTGAGTGTTAGGAATAAATCCACTCGTGTGTGAAAATGCCGGCTTCCTGATACCTTTCTATTGCAGAACGAGCATGCTATTGTTGGATGGGTGATAGTTTGGTAAGGTCACAAATTGGAGTCAGATTATTAACTTAAGTTTATATTAATATAGAAATAAATTCCAACAACACGTTAGGTGAAAAGGTCAAAATCTTCAAAAATGAGCATAAGCTTACTGAAATTAATGCTGGAATCATCTTCAGGTTGCTAGAATACACTAAATACAGCAACAATTTTGAGTCTACAACGTTTAGTTTAGGTGTGAGAGCCAAAATGAACTTTTTATTGCTTGAAATGCGTTTTCAGCCTGATTGTGCACTTTAGGTGAAAATGTCAAAATCTTAAAAATGAGCATAAGCACAGTGAAATTAATGCTGGAATCATCTTCAGGATGCTATAATACACTAAATACAGCAACATTTTTGAGTCTACAACGTTTAGTTTAGGTGTGAGAGCCAAAATGAATTTTTTATTGCTTTAAACGCGTTTTCAGCCCCTGATTGTACACTTAAGGTGAAAATGTCAAAATCTTCAAAATGAGCATAAGCACAATGAAAATAATGCTGGAATCATCTTCAGGATGCTAGAATACACTAAATACAGCAAAATTTTTGAGTCTACAACGTTTAGTTTGGGTGTGAGAGCCAAAATTAACTTTTTATTGCTTTAAATGCATTTTCAGCCTGATTGTGCACTTTAGGTGAAAATGTCAAAATCTTAAAAATGAGCATGAGCACAATGAAATTAATGCTGGAATCACCTTCAGGATGCTAGAATACACTAAATACAGCAACATTTTTGAGTCTACAACGTTTAGTTTAGGTGTGAGAAACAAATATAACTTTTTATTGCTTTAAATGCGTTTTCAGCCTGATTGTGCACTTTAGGTGAAAATGTCAAAATCTTAAAAATGAGCATGAGCACTATGAAATTAATGCTGGAATCATCTTCAGGATGCTACAATACACTAAATACAGCAAAAATTTTGAGTCTACAACGTTTAGTTTAGGTGTGAGAGCCAAAATTAACTTTTTATTGCTTTAAATGCGTTTTCAGCCCCTGATTGTACACGTTAGGTGAAAAGGTCAAAATCTTCAAAAATGAGCATAAGCACAGTGTAATCAATGCTGGAATCATCTTCAGGATGCTAGAATACACTAAATACAGCAAACATTTTGAGTCTACAACGTTTAGTTTAGGTGTGAGAGCCAAAATGAACTTTTTATTGCTTTAAATGCGTTTTCAGCCTGATTGTGCACTTTAGGTGAAAATGTCAAAATCTTAAAAATGAGCATGAGCACAATGAAATTAATGCTGGAATCATCTTCAGGATGCTAGAATACACTAAATACAGCAACATTTTTGAGTCTACAACGTTTAGTTTAGGTGTGAGAGCCAAAATGAACTTTTTATTGCTTTAAATGCGTTTTCAGCCCTTGATTGTGCACTTAAGGTGAAAATGTCAAAATCTTCAAAATGAGCATAAGCACAATGAAATTAATGCTGGAATCATCTTCAGGATGCTAGAATACACTAAATACAGCAAAAATTTTGAGTCTACAACGTTTAGTTTAGGTGTGAGAGCCAAAATTAACTTTTTATTGCTTTAAATGCGTTTTCAGCCTGATTGTGCACTTTAGGTGAAAATGTCAAAATCTTCAAAATGAGCATGAGCACAATGAAATTAATGCTTGAATCATCTTCAGGATGCTATAATACACGAAATACAGCAACATTTTTGAGTCTACAAAGTGTAGTTTAGGTGTGAGAGCCAAAATGAACTTTTTATTGCTTTAAACGCGTTTTCAGCCCCTGATTGTACACTTAAGGTGAAAATGTCAAAATCTTAAAATTGAGAATAAGCACAATAAAATTAATGCTGGAATTATCTTCAGGATGCTAGAATACACTAAATACAGCAAAAATTTTGAGTCTACAACGTTTAGTTTAGGTGTGAGAGCCAAAATGAACTTTTTATTGCTTTAAATGCGTTTTCAGCCCCTGATTGTACACTTAAGGTGAACATGTCAAAATCTTCAAAATGAGCATAAGCACAATGAAATTAATGCTGGAATCATCTTCAGGATGCTAGAATACACTAAATACAGCAAAAATTTTGAGTCTACAACGTTTAGTTTAGGTGTGAGAGCCAAAATTAACTTTTTATTGCTTTCAATGCGTTTCCAGCCTGATTGTGCACTTTATGTGAAAATGTCAAAATCTTAAAAATGAGCATGAGCACAATGAAATTAATGCTGGAATCATCTTCAGGATGCTAGAATACACTAAATACAGCAAAAATTTTGAGTCTACAACGTTTAGTTTAGGTGTGAGAGCCAAAATGAACTTTTTATTGCTTTAAATGCGTTTTCAGCCCCTGATTGTACACGTTAGGTGAAAAGGTCAAAATCTTCAAAAATGAGAATAAGCACAATGAAATTAATGCTGGAATCATCTTCAGGATGCTAGAATACACTAAATACAGCAACAATTTTGAGTCTACAACATTTAGTTTAGGTGTGAGAGCCAAAATGAACTTTTTATTGCTTTAAATGCGTTTTGAGCACCTGATTGTACACTTAAGGTGAAAATGTCAAAATCTTAAAATTGAGCATGAGCACAATGAAATTAATGCTGGAATCATCTTCAGGATGCTATAATACACTAAATACAGCAAACATTTTGAGTCTACAACGTTTAGTTTAGGTGTGAGAGCCAAAATGAACTTTTTATTGCTTTAAATGCGTTTTCAGCCTGATTGTGCACTTTAGGTGAAAATGTCAAAATCTTAAAAATGAGCATGAGCACAATGAAATTAATGCTGGAATCATCTTCAGGATGCTAGAATACACTAAATACAGCAAAAATTTTGAGTCTACAACGTTTAGTTTAGGTGTGAGAGCCAAAATGAACTTTTTATTGCTTTAAATGCGTTTTCAGCCCCTGATTGTACACTTAAGGTGAAAATGTCAAAATCTTCAAAATGAGCATAAGCACAATGAAATTAATGCTGGAATCATCTTCAGAATGCTAGAATACACTAAATACAGCAAAAATTTTGAGTCTACAACGTTTAGTTTAGGTGTGAGAGCCAAAATGAACTTTTTATTGCTTTAAACGCATTTTCAGCCCCGGATTGTACACTTAAGGTGAAAATGTCAAAATTCTCAAAATGAGCATAAGCACAATGAAATTAATGCTGGAATCATCTTCAGGATGCTAGAATACACTAAATACAGCAAACATTTTGAGTCTACAACGTTTAGTTTAGGTGTGAGAGCCAAAATGAACTTTTTATTGCTTTAAATGCGTTTTCAGCCCCTGATTGTACACGTTAGGTGAAAAGGTCAAAATCTTCAAAATGAGCATAAGCACAATGAAATTAATGCTGGAATCATCTTCAGAATGCTAGAATACACTAAATACAGCAAAAATTTTGAGTCTACAACGTTTAGTTTAGGTGTGAGAGCCAAAATGAACTTTTTATTGCTTTAAACGCATTTTCAGCCCCGGATTGTACACTTAAGGTGAAAATGTCAAAATTCTCAAAATGAGCATAAGCACAATGAAATTAATGCTGGAATCATCTTCAGGATGCTAGAATACACTAAATACAGCAAACATTTTGAGTCTACAACGTTTAGTTTAGGTGTGAGAGCCAAACTGATCTTTTTATTGCTTTAAATGTGTTTTCAGCCTGATTGTGTACTTAAGGTGAAAATGTCAAAATCTTAAAAATGAGCATGAGCACAATGAAATTAATGCTGGAAACATCTTCAGGATGCTAGAATACACTAAATACAGCAATATTTTTGAGTCTACAACGTTTAGTTTAGGTGTGAGAGCCAAAATTAACTTTTTATTGCTTTAAATGCGTTTTCAGCCCCTGATTGTGCACTTTAGGTGAAAATGTCAAAATCTTAAAAATGAGCATGAGCACAATGAAATTAATGCTGGAATCATCTTCAGGATGCTAGAATACACTAAACACAGCAAAAATTTTGAGTCTACAACGTTTAGTTTAGGTGTGAGAGCCAAAATGAACTTTTTATTGCTTTAAATGCGTTTTCAGCCCCTGAATGTCAAAATCTTCAATATGAGCATAAGCACAATGAATTTAATGCTGGAATCATCTTCAGGATGCTAGAATACACTAAATACAGCAAAAATTTTGAGTCTACAACGTTTAGTTTAGGTGTGAGAGCCAAAATGAACTTTTTATTGCTTTAAATGCGTTTTCAGCCCCTGCTTGTACACGTTAGGTGAAAAGGTCAAAATCTTCAAAAATGAGCATAAGCACAGTGTAAATAATGCTGGAATCATCTTCAGGATGCTAGAATACACTAAATACAGTAAAATTTTTGACTCTACAACGTTTAGTTTAGGTATGAGAGCCAAAAATAACTTTTTATTGCTTTAAATGCATTTTCAGCCAGATTGTGCACTTTAGGTGAAAATGTCAAAATCTTAAAAATGAGCATAAGCACAGTGAAATTAATGCTGGAATCATCTTCAGGATGCTATAATACACTAAATACAGCAACATTTTTGAGTCTACAACGTTTAGTTTAGGTGTGAGAGCCAAAATGAATTTTTTATTGCTTTAAACGCGTTTTCAGCCCCTGATTGTACACGTTAGGTGAAAAGGTCAAAATCTTCAAAAATGAGCATAAGCACAGTGTAATCAATGCTGGAATCATCTTCAGGATGCTAGAATACACTAAATACAGCAAACATTTTGAGTCTACAACGTTTAGTTTAGGTGTGAGAGCCAAAATGAACTTTTTATTGCTTTAAATGCGTTTTCAGCCTGATTGTGCACTTTAGGTGAAAATGTCAAAATCTTAAAAATGAGCATGAGCACAATGAAATTAATGCTGGAATCATCTTCAGGATGCTAGAATACACTAAATACAGCAACATTTTTGAGTCTACAACGTTTAGTTTAGGTGTGAGAGCCAAAATGAACTTTTTATTGCTTTAAATGCGTTTTCAGCCCTTGATTGTGCACTTAAGGTGAAAATGTCAAAATCTTCAAAATGAGCATAAGCACAATGAAATTAATGCTGGAATCATCTTCAGGATGCTAGAATACACTAAATACAGCAAAAATTTTGAGTCTACAACGTTTAGTTTAGGTGTGAGAGCCAAAATTAACTTTTTATTGCTTTAAATGCGTTTTCAGCCTGATTGTGCACTTTAGGTGAAAATGTCAAAATCTTCAAAATGAGCATGAGCACAATGAAATTAATGCTTGAATCATCTTCAGGATGCTATAATACACGAAATACAGCAACATTTTTGAGTCTACAAAGTGTAGTTTAGGTGTGAGAGCCAAAATGAACTTTTTATTGCTTTAAACGCGTTTTCAGCCCCTGATTGTACACTTAAGGTGAAAATGTCAAAATCTTAAAATTGAGAATAAGCACAATAAAATTAATGCTGGAATTATCTTCAGGATGCTAGAATACACTAAATACAGCAAAAATTTTGAGTCTACAACGTTTAGTTTAGGTGTGAGAGCCAAAATGAACTTTTTATTGCTTTAAATGCGTTTTCAGCCCCTGATTGTACACTTAAGGTGAAAATGTCAAAATCTTCAAAATGAGCATAAGCACAATGAAATTAATGCTGGAATCATCTTCAGGATGCTAGAATACACTAAATACAGCAAAAATTTTGAGTCTACAACGTTTAGTTTAGGTGTGAGAGCCAAAATTAACTTTTTATTGCTTTCAATGCGTTTCCAGCCTGATTGTGCACTTTATGTGAAAATGTCAAAATCTTAAAAATGAGCATGAGCACAATGAAATTAATGCTGGAATCATCTTCAGGATGCTAGAATACACTAAATACAGCAAAAATTTTGAGTCTACAACGTTTAGTTTAGGTGTGAGAGCCAAAATGAACTTTTTATTGCTTTAAATGCGTTTTCAGCCCCTGATTGTACACGTTAGGTGAAAAGGTCAAAATCTTCAAAAATGAGCATAAGCACAGTGTAATCAATGCTGGAATCATCTTCAGGATGCTAGAATACACTAAATACAGCAAAAATTTTGAGTCTACAACGTTTAGTTTAGGTGTGAGAGCCAAAATGAACTTTTTATTGCTTTAAACGCATTTTCAGCCTGATTGTGTACTTAAGGTGAAAATGTCAAAATCTTAAAAATGAGCATGAGCACAATGAAATTAATGCTGGAAACATCTTCAGGATGCTAGAATACACTAAATACAGCAATATTTTTGAGTCTACAACGTTTAGTTTAGGTGTGAGAGCCAAAATTAACTTTTTATTGCTTTAAATGCGTTTTCAGCCCCTGATTGTGCACTTTAGGTGAAAATGTCAAAATCTTAAAAATGAGCATGAGCACAATGAAATTAATGCTGGAATCATCTTCAGGATGCTAGAATACACTAAATACAGCAAAAATTTTGAGTCTACAACGTTTAGTTTAGGTGTGAGAGCCAAAATGAACTTTTTATTGCTTTAAATGCGTTTTCAGCCCCTGATTGTACACTTAAGGTGAAAATGTCAAAATCTTCAATATGAGCATAAGCACAATGAATTTAATGCTGGAATCATCTTCAGGATGCTAGAATACACTAAATACAGCAAAAATTTTGAGTCTACAACGTTTAGTTTAGGTGTGAGAGCCAAAATGAACTTTTTATTGCTTTAAATGCGTTTTCAGCCCCTGCTTGTACACGTTAGGTGAAAAGGTCAAAATCTTCAAAAATGAGCATAAGCACAGTGTAAATAATGCTGGAATCATCTTCAGGATGCTAGAATACACTAAATACAGTAAAATTTTTGACTCTACAACGTTTAGTTTAGGTATGAGAGCCAAAAATAACTTTTTATTGCTTTAAATGCGTTTTCAGCCCCTGATTGTACACTTAAGGTGAAAATGTCAAAATCTTAAAATTGAGCATGAGCACAATGAAATGAATGCTGGAATCATCTTCGGGATGCTATAATACACTAAATACAGCAAACATTTTGAGTCTACAACGTTTAGTTTAGGTGTGAGAGCCAAAATGAACTTTTTAATGCTTTAAATGCGTTTTCAGCCTGATTGTGCACTTTAGGTGAAAATGTCAAAATCTTAAAAATGAGCATGAGCACTATGAAATTAATGCTGGAATCATCTTCAGGATGCTACAATACACTAAATACAGCAAAAATTTTGAGTGTACAACGTTTAGTTTAGGTGTGAGAGCCAAAATGAACTTTTTATTGCTTTAAATGCGTTTTCAGCCCTTGATTGTACACTTAAGGTGAAAATGTCAAAATCTTCAAAATGAGCATAAGCACAATGAAATTAATGCTGGAATCATCTTCAGGATGCTAGAATACACTAAATACAGCAAAAATTTTGAGTCTACAACGTTTAGTTTAGGTGTGAGAGCCAAAATTAACTTTTTATTGCTTTAAATGCGTTTTCAGCCTGATTGTGCACTTTAGGTGAAAATGTCAAAATCTTCAAAATGAGCATGAGCACAATGAAATTAATGCTTGAATCATCTTCAGGATGCTATAATACACGAAATACAGCAACATTTTTGAGTCTACAAAGTGTAGTTTAGGTTTGAGAGCCAAAATGAACTTTTTATTGCTTTAAACGCGTTTTCAGCCCCTGATTGTACACTTAAGGTGAAAATGTCAAAATCTTAAAATTGAGAATAAGCACAATAAAATTAATGCTGGAATTATCTTCAGGATGCTAGAATACACTAAATACAGCAAAAAATTTGAGTCTACAACGTTTAGTTTAGGTGTGAGAGCCAAAATGAACTTTTTATTGCTTTAAACGCGTTTTCAGCCCCTGATTGTACACTTAGGGTGAAAATGTCAAAATCTTCAAAATGAGCATAAGCACAATGAAATTAATGCTGGAATCATCTTCAGGATGCTAGAATACACTAAATACAGCAAAGTTTTTGAGTCTACAACGTTTAGTTTAGGTGTGAGAGCCAAAATTAACTTTTTATTGCTTTAAATGCGTTTTCAGCCTGATTGTGCACTTTAGGTGAAAATGTCAAAATCTTAAAAATGAGCATGAGCACAATGAAATTAATGCTGGAATCATCTTCAGGATGCTAGAATACACTAAATACAGCAAAAATTTTGAGTCTACAACGTTTAGTTTAGGTGTGAGAGCCAAAATGAACTTTTTATTGCTTTAAATGCGTTTTGAGCACCTGATTGTACACTTAAGGTGAAAATGTCAAAATCTTAAAATTGAGCATGAGCACAATGAAATTAATGCTGGAATCATCTTCAGGATGCTATAATACACTAAATACAGCAAACATTTTGAGTCTACAACGTTTAGTTTAGGTGTGAGAGCCAAAATGAACTTTTTATTGCTTTAAATGCGTTTTCAGCCTGATTGTGCACTTTAGGTGAAAATGTCAAAATCTTAAAAATGAGCATGAGCACAATGAAATTAATGCTGGAATCATCTTCAGGATGCTAGAATACACTAAATACAGCAAAAATTTTGAGTCTACAACGTTTAGTTTAGGTGTGAGAGCCAAAATGAACTTTTTATTGCTTTAAATGCGTTTTCAGCCCCTGATTGTACACTTAAGGTGAAAATGTCAAAATCTTCAAAATGAGCATAAGCACAATGAAATTAATGCTGGAATCATCTTCAGAATGCTAGAATACACTAAATACAGCAAAAATTTTGAGTCTACAACGTTTAGTTTAGGTGTGAGAGCCAAAATGAACTTTTTATTGCTTTAAACGCATTTTCAGCCCCGGATTGTACACTTAAGGTGAAAATGTCAAAATTCTCAAAATGAGCATAAGCACAATGAAATTAATGCTGGAATCATCTTCAGGATGCTAGAATACACTAAATACAGCAAACATTTTGAGTCTACAACGTTTAGTTTAGGTGTGAGAGCCAAAATGAACTTTTTATTGCTTTAAATGCGTTTTCAGCCCCTGATTGTACACGTTAGGTGAAAAGGTCAAAATCTTCAAAATGAGCATAAGCACAATGAAATTAATGCTGGAATCATCTTCAGGATGCTAGAATACACTAAATACAGCAAAAATTTTGAGTCTACAACGTTTAGTTTAGGTGTGAGAGCCAAACTGATCTTTTTATTGCTTTAAATGTGTTTTCAGCCTGATTGTGTACTTAAGGTGAAAATGTCAAAATCTTAAAAATGAGCATGAGCACAATGAAATTAATGCTGGAAACATCTTCAGGATGCTAGAATACACTAAATACAGCAATATTTTTGAGTCTACAACGTTTAGTTTAGGTGTGAGAGCCAAAATTAACTTTTTATTGCTTTAAATGCGTTTTCAGCCCCTGATTGTGCACTTTAGGTGAAAATGTCAAAATCTTAAAAATGAGCATGAGCACAATGAAATTAATGCTGGAATCATCTTCAGGATGCTAGAATACACTAAACACAGCAAAAATTTTGAGTCTACAACGTTTAGTTTAGGTGTGAGAGCCAAAATGAACTTTTTATTGCTTTAAATGCGTTTTCAGCCCCTGAATGTCAAAATCTTCAATATGAGCATAAGCACAATGAATTTAATGCTGGAATCATCTTCAGGATGCTAGAATACACTAAATACAGCAAAAATTTTGAGTCTACAACGTTTAGTTTAGGTGTGAGAGCCAAAATGAACTTTTTATTGCTTTAAATGCGTTTTCAGCCCCTGCTTGTACACGTTAGGTGAAAAGGTCAAAATCTTCAAAAATGAGCATAAGCACAGTGTAAATAATGCTGGAATCATCTTCAGGATGCTAGAATACACTAAATACAGTAAAATTTTTGACTCTACAACGTTTAGTTTAGGTATGAGAGCCAAAAATAACTTTTTATTGCTTTAAATGCATTTTCAGCCAGATTGTGCACTTTAGGTGAAAATGTCAAAATCTTAAAAATGAGCATAAGCACAGTGAAATTAATGCTGGAATCATCTTCAGGATGCTATAATACACTAAATACAGCAACATTTTTGAGTCTACAACGTTTAGTTTAGGTGTGAGAGCCAAAATGAATTTTTTATTGCTTTAAACGCGTTTTCAGCCCCTGATTGTACACTTAAGGTGAAAATGTCAAAATCTTCAAAATGAGCATAAGCACAATGAAAATAATGCTGGAATCATCTTCAGGATGCTAGAATACACTAAATACAGCAAAATTTTTGAGTCTACAACGTTTAGTTTAGGTGTGAGAGCCAAAATGAACTTTTTATTGCTTTAAATGCGTTTTCAGCCCCTGATTGTACACGTTAGGTGAAAAGGTCAAAATCTTCAAAAATGAGCATAAGCACAGTGTAATCAATGCTGGAATCATCTTCAGGATGCTAGAATACACTAAATACAGCAAACATTTTGAGTCTACAACGTTTAGTTTAGGTGTGAGAGCCAAAATGAACTTTTTATTGCTTTAAATGCGTTTTCAGCCTGATTGTGCACTTTAGGTGAAAATGTCAAAATCTTAAAAATGAGCATGAGCACAATGAAATTAATGCTGGAATCATCTTCAGGATGCTAGAATACACTAAATACAGCAACATTTTTGAGTCTACAACGTTTAGTTTAGGTGTGAGAGCCAAAATGAACTTTTTATTGCTTTAAATGCGTTTTCAGCCCTTGATTGTGCACTTAAGGTGAAAATGTCAAAATCTTCAAAATGAGCATAAGCACAATGAAATTAATGCTGGAATCATCTTCAGGATGCTAGAATACACTAAATACAGCAAAAATTTTGAGTCTACAACGTTTAGTTTAGGTGTGAGAGCCAAAATTAACTTTTTATTGCTTTAAATGCGTTTTCAGCCTGATTGTGCACTTTAGGTGAAAATGTCAAAATCTTCAAAATGAGCATGAGCACAATGAAATTAATGCTTGAATCATCTTCAGGATGCTATAATACACGAAATACAGCAACATTTTTGAGTCTACAAAGTGTAGTTTAGGTGTGAGAGCCAAAATGAACTTTTTATTGCTTTAAACGCGTTTTCAGCCCCTGATTGTACACTTAAGGTGAAAATGTCAAAATCTTAAAATTGAGAATAAGCACAATAAAATTAATGCTGGAATTATCTTCAGGATGCTAAAATACACTAAATACAGCAAAAATTTTGAGTCTACAACGTTTAGTTTAGGTGTGAGAGCCAAAATGAACTTTTTATTGCTTTAAATGCGTTTTCAGCCCCTGATTGTACACTTAAGGTGAAAATGTCAAAATCTTCAAAATGAGCATAAGCACAATGAAATTAATGCTGGAATCATCTTCAGGATGCTAGAATACACTAAATACAGCAAAAATTTTGAGTCTACAACGTTTAGTTTAGGTGTGAGAGCCAAAATTAACTTTTTATTGCTTTCAATGCGTTTCCAGCCTGATTGTGCACTTTATGTGAAAATGTCAAAATCTTAAAAATGAGCATGAGCACAATGAAATTAATGCTGGAATCATCTTCAGGATGCTAGAATACACTAAATACAGCAAAAATTTTGAGTCTACAACGTTTAGTTTAGGTGTGAGAGCCAAAATGAACTTTTTATTGCTTTAAATGCGTTTTCAGCCCCTGATTGTACACGTTAGGTGAAAAGGTCAAAATCTTCAAAAATGAGCATAAGCACAGTGTAATCAATGCTGGAATCATCTTCAGGATGCTAGAATACACTAAATACAGCAAAAATTTTGAGTCTACAACGTTTAGTTTAGGTGTGAGAGCCAAAATGAACTTTTTATTGCTTTAAACGCATTTTCAGCCTGATTGTGTACTTAAGGTGAAAATGTCAAAATCTTAAAAATGAGCATGAGCACAATGAAATTAATGCTGGAAACATCTTCAGGATGCTAGAATACACTAAATACAGCAATATTTTTGAGTCTACAACGTTTAGTTTAGGTGTGAGAGCCAAAATTAACTTTTTATTGCTTTAAATGCGTTTTCAGCCCCTGATTGTGCACTTTAGGTGAAAATGTCAAAATCTTAAAAATGAGCATGAGCACAATGAAATTAATGCTGGAATCATCTTCAGGATGCTAGAATACACTAAATACAGCAAAAATTTTGAGTCTACAACGTTTAGTTTAGGTGTGAGAGCCAAAATGAACTTTTTATTGCTTTAAATGCGTTTTCAGCCCCTGATTGTACACTTAAGGTGAAAATGTCAAAATCTTCAATATGAGCATAAGCACAATGAATTTAATGCTGGAATCATCTTCAGGATGCTAGAATACACTAAATACAGCAAAAATTTTGAGTCTACAACGTTTAGTTTAGGTGTGAGAGCCAAAATGAACTTTTTATTGCTTTAAATGCGTTTTCAGCCCCTGCTTGTACACGTTAGGTGAAAAGGTCAAAATCTTCAAAAATGAGCATAAGCACAGTGTAAATAATGCTGGAATCATCTTCAGGATGCTAGAATACACTAAATACAGTAAAATTTTTGACTCTACAACGTTTAGTTTAGGTATGAGAGCCAAAAATAACTTTTTATTGCTTTAAATGCGTTTTCAGCCCCTGATTGTACACTTAAGGTGAAAATGTCAAAATCTTAAAATTGAGCATGAGCACAATGAAATTAATGCTGGAATCATCTTCGGGATGCTATAATACACTAAATACAGCAAACATTTTGAGTCTACAACGTTTAGTTTAGGTGTGAGAGCCAAAATGAACTTTTTAATGCTTTAAATGCGTTTTCAGCCTGATTGTGCACTTTAGGTGAAAATGTCAAAATCTTAAAAATGAGCATGAGCACTATGAAATTAATGCTGGAATCATCTTCAGGATGCTACAATACACTAAATACAGCAAAAATTTTGAGTCTACAACGTTTAGTTTAGGTGTGAGAGCCAAAATGAACTTTTTATTGCTTTAAATGCGTTTTCAGCCCTTGATTGTACACTTAAGGTGAAAATGTCAAAATCTTCAAAATGAGCATAAGCACAATGAAATTAATGCTGGAATCATCTTCAGGATGCTAGAATACACTAAATACAGCAAAAATTTTGAGTCTACAACGTTTAGTTTAGGTGTGAGAGCCAAAATTAACTTTTTATTGCTTTAAATGCGTTTTCAGCCTGATTGTGCACTTTAGGTGAAAATGTCAAAATCTTCAAAATGAGCATGAGCACAATGAAATTAATGCTTGAATCATCTTCAGGATGCTATAATACACGAAATACAGCAACATTTTTGAGTCTACAAAGTGTAGTTTAGGTTTGAGAGCCAAAATGAACTTTTTATTGCTTTAAACGCGTTTTCAGCCCCTGATTGTACACTTAAGGTGAAAATGTCAAAATCTTAAAATTGAGAATAAGCACAATAAAATTAATGCTGGAATTATCTTCAGGATGCTAGAATACACTAAATACAGCAAAAAATTTGAGTCTACAACGTTTAGTTTAGGTGTGAGAGCCAAAATGAACTTTTTATTGCTTTAAACGCGTTTTCAGCCCCTGATTGTACACTTAGGGTGAAAATGTCAAAATCTTCAAAATGAGCATAAGCACAATGAAATTAATGCTGGAATCATCTTCAGGATGCTAGAATACACTAAATACAGCAAAGTTTTTGAGTCTACAACGTTTAGTTTAGGTGTGAGAGCCAAAATTAACTTTTTATTGCTTTAAATGCGTTTTCAGCCTGATTGTGCACTTTAGGTGAAAATGTCAAAATCTTAAAAATGAGCATGAGCACAATGAAATTAATGCTGGAATCATCTTCAGGATGCTAGAATACACTAAATACAGCAACATTTTTGAGTCTACAACGTTTAGTTTAGGTGTGAGAGCCAAAATGAACTTTTTATTGCTTTAAATGCGTATTCAGCCTGATAGTGCACTTTAGGTGAAAATGTCAAAATCTTAAAAATGAGCATAAGCACAATGAAATTAATGCTGGAATCATCTTCAGGATGCTAGAATACACTAAATACAGCAACAATTTTGAGTCTACAACATTTAGTTTAGGTGTGAGAGCCAAAATGAACTTTTTATTGCTTTAAATGCGTTTTGAGCACCTGATTGTACACTTAAGGTGAAAATGTCAAAATCTTAAAATTGAGCATGAGCACAATGAAATTAATGCTGGAATCATCTTCAGGATGCTATAATACACTAAATACAGCAAACATTTTGAGTCTACAACGTTTAGTTTAGGTGTGAGAGCCAAAATGAACTTTTTATTGCTTTAAATGCGTTTTCAGCCTGATTGTGCACTTTAGGTGAAAATGTCAAAATCTTAAAAATGAGCATGAGCACAATGAAATTAATGCTGGAATCATCTTCAGGATGCTAGAATACACTAAATACAGCAAAAATTTTGAGTCTACAACGTTTAGTTTAGGTGTGAGAGCCAAAATGAACTTTTTATTGCTTTAAATGCGTTTTCAGCCCCTGATTGTACACTTAAGGTGAAAATGTCAAAATCTTCAAAATGAGCATAAGCACAATGAAATTAATGCTGGAATCATCTTCAGGATGCTAGAATACACTAAATACAGCAAAAATTTTGAGTCTACAACGTTTAGTTTAGGTGTGAGAGCCAAAATGAACTTTTTATTGCTTTAAACGCATTTTCAGCCCCAGATTGTACACTTAAGGTGAAAATGTCAAAATTCTCAAAATGAGCATAAGCACAATGAAATTAATGCTGGAATCATCTTCAGGATGCTAGAATACACTAAATACAGCAAACATTTTGAGTCTACAACGTTTAGTTTAGGTGTGAGAGCCAAAATGAACTTTTTATTGCTTTAAATGCGTTTTCAGCCCCTGATTGTACACGTTAGGTGAAAAGGTCAAAATCTTCAAAATGAGCATAAGCACAATGAAATTAATGCTGGAATCATCTTCAGGATGCTAGAATACACTAAATACAGCAAAAATTTTGAGTCTACAACGTTTAGTTTAGGTGTGAGAGCCAAACTGATCTTTTTATTGCTTTAAATGTGTTTTCAGCCTGATTGTGTACTTAAGGTGAAAATGTCAAAATCTTAAAAATGAGCATGAGCACAATGAAATTAATGCTGGAAACATCTTCAGGATGCTAGAATACACTAAATACAGCAATATTTTTGAGTCTACAACGTTTAGTTTAGGTGTGAGAGCCAAAATTAACTTTTTATTGCTTTAAATGCGTTTTCAGCCCCTGATTGTGCACTTTAGGTGAAAATGTCAAAATCTTAAAAATGAGCATGAGCACAATGAAATTAATGCTGGAATCATCTTCAGGATGCTAGAATACACTAAATACAGCAAAAATTTTGAGTCTACAACGTTTAGTTTAGGTGTGAGAGCCAAAATGAACTTTTTATTGCTTTAAATGCGTTTTCAGCCCCTGCTTGTACACGTTAGGTGAAAAGGTCAAAATCTTCAAAAATGAGCATAAGCACAGTGTAAATAATGCTGGAATCATCTTCAGGATGCTAGAATACACTAAATACAGTAAAAATTTTGACTCTACAACGTTTAGTTTAGGTATGAGAGCCAAAAAGAACTTTTTATTGCTTTAAATGCGTTTTCAGCCCCTGATTGTACACTTAAGGTGAAAATGTCAAAATCTTAAAATTGAGCATGAGCACAATGAAATTAATGCTGGAATCATCTTCGGGATGCTATAATACACTAAATACAGCAAACATTTTGAGTCTACAACGTTTAGTTTAGGTGTGAGAGCCAAAATGAACTTTTTAATGCTTTAAATGCGTTTTCAGCCTGATTGTGCACTTTAGGTGAAAATGTCAAAATCTTTAAAATGAGCATGAGCACTATGAAATTAATGCTGGAATCATCTTCAGGATGCTACAATACACTAAATACAGCAAAAATTTTGAGTCTACAACGTTTAGTTTAGGTGTGAGAGCCAAAATGAACTTTTTATTGCTTTAAATGCGTTTTCAGCCCTTGATTGTACACTTAAGGTGAAAATGTCAAAATCTTCAAAATGAGCATAAGCACAATGAAATTAATGCTGGAATCATCTTCAGGATGCTAGAATACACTAAATACAGCAAAAATTTTGAGTCTACAACGTTTAGTTTAGGTGTGAGAGCCAAAATTAACTTTTTATTGCTTTAAATGCTTTTTCAGCCTGATTGTGCACTTTAGGTGAAAATGTCAAAATCTTCAAAATGAGCATGAGCACAATGAAATTAATGCTTGAATCATCTTCAGGATGCTATAATACACGAAATACAGCAACATTTTTGAGTCTACAAAGTGTAGTTTAGGTTTGAGAGCCAAAATGAACTTTTTATTGCTTTAAACGCGTTTTCAGCCCCTGATTGTACACTTAAGGTGAAAATGTCAAAATCTTAAAATTGAGAATAAGCACAATAAAATTAATGCTGGAATTATCTTCAGGATGCTAGAATACACTAAATACAGCAAAAAATTTGAGTCTACAACGTTTAGTTTAGGTGTGAGAGCCAAAATGAACTTTTTATTGCTTTAAACGCGTTTTCAGCCCCTGATTGTACACTTAAGGTGAAAATGTCAAAATCTTCAAAATGAGCATAAGCACAATGAAATTAATGCTGGAATCATCTTCAGGATGCTAGAATACACTAAATACAGCAAAGTTTTTGAGTCTACAACGTTTAGTTTAGGTGTGAGAGCCAAAATTAACTTTTTATTGCTTTAAATGCGTTTTCAGCCTGATTGTGCACTTTAGGTGAAAATGTCAAAATCTTAAAAATGAGCATGAGCACAATGAAATTAATGCTGGAATCATCTTCAGGATGCTAGAATACACTAAATACAGCAACATTTTTGAGTCTACAACGTTTAGTTTAGGTGTGAGAGCCAAAATGAACTTTTTATTGCTTTAAATGCGTTTTCAGCCCCTGATTGTACACTTAAGGTGAAAATGTCAAAATCTTCAAAATGAGCATAAGCACAATGAAATTAATGCTGGAATCATCTTCAGGATGCTAGAATACACTAAATACAGCAACAATTTTGAGTCTACAACGTTTAGTTTAGGTGTGAGAGCCAAAATGAACTTTTTATTGCTTTAAATGCGTATTCAGCCTGATAGTGCACTTTAGGTGAAAATGTCAAAATCTTAAAAATGAGCATAAGCACAATGAAATTAATGCTGGAATCATCTTCAGGATGCTATAATACACTAAATACAGCAACAATTTTGAGTCTACAACGTTTAGTTTAGGTGTGAGAGCCAAAATGAACTTTTTATTGCTTTAAACGCGTTTTCAGCCCCTGATTGTACACTTAAGGTGAAAATGTCAAAATCTTAAAAATGAGCATAAGCACAATGAAATTAATGCTGGAATCATCTTCAGGATGCTAGAATACACTAAATACAGCAAACATTTTGAGTCTACAACGTTTAGTTTAGGTGTGAGAGCCAAAATGAACTTTTTATTGCTTTAAATGCGTTTTCAGCCCCTGATTGTACACTAAAGGAATCTAAGAGTTTGTGCAAGTGGGGGTTTTAGGAATGGAATGTTGCAGAACAAAGGATGCTAATTGCAGGGGGAGATGCAGAGCCGCGATAAGGTCAGAGTAGGTTGTAAACCACATTTGTTTTACACCTGGGCGGAAAAGTACAAAACAGGAGAAGCCACCCAGTGACGCTGCGGATGAAGATCGGCCAATGAAAAGCAAGCTAAAGTTAAACTGCAGAAAACACATAGCCAATAGAATAATGTCAGGATGCCTTTGTTTCTGTGTCATTTAAATATTGTGTAGTATAACTATTCACTGGGGCAACTCGGAAGAGACTACGTCGGCTGCTTGAGACAGAGACGTATAGAATTGTGTTGATAGGGACCCGGGACCCCAGCTGTTTGTATTAGATTTGAAAGTTAGGAATAAATCCACTCGTGTGTGAAAATGCCGGCTTCCTGATACCTTTCTATTGCAGAACGAGCATGCTATTGTTGGATGGGTGATAGTTTGGTAAGGTCACAAATTGGAGTCAGATTATTAACTTAAGTTTATATTAATATAGAAATAAATTCCAACAACACGTTAGGTGAAAAGGTCAAAATCTTCAAAAATGAGCATAAGCTTACTGAAATTAATGCTGGAATCATCTTCAGGTTGCTAGAATACACTAAATACAGCAACAATTTTGAGTCTACAACGTTTAGTTTAGGTGTGAGAGCCAAAATGAACTTTTTATTGCTTGAAATGCGTTTTCAGCCTGATTGTGCACTTTAGGTGAAAATGTCAAAATCTTAAAAATGAGCATAAGCACAGTGAAATTAATGCTGGAATCATCTTCAGGATGCTATAATACACTAAATACAGCAACATTTTTGAGTCTACAACGTTTAGTTTAGGTGTGAGAGCCAAAATGAATTTTTTATTGCTTTAAACGCGTTTTCAGCCCCTGATTGTACACTTAAGGTGAAAATGTCAAAATCTTCAAAATGAGCATAAGCACAATGAAAATAATGCTGGAATCATCTTCAGGATGCTAGAATTCACTAAATACAGCAAAATTTTTGAGTCTACAACGTTTAGTTTAGGTGTGAGAGCCAAAATTAACTTTTTATTGCTTTAAATGCATTTTCAGCCTGATTGTGCACTTTAGGTGAAAATGTCAAAATCTTAAAAATGAGCATGAGCACAATGAAATTAATGCTGGAATCACCTTCAGGATGCTAGAATACACTAAATACAGCAACATTTTTGAGTCTACAACGTTTAGTTTAGGTGTGAGAGCCAAAATGAACTTTTTATTGCTTTAAATGCGTTTTCAGCCTGATTGTGCACTTTAGGTGAAAATGTCAAAATCTTCAAAATGAGCATAAGCACAATGAAATTAATGCTGGAATCATCTTCAGGATGCTAGAATACACTAAATACAGCAAAAATTTTGAGTCTACAACGTTTAGTTTAGGTGTGAGAGCCAAAATGAACTTTTTATTGCTTTAAACGCATTTTCAGCCCCGGATTGTACACTTAAGGTGAAAATGTCAAAATTCTCAAAATGAGCATAAGCACAATGAAATTAATGCTGGAATCATCTTCAGGATGCTAGAATACACTAAATACAGCAAACATTTTGAGTCTACAACGTTTAGTTTAGGTGTGAGAGCCAAAATGAACTTTTTTTTGCTTTAAATGCGTTTTCAGCCCCTGATTGTACACGTTAGGTGAAAAGGTCAAAATCTTCAAAATGAGCATAAGCACAATGAAATTAATGCTGGAATCATCTTCAGGATGCTATAATACACTAAATACAGCAAACATTTTGAGTCTACAACGTTTAGTTTAGGCGTGAGAGCCAAAATGAACTTTTTATTGATTTAAATGCGTTTTGAGCCCCTGATTGTACACTTAAGGTGAAAATGTCAAAATCTTCAATATGAGCATAAGCACAATGAATTTAATGCTGAAATCATCTTCAGGATGCTAGAATACACTAAATACAGCAACAATTTTGAGTCTACAACGTTTAGTTCAGGTGTGAGAGCCAAAATGAACTTTTTATTGCTTTAAATGCGTTTTCAGCCCCTGATTGTACACGTTAGGTGAAAAGGTCAAAATCTTCAAAAATGAGCATAAGCACAATGAAATTAATGTTGGAATCATCTTCAGGATGCTTTAATACACTAAATACAGCAAACATTTTGAGTCTACAACGTTTAGTTTAGGCGTGAGAGCCAAAATGAACTTTTTATTGATTTAAATGCGTTTTCAGCCCCTGATTGTACACTTAAGGTGAAAATGTCAAAATCTTCAAAATGAGCATAAGCACAATGAAATTAATGCTGGAATCATCTTCAGGATGCTAGAATACACTAAATACAGCAAAAATTTTGAGTCTACAACGTTTAGTTTAGGTGTGAGAGACAAAATGAACTTTTTATTGCTTGAAATGCGTTTTCAGCCTGATTGTGCACTTTAGGTGAAAATGTCAAAATCTTAAAAATGAGCATGAGCACAATGAAATTAATGCTGGAATCATCTTCAGGATGCTATAATACACTAAATACAGCAAACATTTTGAGTCTACAACGTTTAGTTTAGGTGTGAGAGCCAAAATGAACTTTTTATTGCTTTAAATGCGTTTTCAGCCCCTGATTGTACACTTAAGGTGAAAATGTCAAAATCTTAAAATTGAGAATAAGCACAATGAAATTAATGCTGAAATTATCTTCAGGATGCTAGAATACACTAAATACATTAAAAATTTTGAGTCTACAACGTTTAGTTTAGGTAGGAGAGCCAAAATGAAATTTTTATTGCTTTAAATGCGTTTTCAGCCCCTGATTGTACACTTAAGGTGAAAATGTCAAAATCTTAAAATTGAGAATAAGCACAATGAAATTAATGCTGGAATCATCTTCAGGATGCTAGAATACACTAAATACAGCAACAATTTTGAGTCTACAACGTTTAGTTTAGGTGTGAGAGCCAAAATGAACTTTTTATTGCTTTAAATGCGTTTTGAGCACCTGATTGTACACTTAAGGTGAAAATGTCAAAATCTTAAAATTAAGCATGAGCACAATGAAATTAATGCTGGAATCATCTTCAGGATGCTATAATACACTAAATACAGCAAACATTTTGAGTCTACAACGTTTAGTTTAGGTGTGAGAGCCAAAATGAACTTTTTATTGCTTTAAATGCGTTTTCAGCCCCTGATTGTACATGTTAGGTGAAAAGGTCAAAATCTTCAAAAATGAGCATAAGCACAGTGTAAATAATGCTGGAATCATCTTCAGGATGCTAGAATACACTAAATACAGTAAAAATTTTGACTCTACAACGTTTAGTTTAGGTATGAGAGCCAAAAAGAACTTTTTATTGCTTTAAATGCGTTTTCAGCCCCTGATTGTACACTTAAGGTGAAAATGTCAAAATCTTAAAATTGAGCATGAGCACAATGAAATTAATGCTGGAATCATCTTCGGGATGCTATAATACACTAAATACAGCAAACATTTTGAGTCTACAACGTTTAGTTTAGGTGTGAGAGCCAAAATGAACTTTTTAATGCTTTAAATGCGTTTTCAGCCTGATTGTGCACTTTAGGTGAAAATGTCAAAATCTTAAAAATGAGCATGAGCACAATGAAATTAATGCTGGAATCATCTTCAGGATGCTAGAATACACTAAATACAGCAACATTTTTGAGTCTACAACGTTTAGTTTAGGTGTGAGAGCCAAAATGAACTTTTTATTGCTTTAAACGCGTTTTCAGCCCCTGATTGTACACTTAAGGTGAAAATGTCAAAATCTTCAAAATGAGCATAAGCACAATGAAATTAATGCTGGAATCATCTTCAGGATGCTAGAATACACTAAATACAGCAAAAATTTTGAGTCTACAACGTTTAGTTCAGGTGTGAGAGCCAAAATGAACTTTTTATTGCTTGAAATGCGTTTTCAGCCTGATTGTGCACTTTAGGTGAAAATGTCAAAATCTTAAAAATGAGCATGAGCACAATGAAATTAATGCTGGAATCATCTTCAGGATGCTATAATACACTAAATACAGCAAACATTTTGAGTCTACAACGTTTAGTTTAGGTGTGAGAGCCAAAATGAACTTTTTATTGCTTTAAATGCGTTTTCAGCCCCTGATTGTACACTTAAGGTGAAAATGTCAAAATCTTAAAATTGAGAATAAGCACAATGAAATTAATGCTGAAATTATCTTCAGGATGCTAGAATACACTAAATACAGCAAAAATTTTGAGTCTACAACGTTTAGTTTAGGTGTGAGAGCCAAAATGAACTTTTTATTGCTTTAAATGCGTTTTCAGCCCCTGATTGTACACTTAAGGTGAAAATGTCAAAATCTTCAAAATGAGCATAAGCGCAATGAAATTAATGCTGGAATCATCTTCAGGATGCTAGAATACACTAAATACAGCAAACATTTTGAGTCTACAACGTTTAGTTTAGGTGTGAGAGCCAAAATGAACTTTTTATTGCTTTAAATGCGTTTTCAGCCCCTGATTGTACACTAAAGGAATCTAAGAGTTTGTGCAAGTGGGGGTTTTAGGAATGGAATGTTGCAGAACAAAGGATGCTAATTGCAGGGGGAGATGCAGAGCCGCGATAAGGTCAGAGTAGGTTGTAAACCACATTTGTTTTACACCTGGGCGGAAAAGTACAAAACAGGAGAAGCCACCCAGTGACGCTGCGGATGAAGATCGGCCAATGAAAAGCAAGCTAAAGTTAAACTGCAGAAAACACATAGCCAATAGAATAATGTCAGGATGCCTTTTTTTCTGTGTCATTTAAATATTGTGTAGTATAACTATTCACTGGGGCAACTCGGAAGAGACTACGTCGGCTGCTTGAGACAGAGACGTATAGAATTGTGTTGATAGGGACCCGGGACCCCAGCTGTTTGTATTAGATTTGAAAGTTAGGAATAAATCCACTCGTGTGTGAAAATGCCGGCTTCCTGATACCTTTCTATTGCAGAACGAGCATGCTATTGTTGGATGGGTGATAGTTTGGTAAGGTCACAAATTGGAGTCAGATTATTAACTTAAGTTTATATTAATATAGAAATAAATTCCAACAACACGTTAGGTGAAAAGGTCAAAATCTTCAAAAATGAGCATAAGCTTACTGAAATTAATGCTGGAATCATCTTCAGGTTGCTAGAATACACTAAATACAGCAACAATTTTGAGTCTACAACGTTTAGTTTAGGTGTGAGAGCCAAAATGAACTTTTTATTGCTTGAAATGCGTTTTCAGCCTGATTGTGCACTTTAGGTGAAAATGTCAAAATCTTAAAAATGAGCATAAGCACAGTGAAATTAATGCTGGAATCATCTTCAGGATGCTATAATACACTAAATACAGCAACATTTTTGAGTCTACAACGTTTAGTTTAGGTGTGAGAGCCAAAATGAATTTTTTATTGCTTTAAACGCGTTTTCAGCCCCTGATTGTACACTTAAGGTGAAAATGTCAAAATCTTCAAAATGAGCATAAGCACAATGAAAATAATGCTGGAATCATCTTCAGGATGCTAGAATTCACTAAATACAGCAAAATTTTTGAGTCTACAACGTTTAGTTTAGGTGTGAGAGCCAAAATGAACTTTTTATTGCTTTAAATGCATTTTCAGCCTGATTCTGCACTTTAGGTGAAAATGTCAAAATCTTAAAAATGAGCATGAGCACAATGAAATTAATGCTGGAATCACCTTCAGGATGCTAGAATACACTAAATACAGCAACATTTTTGAGTCTACAACGTTTAGTTTAGGTGTGAGAGCCAAAATGAACTTTTTATTGCTTTAAATGCGTTTTCAGCCTGATTGTGCACTTTAGGTGAAAATGTCAAAATCTTCAAAATGAGCATAAGCACAATGAAATTAATGCTGGAATCATCTTCAGGATGCTAGAATACACTAAATACAGCAAAAATTTTGAGTCTACAACGTTTAGTTTAGGTGTGAGAGCCAAAATGAACTTTTTATTGCTTTAAACGCATTTTCAGCCCCGGATTGTACACTTAAGGTGAAAATGTCAAAATTCACAAAATGAGCATAAGGACAATGAAATTAATGCTGGAATCATCTTCAGGATGCTAGAATACACTAAATACAGCAAACATTTTGAGTCTACAACGTTTAGTTTAGGTGTGAGAGCCAAAATGAACTTTTTTTTGCTTTAAATGCGTTTTCAGCCCCTGATTGTGCACTTAAGGTGAAAATGTCAAAATCTTCAATATGAGCATAAGCACAATGAATTTAATGCTGAAATCATCTTCAGGATGCTAGAATACACTAAATACAGCAACAATTTTGAGTCTACAACGTTTAGTTTAGGTGTGAGAGCCAAAATGAACTTTTTATTGCTTTAAATGCGTTTTCAGCCCCTGATTGTACACGTTAGGTGAAAAGGTCAAAATCTTCAAAAATGAGCATAAGCACAATGAAATTAATGTTGGAATCATCTTCAGGATGCTTTAATACACTAAATACAGCAAACATTTTGAGTCTACAACGTTTAGTTTAGGCGTGAGAGCCAAAATGAACTTTTTATTGATTTAAATGCGTTTTCAGCCCCTGATTGTACACTTAAGGTGAAAATGTCAAAATCTTCAAAATGAGCATAAGCACAAAGAAATTAATGCTGGAATCATCTTCAGGATGCTAGAATACACTAAATACAGCAAAAATTTTGAGTCTACAACGTTTAGTTTAGGTGTGAGAGACAAAATGAACTTTTTATTGCTTGAAATGCGTTTTCAGCCTGATTGTGCACTTTAGGTGAAAATGTCAAAATCTTAAAAATGAGCATGAGCACAATGAAATTAATGCTGGAATCATCTTCAGGATGCTATAATACACTAAATACAGCAAACATTTTGAGTCTACAACGTTTAGTTTAGGTGTGAGAGCCAAAATGAACTTTTTATTGCTTTAAACGCGTTTTCAGCCCCTGATTGTACACTAAAGGAATCTAAGAGTTTGTGCAAGTGGGGGTTTTAGGAATGGAATGTTGCAGAACAAAGGATGCTAATTGCAGGGGGAGATGCAGAGCCGCGATAAGGTCAGAGTAGGTTGTAAACCACATTTGTTTTACACCTGGGCGGAAAAGTACAAAACAGGAGAAGCCACCCAGTGACGCTGCGGATGAAGATCGGCCAATGAAAAGCAAGCTAAAGTTAAACTGCAGAAAACACATAGCCAATAGAATAATGTCAGGATGCCTTTGTTTCTGTGTCATTTAAATATTGTGTAGTATAACTATTCACTGGGGCAACTCGGAAGAGAATACGTCGGCTGCTTGAGACAGAGACGTATAGAATTGTGTTGATAGGGACCCGGGACCCCAGCTGTTTGTATTAGATTTGAAAGTTAGGAATAAATCCACTCGTGTGTGAAAATGCCGGCTTCCTGATACCTTTCTATTGCAGAACGAGCATGCTATTGTTGGATGGGTGATAGTTTGGTAAGGTCACAAATTGGAGTCAGATTATTAACTTAAGTTTATATTAATATAGAAATAAATTCCAACAACACGTTAGGTGAAAAGGTCAAAATCTTCAAAAATGAGCATAAGCTTACTGAAATTAATGCTGGAATCATCTTCAGGTTGCTAGAATACACTAAATACAGCAACAATTTTGAGTCTACAACGTTTAGTTTAGGTGTGAGAGCCAAAATGAACTTTTTATTGCTTGAAATGCGTTTTCAGCCTGATTGTGCACTTTAGGTGAAAATGTCAAAATCTTAAAAATGAGCATAAGCACAGTGAAATTAATGCTGGAATCATCTTCAGGATGCTATAATACACTAAATACAGCAACATTTTTGAGTCTACAACGTTTAGTTTAGGTGTGAGAGCCAAAATGAATTTTTTATTGCTTTAAACGCGTTTTCAGCCCCTGATTGTACACTTAAGGTGAAAATGTCAAAATCTTCAAAATGAGCATAAGCACAATGAAAATAATGCTGGAATCATCTTCAGGATGCTAGAATTCACTAAATACAGCAAAATTTTTGAGTCTACAACGTTTAGTTTAGGTGTGAGAGCCAAAATGAACTTTTTATTGCTTTAAATGCATTTTCAGCCTGATTCTGCACTTTAGGTGAAAATGTCAAAATCTTAAAAATGAGCATGAGCACAATGAAATTAATGCTGGAATCACCTTCAGGATGCTAGAATACACTAAATACAGCAACATTTTTGAGTCTACAACGTTTAGTTTAGGTGTGAGAGCCAAAATGAACTTTTTATTGCTTTAAATGCGTTTTCAGCCTGATTGTGCACTTTAGGTGAAAATGTCAAAATCTTCAAAATGAGCATAAGCACAATGAAATTAATGCTGGAATCATCTTCAGGATGCTAGAATACACTAAATACAGCAAAAATTTTGAGTCTACAACGTTTAGTTTAGGTGTGAGAGCCAAAATGAACTTTTTATTGCTTTAAACGCATTTTCAGCCCCGGATTGTACACTTAAGGTGAAAATGTCAAAATTCACAAAATGAGCATAAGGACAATGAAATTAATGCTGGAATCATCTTCAGGATGCTAGAATACACTAAATACAGCAAACATTTTGAGTCTACAACGTTTAGTTTAGGTGTGAGAGCCAAAATGAACTTTTTTTTGCTTTAAATGCGTTTTCATCCCCTGATTGTGCACTTAAGGTGAAAATGTCAAAATCTTCAATATGAGCATAAGCACAATGAATTTAATGCTGAAATCATCTTCAGGATGCTAGAATACACTAAATACAGCAACAATTTTGAGTCTACAACGTTTAGTTTAGGTGTGAGAGCCAAAATGAACTTTTTATTGCTTTAAATGCGTTTTCAGCCCCTGATTGTACACGTTAGGTGAAAAGGTCAAAATCTTCAAAAATGAGCATAAGCACAATGAAATTAATGTTGGAATCATCTTCAGGATGCTTTAATACACTAAATACAGCAAACATTTTGAGTCTACAACGTTTAGTTTAGGCGTGAGAGCCAAAATGAACTTTTTATTGATTTAAATGCGTTTTCAGCCCCTGATTGTACACTTAAGGTGAAAATGTCAAAATCTTCAAAATGAGCATAAGCACAATGAAATTAATGCTGGAATCATCTTCAGGATGCTAGAATACACTAAATACAGCAAAAATTTTGAGTCTACAACGTTTAGTTTAGGTGTGAGAGACAGAATGAACTTTTTATTGCTTGAAATGCGTTTTCAGCCTGATTGTGCACTTTAGGTGAAAATGTCAAAATCTTAAAAATGAGCATGAGCACAATGAAATTAATGCTGGAATCATCTTCAGGATGCTATAATACACTAAATACAGCAAACATTTTGAGTCTACAACGTTTAGTTTAGGTGTGAGAGCCAAAATGAACTTTTTATTGCTTTAAACGCGTTTTCAGCCCCTGATTGTACACTAAAGGAATCTAAGAGTTTGTGCAAGTGGGGGTTTTAGGAATGGAATGTTGCAGAACAAAGGATGCTAATTGCAGGGGGAGATGCAGAGCCGCGATAAGGTCAGAGTAGGTTGTAAACCACATTTGTTTTACACCTGGGCGGAAAAGTACAAAACAGGAGAAGCCACCCAGTGACGCTGCGGATGAAGATCGGCCAATGAAAAGCAAGCTAAAGTTAAACTGCAGAAAACACATAGCCAATAGAATAATGTCAGGATGCCTTTGTTTCTGTGTCATTTAAATATTGTGTAGTATAACTATTCACTGGGGCAACTCGGAAGAGACTACGTCGGCTGCTTGAGACAGAGACGTATAGAATTGTGTTGATAGGGACCCGGGACCCCAGCTGTTTGTATTAGATTTGAAAGTTAGGAATAAATCCACTCGTGTGTGAAAATGCCGGCTTCCTGATACCTTTCTATTGCAGAACGAGCATGCTATTGTTGGATGGGTGATAGTTTGGTAAGGTCACAAATTGGAGTCAGATTATTAACTTAAGTTTATATTAATATAGAAATAAATTCCAACAACACGTTAGGTGAAAAGGTCAAAATCTTCAAAAATGAGCATAAGCTTACTGAAATTAATGCTGGAATCATCTTCAGGTTGCTAGAATACACTAAATACAGCAACAATTTTGAGTCTACAACGTTTAGTTTAGGTGTGAGAGCCAAAATGAACTTTTTATTGCTTGAAATGCGTTTTCAGCCTGATTGTGCACTTTAGGTGAAAATGTCAAAATCTTAAAAATGAGCATAAGCACAGTGAAATTAATGCTGGAATCATCTTCAGGATGCTAGAATACACTAAATACAGCAAAAATTTTGAGTCTACAACGTTTAGTTTAGGTGTGAGAGCCAAAATGAACTTTTTATTGCTTTAAACGCATTTTCAGCCCCGGATTGTACACTTAAGGTGAAAATGTCAAAATTCTCAAAATGAGCATAAGCACAATGAAATTAATGCTGGAATCATCTTCAGGATGCTAGAATACACTAAATACAGCAAACATTTTGAGTCTACAACGTTTAGTTTAGGTGTGAGAGCCAAAATGAACTTTTTTTTGCTTTAAATGCGTTTTCAGCCCTGATTGTGCACTTAAGGTGAAAATGTCAAAATCTTCAATATGAGCATAAGCACAATGAATTTAATGCTGAAATCATCTTCAGGATGCTAGAATACACTAAATACAGCAACAATTTTGAGTCTACAACGTTTAGTTTAGGTGTGAGAGCCAAAATGAACTTTTTATTGCTTTAAATGCGTTTTCAGCCCCTGATTGTACACGTTAGGTGAAAAGGTCAAAATCTTCAAAAATGAGCATAAGCACAATGAAATTAATGTTGGAATCATCTTCAGGATGCTTTAATACACTAAATACAGCAAACATTTTGAGTCTACAACGTTTAGTTTAGGCGTGAGAGCCAAAATGAACTTTTTATTGATTTAAATGCGTTTTCAGCCCCTGATTGTACACTTAAGGTGAAAATGTCAAAATCTTCAAAATGAGCATAAGCACAATGAAATTAATGCTGGAATCATCTTCAGGATGCTAGAATACACTAAATACAGCAAAAATTTTGAGTCTACAACGTTTAGTTTAGGTGTGAGAGACAAAATGAACTTTTTATTGCTTGAAATGCGTTTTCAGCCTGATTGTGCACTTTAGGTGAAAATGTCAAAATCTTAAAAATGAGCATGAGCACAATGAAATTAATGCTGGAATCATCTTCAGGATGCTATAATACACTAAATACAGCAAACATTTTGAGTCTACAACGTTTAGTTTAGGTGTGAGAGCCAAAATGAACTTTTTATTGTTTTAAATGCGTTTTCAGCCCCTGATTGTACACTTAAGGTGAAAATGTCAAAATCTTAAAATTGAGAATAAGCACAATGAAATTAATGCTGAAATTATCTTCAGGATGCTAGAATACACTAAATACATTAAAAATTTTGAGTCTACAACGTTTAGTTTAGGTGTGAGAGCCAAAATGAACTTTTTATTGCTTTAAATGCGTTTTGAGCACCTGATTGTACACTTAAGGTGAAAATGTCAAAATCTTAAAATTAAGCATGAGCACAATGAAATTAATGCTGGAATCATCTTCAGGATGCTATAATACACTAAATACAGCAAACATTTTGAGTCTACAACGTTTAGTTTAGGTGTGAGAGCCAAAATGAACTTTTTATTGCTTTAAATGCGTTTTCAGCCCCTGATTGTACATGTTAGGTGAAAAGGTCAAAATCTTCAAAAATGAGCATAAGCACAGTGTAAATAATGCTGGAATCATCTTCAGGATGCTAGAATACACTAAATACAGTAAAAATTTTGACTCTACAACGTTTAGTTTAGGTATGAGAGCCAAAAAGAACTTTTTATTGCTTTAAATGCGTTTTCAGCCCCTGATTGTACACTTAAGGTGAAAATGTCAAAATCTTAAAATTGAGCATGAGCACAATGAAATTAATGCTGGAATCATCTTCGGGATGCTATAATACACTAAATACAGCAAACATTTTGAGTCTACAACGTTTAGTTTAGGTGTGAGAGCCAAAATGAACTTTTTAATGCTTTAAATGCGTTTTCAGCCTGATTGTGCACTTTAGGTGAAAATGTCAAAATCTTAAAAATGAGCATGAGCACAATGAAATTAATGCTGGAATCATCTTCAGGATGCTAGAATACACTAAATACAGCAACATTTTTGAGTCTACAACGTTTAGTTTAGGTGTGAGAGCCAAAATGAACTTTTTATTGCTTTAAACGCGTTTTCAGCCCCTGATTGTACACTTAAGGTGAAAATGTCAAAATCTTCAAAATGAGCATAAGCACAATGAAATTAATGCTGGAATCATCTTCAGGATGCTAGAATACACTAAATACAGCAAAATTTTTGAGTCTACAACGTTTAGTTCAGGTGTGAGAGCCAAAATGAACTTTTTATTGCTTGAAATGCGTTTTCAGCCTGATTGTGCACTTTAGGTGAAAATGTCAAAATCTTAAAAATGAGCATGAGCACAATGAAATTAATGCTGGAATCATCTTCAGGATGCTATAATACACTAAATACAGCAAACATTTTGAGTCTACAACGTTTAGTTTAGGTGTGAGAGCCAAAATGAACTTTTTATTGCTTTAAATGCGTTTTCAGCCCCTGATTGTACACTTAAGGTGAAAATGTCAAAATCTTAAAATTGAGAATAAGCACAATGAAATTAATGCTGAAATTATCTTCAGGATGCTAGAATACACTAAATACAGCAAAAAATTTGAGTCTACAACGTTTAGTTTAGGTGTGAGGGCCAAAATGAACTTTTTATTGCTTTAAATGCGTTTTCAGCCCCTGATTGTACACTTAAGGTGAAAATGTCAAAATCTTCAAAATGAGCATAAGCGCAATGAAATTAATGCTGGAATCATCTTCAGGATGCTAGAATACACTAAATACAGCAAACATTTTGAGTCTACAACGTTTAGTTTAGGTGTGAGAGCCAAAATGAACTTTTTATTGCTTTAAATGCGTTTTCAGCCCCTGATTGTACACTAAAGGAATCTAAGAGTTTGTGCAAGTGGGGGTTTTAGGAATGGAATGTTGCAGAACAAAGGATGCTAATTGCAGGGGGGAGATGCAGAGCCGCGATAAGGTCAGAGTAGGTTGTAAACCACATTTGTTTTACACCTGGGCGGAAAAGTACAAAACAGGAGAAGCCACCCAGTGACGCTGCGGATGAAGATCGGCCAATGAAAAGCAAGCTAAAGTTAAACTGCAGAAAACACATAGCCAATAGAATAATGTCAGGATGCCTTTGTTTCTGTGTCATTTAAATATTGTGTAGTATAACTATTCACTGGGGCAACTCGGAAGAGACTACGTCGGCTGCTTGAGACAGAGACGTATAGAATTGTGTTGATAGGGACCCGGGACCCCAGCTGTTTGTATTAGATTTGAAAGTTAGGAATAAATCCACTCGTGTGTGAAAATGCCGGCTTCCTGATACCTTTCTATTGCAGAACGAGCATGCTATTGTTGGATGGGTGATAGTTTGGTAAGGTCACAAATTGGAGTCAGATTATTAACTTAAGTTTATATTAATATAGAAATAAATTCCAACAACACGTTAGGTGAAAAGGTCAAAATCTTCAAAAATGAGCATAAGCTTACTGAAATTAATGCTGGAATCATCTTCAGGTTGCTAGAATACACTAAATACAGCAAACATTTTGAGTCTACAACGTTTAGTTTAGGTGTGAGAGCCAAAATGAACTTTTTATTGCTTTAAACGCATTTTCAGCCCCTGATTGTACACTTAAGGTGAAAATGTCAAAATTCTCAAAATGAGCATAAGCACAATGAAATTAATGCTGGAATCATCTTCAGGATACTAGAATACACTAAATACAGCAAACATTTTGAGTCTACAACGTTTAGTTTAGGTGTGAGAGCCAAAATGAACTTTTTATTGCTTTAAATGCGTTTTCAGCCCCTGATTGTACAGGTTAGGTGAAAAGGTCAAAATCTTCAAAAATTAGCATAAGCACAATGAAATTAATGCTGGAATCATCTTCAGGATGCTAGAATACACTAAACCCAAAAAAATTTTGACTCTACAACGTTTAGTTTAGGTATGAGAGCCAAAAAGAACTTTTTATTGCTTTAAATGCGTTTTCAGCCCCTGATTGTACACTTAAGGTGAAAATGTCAAAATCTTAAAATTGAGCATGAGCACAATGAAATTAATGCTGGAATCATCTTCAGGATGCTATAATACACTAAATACAGCAAACATTTTGAGTCTACAACGTTTAGTTTAGGTGTGAGAGCCAAAATGAACTTTTTATTGCTTTAAATGCGTTTTCAGCCCCTGATTGTACACTTAAGATGAAAATGTCAAAATCTTAAAATTGAGAATAAGCACAATGAAATTAATGCTGAAATTATCTTCAGGATGCTAGAATACACTAAATACAACAAAAATTTTGAGTCTACAACGTGTAGTTTAGGTGTGAGAGCCAAAATGAACTTTTTATTGCTTTAAATGCGTTTTCAGCCCCTGATTGTACACTTAAGGTGAAAATGTCAAAATCTTCAAAATGAGCATAAGCACAATGAAATTAATGCAGGAATCATCTTCAGGATGCTATAATACACTAAATACAGCAAACATTTTGAGTCTACAACGTTTAGTTTAGGTGTGAGAGCCAAAATGAACTTTTTATTGCTTTAAATGCGTTTTCAGCCCCTGATTGTACACTTAAGGTGAAAATGTCAAAATCTTCAAAATGAGCATAAGCACAATGAAATTAATGCTGGAATCATCTTCAGGATGCTAGAATACACTAAATACAGCAAAAATTTTGAGTCTACAACGTTTAGTTTAGGTGTGAGAGCCAAAATGAACTTTTTATTGCTTTAAACGCATTTTCAGCCCCGGATTGTACACTTAAGGTGAAAATGTCAAAATTCACAAAATGAGCATAAGGACAATGAAATTAATGCTGGAATCATCTTCAGGATGCTAGAATACACTAAATACAGCAAACATTTTGAGTCTACAACGTTTAGTTTAGGTGTGAGAGCCAAAATGAACTTTTTTTTGCTTTAAATGCGTTTTCATCCCCTGATTGTGCACTTAAGGTGAAAATGTCAAAATCTTCAATATGAGCATAAGCACAATGAATTTAATGCTGAAATCATCTTCAGGATGCTAGAATACACTAAATACAGCAACAATTTTGAGTCTACAACGTTTAGTTTAGGTGTGAGAGCCAAAATGAACTTTTTATTGCTTTAAATGCGTTTTCAGCCCCTGATTGTACACGTTAGGTGAAAAGGTCAAAATCTTCAAAAATGAGCATAAGCACAATGAAATTAATGTTGGAATCATCTTCAGGATGCTTTAATACACTAAATACAGCAAACATTTTGAGTCTACAACGTTTAGTTTAGGCGTGAGAGCCAAAATGAACTTTTTATTGATTTAAATGCGTTTTCAGCCCCTGATTGTACACTTAAGGTGAAAATGTCAAAATCTTCAAAATGAGCATAAGCACAATGAAATTAATGCTGGAATCATCTTCAGGATGCTAGAATACACTAAATACAGCAAAAATTTTGAGTCTACAACGTTTAGTTTAGGTGTGAGAGACAGAATGAACTTTTTATTGCTTGAAATGCGTTTTCAGCCTGATTGTGCACTTTAGGTGAAAATGTCAAAATCTTAAAAATGAGCATGAGCACAATGAAATTAATGCTGGAATCATCTTCAGGATGCTATAATACACTAAATACAGCAAACATTTTGAGTCTACAACGTTTAGTTTAGGTGTGAGAGCCAAAATGAACTTTTTATTGCTTTAAACGCGTTTTCAGCCCCTGATTGTACACTAAAGGAATCTAAGAGTTTGTGCAAGTGGGGGTTTTAGGAATGGAATGTTGCAGAACAAAGGATGCTAATTGCAGGGGGAGATGCAGAGCCGCGATAAGGTCAGAGTAGGTTGTAAACCACATTTGTTTTACACCTGGGCGGAAAAGTACAAAACAGGAGAAGCCACCCAGTGACGCTGCGGATGAAGATCGGCCAATGAAAAGCAAGCTAAAGTTAAACTGCAGAAAACACATAGCCAATAGAATAATGTCAGGATGCCTTTGTTTCTGTGTCATTTAAATATTGTGTAGTATAACTATTCACTGGGGCAACTCGGAAGAGACTACGTCGGCTGCTTGAGACAGAGACGTATAGAATTGTGTTGATAGGGACCCGGGACCCCAGCTGTTTGTATTAGATTTGAAAGTTAGGAATAAATCCACTCGTGTGTGAAAATGCCGGCTTCCTGATACCTTTCTATTGCAGAACGAGCATGCTATTGTTGGATGGGTGATAGTTTGGTAAGGTCACAAATTGGAGTCAGATTATTAACTTAAGTTTATATTAATATAGAAATAAATTCCAACAACACGTTAGGTGAAAAGGTCAAAATCTTCAAAAATGAGCATAAGCTTACTGAAATTAATGCTGGAATCATCTTCAGGTTGCTAGAATACACTAAATACAGCAACAATTTTGAGTCTACAACGTTTAGTTTAGGTGTGAGAGCCAAAATGAACTTTTTATTGCTTGAAATGCGTTTTCAGCCTGATTGTGCACTTTAGGTGAAAATGTCAAAATCTTAAAAATGAGCATAAGCACAGTGAAATTAATGCTGGAATCATCTTCAGGATGCTAGAATACACTAAATACAGCAAAAATTTTGAGTCTACAACGTTTAGTTTAGGTGTGAGAGCCAAAATGAACTTTTTATTGCTTTAAACGCATTTTCAGCCCCGGATTGTACACTTAAGGTGAAAATGTCAAAATTCTCAAAATGAGCATAAGCACAATGAAATTAATGCTGGAATCATCTTCAGGATGCTAGAATACACTAAATACAGCAAACATTTTGAGTCTACAACGTTTAGTTTAGGTGTGAGAGCCAAAATGAACTTTTTTTTGCTTTAAATGCGTTTTCAGCCCTGATTGTGCACTTAAGGTGAAAATGTCAAAATCTTCAATATGAGCATAAGCACAATGAATTTAATGCTGAAATCATCTTCAGGATGCTAGAATACACTAAATACAGCAACAATTTTGAGTCTACAACGTTTAGTTTAGGTGTGAGAGCCAAAATGAACTTTTTATTGCTTTAAATGCGTTTTCAGCCCCTGATTGTACACGTTAGGTGAAAAGGTCAAAATCTTCAAAAATGAGCATAAGCACAATGAAATTAATGTTGGAATCATCTTCAGGATGCTTTAATACACTAAATACAGCAAACATTTTGAGTCTACAACGTTTAGTTTAGGCGTGAGAGCCAAAATGAACTTTTTATTGATTTAAATGCGTTTTCAGCCCCTGATTGTACACTTAAGGTGAAAATGTCAAAATCTTCAAAATGAGCATAAGCACAATGAAATTAATGCTGGAATCATCTTCAGGATGCTAGAATACACTAAATACAGCAAAAATTTTGAGTCTACAACGTTTAGTTTAGGTGTGAGAGACAAAATGAACTTTTTATTGCTTGAAATGCGTTTTCAGCCTGATTGTGCACTTTAGGTGAAAATGTCAAAATCTTAAAAATGAGCATGAGCACAATGAAATTAATGCTGGAATCATCTTCAGGATGCTATAATACACTAAATACAGCAAACATTTTGAGTCTACAACGTTTAGTTTAGGTGTGAGAGCCAAAATGAACTTTTTATTGTTTTAAATGCGTTTTCAGCCCCTGATTGTACACTTAAGGTGAAAATGTCAAAATCTTAAAATTGAGAATAAGCACAATGAAATTAATGCTGAAATTATCTTCAGGATGCTAGAATACACTAAATACATTAAAAATTTTGAGTCTACAACGTTTAGTTTAGGTGTGAGAGCCAAAATGAACTTTTTATTGCTTTAAATGCGTTTTGAGCACCTGATTGTACACTTAAGGTGAAAATGTCAAAATCTTAAAATTAAGCATGAGCACAATGAAATTAATGCTGGAATCATCTTCAGGATGCTATAATACACTAAATACAGCAAACATTTTGAGTCTACAACGTTTAGTTTAGGTGTGAGAGCCAAAATGAACTTTTTATTGCTTTAAATGCGTTTTCAGCCCCTGATTGTACATGTTAGGTGAAAAGGTCAAAATCTTCAAAAATGAGCATAAGCACAGTGTAAATAATGCTGGAATCATCTTCAGGATGCTAGAATACACTAAATACAGTAAAAATTTTGACTCTACAACGTTTAGTTTAGGTATGAGAGCCAAAAAGAACTTTTTATTGCTTTAAATGCGTTTTCAGCCCCTGATTGTACACTTAAGGTGAAAATGTCAAAATCTTAAAATTGAGCATGAGCACAATGAAATTAATGCTGGAATCATCTTCGGGATGCTATAATACACTAAATACAGCAAACATTTTGAGTCTACAACGTTTAGTTTAGGTGTGAGAGCCAAAATGAACTTTTTAATGCTTTAAATGCGTTTTCAGCCTGATTGTGCACTTTAGGTGAAAATGTCAAAATCTTAAAAATGAGCATGAGCACAATGAAATTAATGCTGGAATCATCTTCAGGATGCTAGAATACACTAAATACAGCAACATTTTTGAGTCTACAACGTTTAGTTTAGGTGTGAGAGCCAAAATGAACTTTTTATTGCTTTAAACGCGTTTTCAGCCCCTGATTGTACACTTAAGGTGAAAATGTCAAAATCTTCAAAATGAGCATAAGCACAATGAAATTAATGCTGGAATCATCTTCAGGATGCTAGAATACACTAAATACAGCAAAATTTTTGAGTCTACAACGTTTAGTTCAGGTGTGAGAGCCAAAATGAACTTTTTATTGCTTGAAATGCGTTTTCAGCCTGATTGTGCACTTTAGGTGAAAATGTCAAAATCTTAAAAATGAGCATGAGCACAATGAAATTAATGCTGGAATCATCTTCAGGATGCTATAATACACTAAATACAGCAAACATTTTGAGTCTACAACGTTTAGTTTAGGTGTGAGAGCCAAAATGAACTTTTTATTGCTTTAAATGCGTTTTCAGCCCCTGATTGTACACTTAAGGTGAAAATGTCAAAATCTTAAAATTGAGAATAAGCACAATGAAATTAATGCTGAAATTATCTTCAGGATGCTAGAATACACTAAATACAGCAAAAAATTTGAGTCTACAACGTTTAGTTTAGGTGTGAGGGCCAAAATGAACTTTTTATTGCTTTAAATGCGTTTTCAGCCCCTGATTGTACACTTAAGGTGAAAATGTCAAAATCTTCAAAATGAGCATAAGCGCAATGAAATTAATGCTGGAATCATCTTCAGGATGCTAGAATACACTAAATACAGCAAACATTTTGAGTCTACAACGTTTAGTTTAGGTGTGAGAGCCAAAATGAACTTTTTATTGCTTTAAATGCGTTTTCAGCCCCTGATTGTACACTAAAGGAATCTAAGAGTTTGTGCAAGTGGGGGTTTTAGGAATGGAATGTTGCAGAACAAAGGATGCTAATTGCAGGGGGGAGATGCAGAGCCGCGATAAGGTCAGAGTAGGTTGTAAACCACATTTGTTTTACACCTGGGCGGAAAAGTACAAAACAGGAGAAGCCACCCAGTGACGCTGCGGATGAAGATCGGCCAATGAAAAGCAAGCTAAAGTTAAACTGCAGAAAACACATAGCCAATAGAATAATGTCAGGATGCCTTTGTTTCTGTGTCATTTAAATATTGTGTAGTATAACTATTCACTGGGGCAACTCGGAAGAGACTACGTCGGCTGCTTGAGACAGAGACGTATAGAATTGTGTTGATAGGGACCCGGGACCCCAGCTGTTTGTATTAGATTTGAAAGTTAGGAATAAATCCACTCGTGTGTGAAAATGCCGGCTTCCTGATACCTTTCTATTGCAGAACGAGCATGCTATTGTTGGATGGGTGATAGTTTGGTAAGGTCACAAATTGGAGTCAGATTATTAACTTAAGTTTATATTAATATAGAAATAAATTCCAACAACACGTTAGGTGAAAAGGTCAAAATCTTCAAAAATGAGCATAAGCTTACTGAAATTAATGCTGGAATCATCTTCAGGTTGCTAGAATACACTAAATACAGCAAACATTTTGAGTCTACAACGTTTAGTTTAGGTGTGAGAGCCAAAATGAACTTTTTATTGCTTTAAACGCATTTTCAGCCCCTGATTGTACACTTAAGGTGAAAATGTCAAAATTCTCAAAATGAGCATAAGCACAATGAAATTAATGCTGGAATCATCTTCAGGATACTAGAATACACTAAATACAGCAAACATTTTGAGTCTACAACGTTTAGTTTAGGTGTGAGAGCCAAAATGAACTTTTTATTGCTTTAAATGCGTTTTCAGCCCCTGATTGTACAGGTTAGGTGAAAAGGTCAAAATCTTCAAAAATTAGCATAAGCACAATGAAATTAATGCTGGAATCATCTTCAGGATGCTAGAATACACTAAACCCAAAAAAATTTTGACTCTACAACGTTTAGTTTAGGTATGAGAGCCAAAAAGAACTTTTTATTGCTTTAAATGCGTTTTCAGCCCCTGATTGTACACTTAAGGTGAAAATGTCAAAATCTTAAAATTGAGCATGAGCACAATGAAATTAATGCTGGAATCATCTTCAGGATGCTATAATACACTAAATACAGCAAACATTTTGAGTCTACAACGTTTAGTTTAGGTGTGAGAGCCAAAATGAACTTTTTATTGCTTTAAATGCGTTTTCAGCCCCTGATTGTACACTTAAGATGAAAATGTCAAAATCTTAAAATTGAGAATAAGCACAATGAAATTAATGCTGAAATTATCTTCAGGATGCTAGAATACACTAAATACAACAAAAATTTTGAGTCTACAACGTGTAGTTTAGGTGTGAGAGCCAAAATGAACTTTTTATTGCTTTAAATGCGTTTTCAGCCCCTGATTGTACACTTAAGGTGAAAATGTCAAAATCTTCAAAATGAGCATAAGCACAATGAAATTAATGCAGGAATCATCTTCAGGATGCTAGAATACACTAAATAGAGCAAAAATTTTGAGTCTACAACGTTTAGTTTAGGTGTGAGAGCCAAAATGAACTTTTTATTGCTTTAAACGCATTTTCAGCCCCGGATTGTACACTTAAGGTGAAAATGTCAAAATTCTCAAAATGAGCATAAGCACAATGAAATTAATGCTGGAATAATCTTCAGGATGCTATAATACACTAAATACAGCAAACATTTTGAGTCTACAACGTTTAGTTTAGGTGTGAGAGCCAAAATGAACTTTTTATTGCTTTAAATGCGTTTTCAGCCCCTGATTGTACACTTAAGGTGAAAATGTCAAAATCTTCAAAATGAGCATAAGCACAATGAAATTAATGCTGGAATCATCTTCAGGATGCTAGAATACACTAAATACAGCAAAAATTTTGAGTCTACAACGTTTAGTTTAGGTGTGAGAGACAAAATGAACTTTTTATTGCTTGAAATGCGTTTTCAGCCTGATTGTGCACTTTAGGTGAAAATGTCAAAATCTTAAAAATGAGCATGAGCACAATGAAATTAATGCTGGAATCATCTTCAGGATGCTATAATACACTAAATACAGCAAACATTTTGAGTCTACAACGTTTAGTTTAGGTGTGAGAGCCAAAATGAACTTTTTATTGCTTTAAATGCGTTTTCAGCCCCTGATTGTACACTTAAGGTGAAAATGTCAAAATCTTAAAATTGAGAATAAGCACAATGAAATTAATGCTGGAATCATCTTCAGGATGCTAGAATACACTAAATACAGCAACAATTTTGAGTCTACAACGTTTAGTTTAGGTGTGAGAGCCAAAATGAACTTTTTATTGCTTTAAATGCGTTTTCAGCCCCTGATTGTACACTTAAGGTGAAAATGTCAAAATCTTCAAAATGAGCATAAGCGCAATGAAATTAATGCTGGAATCATCTTCAGGATGCTAGAATACACTAAATACAGCAAAATTTTTGAGTCTACAACGTTTAGTTTAAGTGTGAGAGCCAAAATGAACTTTTTATTGCTTTAAACGCATTTTCAGCCCCGGATTGTACACTTAAGGTGAAAATGTCAAAATTCTCAAAATGAGCATAAGCACAATGAAATTAATGCTGGAATCATCTTCAGGATACTAGAATACACTAAATACAGCAAACATTTTGAGTCTACAACGTTTAGTTTAGGTGTGAGAGCCAAAATGAACTTTTTATTGCTTTAAATGCGTTTTCAGCCCCTGATTGTACACGTTAGGTGAAAAGGTCAAAATCTTCAAAAATTAGCATAAGCACAATGAAATTAATGCTGGAATCATCTTCAGGATGCTAGAATACACTAAACCCAAAAAAATTTTGACTCTACAACGTTTAGTTTAGGTATGAGAGCCAAAAAGAACTTTTTATTGCTTTAAATGCGTTTTCAGCCCCTGATTGTACACTTAAGGTGAAAATGTCAAAATCTTAAAATTGAGCATGAGCACAATGAAATTAATGCTGGAATCATCTTCAGGATGCTATAATACACTAAATACAGCAAACATTTTGAGTCTACAACGTTTAGTTTAGGTGTGAGAGCCAAAATGAACTTTTTATTGCTTTAAATGCGTTTTCAGCCCCTGATTGTACACTTAAGGTGAAAATGTCAAAATCTTAAAATTGAGAATAAGCACAATGAAATTAATGCTGAAATTATCTTCAGGATGCTAGAATACACTAAATACAACAAAAATTTTGAGTCTACAACGTGTAGTTTAGGTGTGAGAGCCAAAATGAACTTTTTATTGCTTTAAATGCGTTTTCAGCCCCTGATTGTACACTTAAGGTGAAAATGTCAAAATCTTCAAAATGAGCATAAGCACAATGAAATTAATGCAGGAATCATCTTCAGGATGCTAGAATACACTAAATACAGCAAAAATTTTGAGTCTACAACGTTTAGTTTAGGTTTGAGAGCCAAAATGAACTTTTTATTGCTTTAAACGCATTTTCAGCCCCGGATTGTACACTTAAGGTGAAAATGTCAAAATTCTCAAAATGAGCATAAGCACAATGAAATTAATGCTGGAATCATCTTCAGGATGCTATAATACACTAAATACAGCAAACATTTTGAGTCTACAACGTTTAGTTTAGGTGTGAGAGCCAAAATGAACTTTTTATTGCTTTAAATGCGTTTTCAGCCCCTGATTGTACACTTAAGGTGAAAATGTCAAAATCTTCAAAATGAGCATAAGCACAATGAAATTAATGCTGGAATCATCTTCAGGATGCTAGAATACACTAAATACAGCAAAAATTTTGAGTCTACAACGTTTAGTTTAGGTGTGAGAGACAAAATGAACTTTTTATTGCTTGAAATGCGTTTTCAGCCTGATTGTGCACTTTAGGTGAAAATGTCAAAATCTTAAAAATGAGCATGAGCACAATGAAATTAATGCTGGAATCATCTTCAGGATGCTATAATACACTAAATACAGCAAACATTTTGAGTCTACAACGTTTAGTTTAGGTGTGAGAGCCAAAATGAACTTTTTATTGCTTTAAATGCGTTTTCAGCCCCTGATTGTACACTTAAGGTGAAAATGTCAAAATCTTAAAAATGAGAATAAGCACAATGAAATTAATGCTGAAATTATCTTCAGGATGCTAGAATACACTAAATACAGCAAAAATTTTGAGTCTACAACGTTTAGTTTAGGTGTGAGAGCCAAAATGAAATTTTTATTGCTTTAAATGCGTTTTCAGCCCCTGATTGTACACTTAAGGTGAAAATGTCAAAATCTTAAAATTGAGAATAAGCACAATGAAATTAATGCTGGAATCATCTTCAGGATGCTAGAATACACTAAATACAGCAACAATTTTGAGTCTACAACGTTTAGTTTAGGTGTGAGAGCCAAAATGAACTTTTTATTGCTTTAAATGCGTTTTCAGCCCCTGATTGTACACTTAAGGTGAAAATGTCAAAATCTTCAAAATGAGCATAAGCGCAATGAAATTAATGCTGGAATCATCTTCAGGATGCTAGAATACACTAAATACAGCAAAATTTTTGAGTCTACAACGTTTAGTTTAGGTGTGAGAGCCAAAATGAACTTTTTATTGCTTTAAACGCATTTTCAGCCCCGGATTGTACACTTAAGGTGAAAATGTCAAAATTCTCAAAATGAGCATAAGCACAATGAAATTAATGCTGGAATCATCTTCAGGATACTAGAATACACTAAATACAGCAACAATTTTGAGTCTACAACGTTTAGTTTAGGTGTGAGAGCCAAAATGAACTTTTTATTGCTTTAAATGCGTTTTGAGCACCTGATTGTACACTTAAGGTGAAAATGTCAAAATCTTAAAATTGAGCATGAGCACAATGAAATTAATGCTGGAATCATCTTCAGGATGCTATAATACACTAAATACAGCAAACATTTTGAGTCTACAACGTTTAGTTTAGGCGTGAGAGCCAAAATTAACTTTTTATTGATTTAAATGCGTTTTCAGCCCCTGATTGTACACTTAAGGTGTAAATGTCAAAATCTTAAAATTGAGAATAGGCACAATGAAATTAATGCTGAAATTATCTTCAGGATGCTAGAATACACTAAATACAGCAAAAATTTTGAGTCTACAACGTTTAGTTTAGGTGTGAGAGCCAAAATGAAATTTTTATTGCTTTAAATGCGTTTTCAGCCCCTGATTGTACACTTAAGGTGAAAATGTCAAAATCTTAAAATTGAGAATAAGCACAATGAAATTAATGCTGGAATCATCTTCAGGATGCTAGAATACACTAAATACAGCAACAATTTTGAGTCTACAACGTTTAGTTTAGGTGTGAGAGCCAAAATGAACTTTTTATTGCTTTAAATGCGTTTTCAGCCCCTGATTGTACACTTAAGGTGAAAATGTCAAAATCTTCAAAATGAGCATAAGCGCAATGAAATTAATGCTGGAATCATCTTCAGGATGCTAGAATACACTAAATACAGCAACATTTTTGAGTCTACAACGTTTAGTTTAGGTGTGAGAGCCAAAATGAACTTTTTATTGCTTTAAACGCATTTTCAGCCCCGGATTGTACACTTAAGGTGAAAATGTCAAAATTCTCAAAATGAGCATAAGCACAATGAAATTAATGCTGGAATCATCTTCAGGATACTAGAATACACTAAATACAGCAACAATTTTGAATCTACAACGTTTAGTTTAGGTGTGAGAGCCAAAATGAACTTTTTATTGCTTTAAATGCGTTTTGAGCACCTGATTGTACACTTAAGGTGAAAATGTCAAAATCTTAAAATTGAGCATGAGCACAATGAAATTAATGCTGGAATCATCTTCAGGATGCTATAATACACTAAATACAGCAAACATTTTGAGTCTACAACGTTTAGTTTCGGCGTGAGAGCCAAAATTAACTTTTTATTGATTTAAATGCGTTTTCAGCCCCTTATTGTACACTTAAGGTGAAAATGTCAAAATCTTAAAATTGAGAATAGGCACAATGAAATTAATGCTGAAATTATCTTCAGGATGCTAGAATACACTAAATACAGCAAAAATTTTGAGTCTACAACGTTTAGTTTAGGTGTGAGAGCCAAAATGAACTTTTTATTGCTTTAAATGTGTTTTCAGCCTGATTGTGCACTTAAGGTGAAAATGTCAAAATCTTAAAAATGAGCATGAGCACAATGAAATTAATGCTGGAATCATCTTCAGGATGCTATAATACACTAAATACAGCAAACATTTTGAGTCTACAACGTTTAGTTTAGGTGTGAGAGCCAAAATGAACTTTTTATTGCTTTAAATGCGTTTTCAGCCCCTGATTGTACACTTAAGGTGAAAATGTCAAAATCTTAAAATTGAGAATAAGCACAATGAAATTAATGCTGAAATTATCTTCAGGATGCTAGAATACACTAAATACAACAAAAATTTTGAGTCTACAACGTTTAGTTTAGGTGTGAGAGCCAAAATGAACTTTTTATTGCTTTAAATGCGTTTTCAGCCCCTGATTGTACACGTTAGGTGAAAAGGTCAAAATCTTCAAAAATGAGCATAAGCACAGTGTAATTAATGCTGGAATCATCTTCAGGATGCTAGAATACACTAAATACAGCAAACATTTTGAGTCTACAACGTTTAGTTTAGGTGTGAGAGCCAAAATGAACTTTTTATTGCTTTAAATGCGTTTTCAGCCTGATTGTGCACTTTAGGTGAAAATGTCAAAATCTTAAAAATGAGCATGAGCACAATGAAATTAATGCTGGAATCATCTTCAGGATGCTAGAATACACTAAATACAGCAATATTTTTGAGTCTACAACGTTTAGTTTAGGTGTGAGAGCCAAAATTAACTTTTTATTGCTTTAAATGCGTTTTCAGCCCCTGATTGTGCACTTTAGGTGAAAATGTCAAACTCTTAAAAATGAGCATGAGCACAATGAAATTAATGCTGGAATCATCTTCAGGATGCTAGAATACACTAAATACAGCAAAAATTTTGAGTCTACAACGTTTAGTTTAGGTGTGAGAGCCAAAATGAACTTTTTATTGCTTTAAATGCGTTTTCAGCCCCTGATTGTACACTTAAGGTGAAAATGTCAAAATTCTCAAAATGAGCATAAGCACAGTGAATTTAATGCTGGAATCATCTTCAGGATGCTAGAATACACTAAATACAGCAAAAATTTTGAGTCTACAACGTTTAGTTTAGGTGTGAGAGCCAAAATGAACTTTTTATTGCTTTAAACGCATTTTCAGCCCCGGATTGTACACTTAAGGTGAAAATGTCAAAATTCTCAAAATGAGCATAAGCACAATGAAATTAATGCTGGAATCATCTTCAGGATACTAGAATACACTAAATACAGCAACAATTTTGAGTCTACAACGTTTAGTTTAGGTGTGAGAGCCAAAATGAACTTTTTATTGCTTTAAATGCGTTTTGAGCACCTGATTGTACACTTAAGGTGAAAATGTCAAAATCTTAAAATTGAGCATGAGCACAATGAAATTAATGCTGGAATCATCTTCAGGATGCTATAATACACTAAATACAGCAAACATTTTGAGTCTACAACGTTTAGTTTAGGCGTGAGAGCCAAAATTAACTTTTTATTGATTTAAATGCGTTTTCAGCCCCTGATTGTACACTTAAGGTGAAAATGTCAAAATCTTAAAATTGAGAATAGGCACAATGAAATTAATGCTGAAATTATCTTCAGGATGCTAGAATACACTAAATACAGCAAAAATTTTGAGTCTACAACGTTTAGTTTAGGTGTGAGAGCCAAAATGAAATTTTTATTGCTTTAAATGCGTTTTCAGCCCCTGATTGTACACTTAAGGTGAAAATGTCAAAATCTTAAAATTGAGAATAAGCACAATGAAATTAATGCTGGAATCATCTTCAGGATGCTAGAATACACTAAATACAGCAACAATTTTGAGTCTACAACGTTTAGTTTAGGTGTGAGAGCCAAAATGAACTTTTTATTGCTTTAAATGCGTTTTCAGCCCCTGATTGTACACTTAAGGTGAAAATGTCAAAATCTTCAAAATGAGCATAAGCGCAATGAAATTAATGCTGGAATCATCTTCAGGATGCTAGAATACACTAAATACAGCAAAATTTTTGAGTCTACAACGTTTAGTTTAGGTGTGAGAGCCAAAATGAACTTTTTATTGCTTTAAATGCGTTTTCAGCCTGATTGTGCACTTTAGGTGAAAATGTCAAAATCTTAAAAATGAGCATGAGCACTATGAAATTAATGCTGGAATCATCTTCAGGATGCTACAATACACTAAATACAGCAAAAATTTTGAGTCTACAACGTTTAGTTTAGGTGTGAGAGCCAAAATGAACTTTTTATTGCTTTAAATGCGTTTTCAGCCCCTGATTGTACACGTTAGGTGAAAAGGTCAAAATCTTCAAAAATGAGCATAAGCACAGTGTAATTAATGCTGGAATCATCTTCAGGATGCTAGAATACACTAAATACAGCAAACATTTTGAGTCTACAACGTTTAGTTTAGGTGTGAGAGCCAAAATGAACTTTTTATTGCTTTAAATGCGTTTTCAGCCTGATTGTGCACTTTAGGTGAAAATGTCAAAATCTTAAAAATGAGCATGAGCACAATGAAATTAATGCTGGAATCATCTTCAGGATGCTAGAATACACTAAATATAGCAACATTTTTGAGTCTACAACGTTTAGTTTAGGTGTGAGAGCCAAAATGAACTTTTTATTGCTTTAAATGCGTTTTCAGCCCTTGATTGTACACTTAAGGTGAAAATGTCAAAATCTTCAAAATGAGCATAAGCACAATGAAATTAATGCTGGAATCATCTTCAGGATGCTAGAATACACTAAATACAGCAAAAATTTTGAGTCTACAACGTTTAGTTTAGGTGTGAGAGCCAAAATTAACTTTTTATTGCTTTAAATGCGTTTTCAGCCTGATTGTGCACTTTAGGTGAAAATGTCAAAATCTTCAAAATGAGCATGAGCACAATGAAATTAATGCTTGAATCATCTTCAGGATGCTATAATACACGAAATACAGCAACATTTTTGAGTCTACAAAGTGTAGTTTAGGTGTGAGAGCCAAAATTAACTTTTTATTGCTTTCAATGCGTTTCCAGCCTGATTGTGCACTTTATGTGAAAATGTCAAAATCTTAAAAATGAGCATGAGCACAATGAAATTAATGCTGGAATCATCTTCAGGATGCTAGAATACACTAAATACAGCAAAAATTTTGAGTCTACAACGTTTAGTTTAGGTGTGAGAGCCAAAATGAACTTTTTATTGCTTTAAATGCGTTTTCAGCCCCTGATTGTACACGTTAGGTGAAAAGGTCAAAATCTTCAAAAATGAGAATAAGCACAATGAAATTAATTCTGGAATCATCTTCAGGATGCTAGAATACACTAAATACAGCAACAATTTTGAGTCTACAACATTTAGTTTAGGTTTGAGAGCCAAAATGAACTTTTTATTGCTTTAAATGCGTTTTGAGCACCTGATTGTACACTTAAGGTGAAAATGTCAAAATCTTAAAATTGAGCATGAGCACAATGAAATTAATGTTGGAATCATCTTCAGGATGCTATAATACACTAAATACAGCAAACATTTTGAGTCTACAACGTTTAGTTTAGGTGTGAGAGCCAAAATGAACTTTTTATTGCTTTAAATGCGTTTTCAGCCTGATTGTGCACTTTAGGTGAAAATGTCAAAATCTTAAAAATGAGCATAAGCACAATGAAATTAATGCTGGAATCATCTTCAGGATGCTAGAATACACTAAATACAGCAAAAATTTTGAGTCTACAACGTTTAGTTTAGGTGTGAGAGCCAAAATGAACTTTTTATTGCTTTAAATGCGTTTTCAGCCCCTGATTGTACACTTAAGGTGAAAATGTCAAAATCTTCAAAATGAGCATAAGCACAATGAAATTAATGCTGGAATCATCTTCAGGATGCTAGAATACACTAAATACAGCAAAATTTTTGAGTCTACAACGTTTAGTTTGGGTGTGAGAGCCAAAATTAACTTTTTATTGCTTTAAATGCATTTTCAGCCTGATTGTGCACTTTAGGTGAAAATGTCAAAATCTTAAAAATGAGCATGACCACAATGAAATTAATGCTGGAATCACCTTCAGGATGCTAGAATACACTAAATACAGCAACATTTTTGAGTCTACAACGTTTAGTTTAGGTGTGAGAAACAAAATTAACTTTTTATTGCTTTAAATGCGTTTTCAGCCTGATTGTGCACTTTAGGTGAAAATGTCAAAATCTTAAAAATGAGCATGAGCACTATGAAATTAATGCTGGAATCATCTTCAGGATGCTACAATACACTAAATACAGCAAAAATTTTGAGTCTACAACGTTTAGTTTAGGTGTGAGAGCCAAAATGAACTTTTTATTGCTTTAAATGCGTTTTCAGCCCCTGATTGTACACGTTAGGTGAAAAGGTCAAAATCTTCAAAAATGAGCATAAGCACAGTGTAATTAATGCTGGAATCATCTTCAGGATGCTAGAATACACTAAATACAGCAAACATTTTGAGTCTACAACGTTTAGTTTAGGTGTGAGAGCCAAAATGAACTTTTTATTGCTTTAAATGCGTTTTCAGCCTGATTGTGCACTTTAGGTGAAAATGTCAAAATCTTAAAAATGAGCATGAGCACAATGAAATTAATGCTGGAATCATCTTCAGGATGCTAGAATACACTAAATACAGCAATATTTTTGAGTCTACAACGTTTAGTTTAGGTGTGAGAGCCAAAATTAACTTTTTATTGCTTTAAATGCGTTTTCAGCCCCTGATTGTGCACTTTAGGTGAAAATGTCAAACTCTTAAAAATGAGCATGAGCACAATGAAATTAATGCTGGAATCATCTTCAGGATGCTAGAATACACTAAATATAGCAAAAATTTTGAGTCTACAACGTTTAGTTTAGGTGTGAGAGCCAAAATGAACTTTTTATTGCTTTAAATGCGTTTTCAGCCCCTGATTGTACACTTAAGGTGAAAATGTCAAAATCTTCAATAAGAGCATAAGCACAGTGAATTTAATGCTGGAATCATCTTCAGGATGCTAGAATACACTAAATACAGCAAAAATTTTGAGTCTACAACGTTTAGTTTAGGTGTGAGAGCCAAAATGAACTTTTTATTGCTTTAAATGCGTTTTCAGCCCCTGCTTGTACACGTTAGGTGAAAAGGTCAAAATCTTCAAAAATGAGCATAAGCACAATGAAATTAATGTTGGAATCATCTTCAGGATGCTAGAATACACTAAATACTGCAACAATTTTGAGTCTACAACGTTTAGTTTAGGTGTGAGAGCCAAAATGAACTTTTTATTGCTTTAAATGCGTTTTGAGCACCTGATTGTACACTTAAGGTGAAAATGTCAAAATCTTAAAATTGAGCATGAGCACAATGAAATTAATGCTGGAATCATCTTCAGGATGCTATAATACACTAAATACAGCAAACATTTTGAGTCTACAACCTTTAGTTTAGGCGTGAGAGCCAAAATGAACTTTTTATTGATTTAAATGCGTTTTCAGCCCCTGATTGTACACTTAAGGTGAAAATGTCAAAATCTTAAAATTGAGAATAGGCACAATGAAATTAATGCTGAAATTATCTTCAGGATGCTAGAATACACTAAATACAGCAAAAATTTTGAGTCTACAACGTTTAGTTTAGGTGTGAGAGCAAAACTGATCTTTTTATTGCTTTAAATGTGTTTTCAGCCTGATTGTGCACTTAAGGTGAAAATGTCAAAATCTTAAAAATGAGCATGAGCACAATGAAATTAATGCTGGAATCATCTTCAGGATGCTTTAATACACTAAATACAGCAAACATTTTGAGTCTACAACGTTTAGTTTAGGCGTGAGAGCCAAACTGATCTTTTTATTGCTTTAAATGTGTTTTCAGCCTGATTGTGCACTTAAGGTGAAAATGTCAAAATCTTCAATATGAGCATAAGCACAATGAATTTAATGCTGAAATCATCTTCAGGATGCTAGAATACACTAAATACAGCAAAAATTTTGAGTCTACAACGTTTAGTTTAGGTATGAGAGCCAAAAAGAACTTTTTATTGCTTTAAATGCCTTTTCAGCCCCTGATTGTACACTAAAGGTGAAAATGTCAAAATCTTAAAATTGAGCATGAGCACAATGAAATTAATGCTGGAATCATCTTCGGGATGCTATAATACACTAAATACAGCAAACATTTTGAGTCTACAACGTTTAGTTTAGGTGTGAGAGCCAAAATGAACTTTTTAATGCTTGAAATGCGTTTTCAGCCTGATTGTGCACTTTAGGTGAAAATGTCAAAATCTTAAAAATGAGCATGAGCACTATGAAATTAATGCTGGAATCATCTTCAGGATGCTACAATACACTAAATACAGCAAAAATTTTGAGTCTACAACGTTTAGTTTAGGTGTGAGAGCCAAAATGAACTTTTTATTGCTTTAAATGCGTTTTCAGCCCTTGATTGTACACTAAAGGTGAAAATGTCAAAATCTTCAAAATGAGCATAAGCACAATGAAATTAATGCTGGAATCATCTTCAGGATGCTAGAATACACTAAATACAGCAAAAATTTTGAGTCTACAACGTTTAGTTTAGGTGTGAGAGCCAAAATTAACTTTTTATTGCTTTAAATGCGTTTTACGCCTAATTGTGCACTTTAGGTGAAAATGTCAAAATCTTCAAAATGAGCATGAGCACAATGAAATTAATGCTTGAATCATCTTCAGGATGCTATAATACACGAAATACAGCAACATTTTTGAGTCTACAAAGTGTAGTTTAGGTTTGAGAGCCAAAATGAACTTTTTATTGCTTTAAACGCGTTTTCAGCCCCTGATTGTACACTTAAGGTGAAAATGTCAAAATCTTAAAATTGAGAATAAGCACAATAAAATTAATGCTGGAATTATCTTCAGGATGCTAGAATACACTAAATACAGCAAAAATTTTGAGTCTACAACGTTTAGTTTAGGTGTGAGAGCCAAAATGAACTTGTTATTGCTTTAAACGCGTTTTCAGCCCCTGATTGTACACTTAAGGTGAAAATGTCAAAATCTTCAAAATGAGCATAAGCACAATGAAATTAATGCTGGAATCATCTTCAGGATGCTAGAATACACTAAATACAGCAAAAATTTTGAGTCTACAACGTTTAGTTTAGGTGTGAGAGCCAAAATTAACTTTTTATTGCTTTCAATGCGTTTCCAGCCTGATTGTGCACTTTATGTGAAAATGTCAAAATCTTAAAAATGAGCATGAGCACAATGAAATTAATGCTGGAATCATCTTCAGGATGCTAGAATACACTAAATACAGCAAAAATTTTGAGTCTACAACGTTTAGTTTAGGTGTGAGAGCCAAAATGAACTTTTTATTGCTTTAAATGCGTTTTCAGCCCCTGATTGTACACGTTAGGTGAAAATGTCAAAATCTTAAAAATGAGCATGAGCACTATGAAATTAATGCTGGAATCATCTTCAGGATGCTAGAATACACTAAATACAGCAAAAATTTTGAGTCTACAACGTTTAGTTTAGGTGTGAGAGCCAAAATGAACTTTTTATTGCTTTAAATGCGTTTTCAGCCCCTGATTGTACACTTAAGGTGAAAATGTCAAAATCTTCAATAAGAGCATAAGCACAGTGAATTTAATGCTGGAATCATCTTCAGGATGCTAGAATACACTAAATACAGCAAAAATTTTGAGTCTACAACGTTTAGTTTAGGTGTGAGAGCCAAAATGAACTTTTTATTGCTTTAAATGCGTTTTCAGCCCCTGCTTGTACACGTTAGGTGAAAAGGTCAAAATCTTCAAAAATGAGCATAAGCACAATGAAATTAATGTTGGAATCATCTTCAGGATGCTAGAATACACTAAATACTGCAACAATTTTGAGTCTACAACGTTTAGTTTAGGTGTGAGAGCCAAAATGAACTTTTTATTGCTTTAAATGCGTTTTGAGCACCTGATTGTACACTTAAGGTGAAAATGTCAAAATCTTAAAATTGAGCATGAGCACAATGAAATTAATGCTGGAATCATCTTCAGGATGCTATAATACACTAAATACAGCAAACATTTTGAGTCTACAACCTTTAGTTTAGGCGTGAGAGCCAAAATGAACTTTTTATTGATTTAAATGCGTTTTCAGCCCCTGATTGTACACTTAAGGTGAAAATGTCAAAATCTTAAAATTGAGAATAGGCACAATGAAATTAATGCTGAAATTATCTTCAGGATGCTAGAATACACTAAATACAGCAAAAATTTTGAGTCTACAACGTTTAGTTTAGGTGTGAGAGCAAAACTGATCTTTTTATTGCTTTAAATGTGTTTTCAGCCTGATTGTGCACTTAAGGTGAAAATGTCAAAATCTTAAAAATGAGCATGAGCACAATGAAATTAATGCTGGAATCATCTTCAGGATGCTTTAATACACTAAATACAGCAAACATTTTGAGTCTACAACGTTTAGTTTAGGCGTGAGAGCCAAACTGATCTTTTTATTGCTTTAAATGTGTTTTCAGCCTGATTGTGCACTTAAGGTGAAAATGTCAAAATCTTCAATATGAGCATAAGCACAATGAATTTAATGCTGAAATCATCTTCAGGATGCTAGAATACACTAAATACAGCAAAAATTTTGAGTCTACAACGTTTAGTTTAGGTATGAGAGCCAAAAAGAACTTTTTATTGCTTTAAATGCGTTTTCAGCCCCTGATTGTACACTAAAGGTGAAAATGTCAAAATCTTAAAATTGAGCATGAGCACAATGAAATTAATGCTGGAATCATCTTCGGGATGCTATAATACACTAAATACAGCAAACATTTTGAGTCTACAACGTTTAGTTTAGGTGTGAGAGCCAAAATTAACTTTTTATTGCTTTAAATGCGTTTTCAGCCTGATTGTGCACTTTAGGTGAAAATGTCAAAATCTTCAAAATGAGCATGAGCACAATGAAATTAATGCTTGAATCATCTTCAGGATGCTATAATACACGAAATACAGCAACATTTTTGAGTCTACAAAGTGTAGTTTAGGTTTGAGAGCCAAAATGAACTTTTTATTGCTTTAAACGCGTTTTCAGCCCCTGATTGTACACTTAAGGTGAAAATGTCAAAATCTTAAAATTGAGAATAAGCAAAATAAAATTAATGCTGGAATTATCTTCAGGATGCTAGAATACACTAAATACAGCAAAAATTTTGAGTCTACAACGTTTAGTTTAGGTGTGAGAGCCAAAATGAACTTGTTATTGCTTTAAACGCGTTTTCAGCCCCTGATTGTACACTTAAGGTGAAAATGTCAAAATCTTCAAAATGAGCATAAGCACAATGAAATTAATGCTGGAATCATCTTCAGGATGCTAGAATACACTAAATACAGCAAAAATTTTGAGTCTACAACGTTTAGTTTAGGTGTGAGAGCCAAAATGAACTTTTTATTGCTTTCAATGCGTTTCCAGCCTGATTGTGCACTTTATGTGAAAATGTCAAAATCTTAAAAATGAGCATGAGCACAATGAAATTAATGCTGGAATCATCTTCAGGATGCTAGAATACACTAAATACAGCAAAAATTTTGAGTCTACAACGTTTAGTTTAGGTGTGAGAGCCAAAATGAACTTTTTATTGCTTTAAATGCGTTTTCAGCCCCTGATTGTACACGTTAGGTGAAAAGGTCAAAATCTTCAAAAATGAGAATAAGCACAATGAAATTAATGCTGGAATCATCTTCAGGATGCTAGAATACACTAAATACAGCAACAATTTTGAGTCTACAACATTTAGTTTAGGTGTGAGAGCCAAAATGAACTTTTTATTGCTTTAAATGCGTTTTGAGCACCTGATTGTACACTTAAGGTGAAAATGTCAAAATCTTAAAATTGAGCATGAGCACAATGAAATTAATGCTGGAATCATCTTCAGGATGCTATAATACACTAAATACAGCAAACATTTTGAGTCTACAACGTTTAGTTTAGGTGTGAGAGCCAAAATGAACTTTTTATTGCTTTAAATGCGTTTTCAGCCTGATTGTGCACTTTAGGTGAAAATGTCACAATCTTAAAAATGAGCATGAGCACAATGAAATTAATGCTGGAATCATCTTCAGGATGCTAGAATACACTAAATACAGCAACAATTTTGAGTCTACAACATTTAGTTTAGATGTGAGAGCCAAAATGAACTTTTTATTGCTTTAAATGCGTTTTCAGCCCCTGATTGTGCACTTTAGGTGAAAATGTCAAACTCTTAAAAATGAGCATGAGCACAATGAAATTAATGCTGGAATCATCTTCAGGATGCTAGAATACACTAAATACAGCAAAAATTTTGAGTCTACAACGTTTAGTTTAGGTGTGAGAGCCAAAATGAACTTTTTATTGCTTTAAATGCGTTTTCAGCCCCTGATTGTACACTTAAGGTGAAAATGTCAAAATCTTCAATAAGAGCATAAGCACAGTGAATTTAATGCTGGAATCATCTTCAGGATGCTAGAATACACTAAATACAGCAAAAATTTTGAGTCTACAACGTTTAGTTTAGGTGTGAGAGCCAAAATGAACTTTTTATTGCTTTAAATGCGTTTTCAGCCCCTGCTTGTACACGTTAGGTGAAAAGGTCAAAATCTTCAAAAATGAGCATAAGCACAATGAAATTAATGTTGGAATCATCTTCAGGATGCTAGAATACACTAAATACTGCAACAATTTTGAGTCTACAACGTTTAGTTTAGGTGTGAGAGCCAAAATGAACTTTTTATTGCTTTAAATGCGTTTTGAGCACCTGATTGTACACTTAAGGTGAAAATGTCAAAATCTTAAAATTGAGCATGAGCACAATGAAATTAATGCTGGAATCATCTTCAGGATGCTATAATACACTAAATACAGCAAACATTTTGAGTCTACAACCTTTAGTTTAGGCGTGAGAGCCAAAATGAACTTTTTATTGATTTAAATGCGTTTTCAGCCCCTGATTGTACACTTAAGGTGAAAATGTCAAAATCTTAAAATTGAGAATAGGCACAATGAAATTAATGCTGAAATTATCTTCAGGATGCTAGAATACACTAAATACAGCAAAAATTTTGAGACTAACGTTTAGTTTAGGTGTGAGAGCAAAACTGATCTTTTTATTGCTTTAAATGTGTTTTCAGCCTGATTGTGCACTTAAGGTGAAAATGTCAAAATCTTAAAAATGAGCATGAGCACAATGAAATTAATGCTGGAATCATCTTCAGGATGCTTTAATACACTAAATACAGCAAACATTTTGAGTCTACAACGTTTAGTTTAGGCGTGAGAGCCAAACTGATCTTTTTATTGCTTTAAATGTGTTTTCAGCCTGATTGTGCACTTAAGGTGAAAATGTCAAAATCTTCAATATGAGCATAAGCACAATGAATTTAATGCTGAAATCATCTTCAGGATGCTAGAATACACTAAATACAGCAAAAATTTTGAGTCTACAACGTTTAGTTTAGGTATGAGAGCCAAAAAGAACTTTTTATTGCTTTAAATGCCTTTTCAGCCCCTGATTGTACACTAAAGGTGAAAATGTCAAAATCTTAAAATTGAGCATGAGCACAATGAAATTAATGCTGGAATCATCTTCGGGATGCTATAATACACTAAATACAGCAAACATTTTGAGTCTACAACGTTTAGTTTAGGTGTGAGAGCCAAAATGAACTTTTTAATGCTTGAAATGCGTTTTCAGCCTGATTGTGCACTTTAGGTGAAAATGTCAAAATCTTAAAAATGAGCATGAGCACTATGAAATTAATGCTGGAATCATCTTCAGGATGCTACAATACACTAAATACAGCAAAAATTTTGAGTCTACAACGTTTAGTTTAGGTGTGAGAGCCAAAATGAACTTTTTATTGCTTTAAATGCGTTTTCAGCCCTTGATTGTACACTAAAGGTGAAAATGTCAAAATCTTCAAAATGAGCATAAGCACAATGAAATTAATGCTGGAATCATCTTCAGGATGCTAGAATACACTAAATACAGCAAAAATTTTGAGTCTACAACGTTTAGTTTAGGTTTGAGAGCCAAAATTAACTTTTTATTGCTTTAAATGCGTTTTCAGCCTGATTGTGCACTTTAGGTGAAAATGTCAAAATCTTCAAAATGAGCATGAGCACAATGAAATTAATGCTTGAATCATCTTCAGGATGCTATAATACACGAAATACAGCAACATTTTTGAGTCTACAAAGTGTAGTTTAGGTTTGAGAGCCAAAATGAACTTTTTATTGCTTTAAACGCGTTTTCAGCCCCTGATTGTACACTTAAGGTGAAAATGTCAAAATCTTAAAATTGAGAATAAGCACAATAAAATTAATGCTGGAATTATCTTCAGGATGCTAGAATACACTAAATACAGCAAAAATTTTGAGTCTACAACGTTTAGTTTAGGTGTGAGAGCCAAAATGAACTTGTTATTGCTTTAAACGCGTTTTCAGCCCCTGATTGTACACTTAAGGTGAAAATGTCAAAATCTTCAAAATGAGCATAAGCACAATGAAATTAATGCTGGAATCATCTTCAGGATGCTAGAATACACTAAATACAGCAAAAATTTTGAGTCTACAACGTTTAGTTTAGGTGTGAGAGCCAAAATTAACTTTTTATTGCTTTCAATGCGTTTCCAGCCTGATTGTGCACTTTATGTGAAAATGTCAAAATCTTAAAAATGAGCATGAGCACAATGAAATTAATGCTGGAATCATCTTCAGGATGCTAGAATACACTAAATACAGCAAAAATTTTGAGTCTACAACGTTTAGTTTAGGTGTGAGAGCCAAAATGAACTTTTTATTGCTTTAAATGCGTTTTCAGCCCCTGATTGTACACGTTAGGTGAAAATGTCAAAATCTTAAAAATGAGCATGAGCACTATGAAATTAATGCTGGAATCATCTTCAGGATGCTAGAATACACTAAATACAGCAAAAATTTTGAGTCTACAACGTTTAGTTTAGGTGTGAGAGCCAAAATGAACTTTTTATTGCTTTAAATGCGTTTTCAGCCCCTGATTGTACACTTAAGGTGAAAATGTCAAAATCTTCAATAAGAGCATAAGCACAGTGAATTTAATGCTGGAATCATCTTCAGGATGCTAGAATACACTAAATACAGCAAAAATTTTGAGTCTACAACGTTTAGTTTAGGTGTGAGAGCCAAAATGAACTTTTTATTGCTTTAAATGCGTTTTCAGCCCCTGCTTGTACACGTTAGGTGAAAAGGTCAAAATCTTCAAAAATGAGCATAAGCACAATGAAATTAATGTTGGAATCATCTTCAGGATGCTAGAATACACTAAATACTGCAACAATTTTGAGTCTACAACGTTTAGTTTAGGTGTGAGAGCCAAAATGAACTTTTTATTGCTTTAAATGCGTTTTGAGCACCTGATTGTACACTTAAGGTGAAAATGTCAAAATCTTAAAATTGAGCATGAGCACAATGAAATTAATGCTGGAATCATCTTCAGGATGCTATAATACACTAAATACAGCAAACATTTTGAGTCTACAACCTTTAGTTTAGGCGTGAGAGCCAAAATGAACTTTTTATTGATTTAAATGCGTTTTCAGCCCCTGATTGTACACTTAAGGTGAAAATGTCAAAATCTTAAAATTGAGAATAGGCACAATGAAATTAATGCTGAAATTATCTTCAGGATGCTAGAATACACTAAATACAGCAAAAATTTTGAGTCTACAACGTTTAGTTTAGGTGTGAGAGCAAAACTGATCTTTTTATTGCTTTAAATGTGTTTTCAGCCTGATTGTGCACTTAAGGTGAAAATGTCAAAATCTTAAAAATGAGCATGAGCACAATGAAATTAATGCTGGAATCATCTTCAGGATGCTTTAATACACTAAATACAGCAAACATTTTGAGTCTACAACGTTTAGTTTAGGCGTGAGAGCCAAACTGATCTTTTTATTGCTTTAAATGTGTTTTCAGCCTGATTGTGCACTTAAGGTGAAAATGTCAAAATCTTCAATATGAGCATAAGCACAATGAATTTAATGCTGAAATCATCTTCAGGATGCTAGAATACACTAAATACAGCAAAAATTTTGAGTCTACAACGTTTAGTTTAGGTATGAGAGCCAAAAAGAACTTTTTATTGCTTTAAATGCCTTTTCAGCCCCTGATTGTACACTAAAGGTGAAAATGTCAAAATCTTAAAATTGAGCATGAGCACAATGAAATTAATGCTGGAATCATCTTCGGGATGCTATAATACACTAAATACAGCAAACATTTTGAGTCTACAACGTTTAGTTTAGGTGTGAGAGCCAAAATGAACTTTTTAATGCTTGAAATGCGTTTTCAGCCTGATTGTGCACTTTAGGTGAAAATGTCAAAATCTTAAAAATGAGCATGAGCACTATAAAATTAATGCTGGAATCATCTTCAGGATACTACAATACACTAAATACAGCAAAAATTTTGAGTCTACAACGTTTAGTTTAGGTGTGAGAGCCAAAATGAACTTTTTATTGCTTTAAATGCGTTTTCAGCCCTTGATTGTACACTAAAGGTGAAAATGTCAAAATCTTCAAAATGAGCATAAGCACAATGAAATTAATGCTGGAATCATCTTCAGGATGCTAGAATACACTATATACAGCAAAAATTTTGAGTCTACAACGTTTAGTTTAGGTGTGAGAGCCAAAATTAACTTTTTATTGCTTTAAATGCGTTTTCAGCCTGATTGTGCACTTTAGGTGAAAATGTCAAAATCTTCAAAATGAGCATGAGCACAATGAAATTAATGCTTGAATCATCTTCAGGATGCTATAATACACGAAATACAGCAACATTTTTGAGTCTACAAAGTGTAGTTTAGGTTTGAGAGCCAAAATGAACTTTTTATTGCTTTAAACGCGTTTTCAGCCCCTGATTGTACACTTAAGGTGAAAATGTCAAAATCTTAAAATTGAGAATAAGCACAATAAAATTAATGCTGGAATTATCTTCAGGATGCTAGAATACACTAAATACAGCAAAAATTTTGAGTCTACAACGTTTAGTTTAGGTGTGAGAGCCAAAATGAACTTGTTATTGCTTTAAACGCGTTTTCAGCCCCTGATTGTACACTTAAGGTGAAAATGTCAAAATCTTCAAAATGAGCATAAGCACAATGAAATTAATGCTGGAATCATCTTCAGGATGCTAGAATACACTAAATACAGCAAAAATTTTGAGTCTACAACGTTTAGTTTAGGTGTGAGAGCCAAAATGAACTTTTTATTGCTTTAAATGCGTTTTCAGCCCCTGATTGTACACGTTAGGTGAAAAGGTCAAAATCTTCAAAAATGAGAATAAGCACAATGAAATTAATGCTGGAATCATCTTCAGGATGCTAGAATACACTAAATACAGCAACAATTTTGAGTCTACAACATTTAGTTTAGGTGTGAGAGCCAAAATGAACTTTTTATTGCTTTAAATGCGTTTTGAGCACCTGATTGTACACTTAAGGTGAAAATGTCAAAATCTTAAAATTGAGCATGAGCACAATGAAATTAATGCTGGAATCATCTTCAGGATGCTATAATACACTAAATACAGCAAACATTTTGAGTCTACAACGTTTAGTTTAGGTGTGAGAGCCAAAATGAACTTTTTATTGCTTTAAATGCGTTTTCAGCCTGATTGTGCACTTTAGGTGAAAATGTCACAATCTTAAAAATGAGCATGAGCACAATGAAATTAATGCTGGAATCATCTTCAGGATGCTAGAATACACTAAATACAGCAACAATTTTGAGTCTACAACATTTAGTTTAGATGTGAGAGCCAAAATGAACTTTTTATTGCTTTAAATGCGTTTTCAGCCCCTGATTGTGCACTTTAGGTGAAAATGTCAAACTCTTAAAAATGAGCATGAGCACAATGAAATTAATGCTGGAATCATCTTCAGGATGCTAGAATACACTAAATACAGCAAAAATTTTGAGTCTACAACGTTTAGTTTAGGTGTGAGAGCCAAAATGAACTTTTTATTGCTTTAAATGCGTTTTCAGCCCCTGATTGTACACTTAAGGTGAAAATGTCAAAATCTTCAATAAGAGCATAAGCACAGTGAATTTAATGCTGGAATCATCTTCAGGATGCTAGAATACACTAAATACAGCAAAAAGTTTGAGTCTACAACGTTTAGTTTAGGTGTGAGAGCCAAAATGAACTTTTTATTGCTTTAAATGCGTTTTCAGCCCCTGCTTGTACACGTTAGGTGAAAAGGTCAAAATCTTCAAAAATGAGCATAAGCACAATGAAATTAATGTTGGAATCATCTTCAGGATGCTAGAATACACTAAATACTGCAACAATTTTGAGTCTACAACGTTTAGTTTAGGTGTGAGAGCCAAAATGAACTTTTTATTGCTTTAAATGCGTTTTGAGCACCTGATTGTACACTTAAGGTGAAAATGTCAAAATCTTAAAATTGAGCATGAGCACAATGAAATTAATGCTGGAATCATCTTCAGGATGCTATAATACACTAAATACAGCAAACATTTTGAGTCTACAACCTTTAGTTTAGGCGTGAGAGCCAAAATGAACTTTTTATTGATTTAAATGCGTTTTCAGCCCCTGATTGTACACTTAAGGTGAAAATGTCAAAATCTTAAAATTGAGAATAGGCACAATGAAATTAATGCTGAAATTATCTTCAGGATGCTAGAATACACTAAATACAGCAAAAATTTTGAGTCTACAACGTTTAGTTTAGGTGTGAGAGCAAAACTGATCTTTTTATTGCTTTAAATGTGTTTTCAGCCTGATTGTGCACTTAAGGTGAAAATGTCAAAATCTTAAAAATGAGCATGAGCACAATGAAATTAATGCTGGAATCATCTTCAGGATGCTTTAATACACTAAATACAGCAAACATTTTGAGTCTACAACGTTTAGTTTAGGCGTGAGAGCCAAACTGATCTTTTTATTGCTTTAAATGTGTTTTCAGCCTGATTGTGCACTTAAGGTGAAAATGTCAAAATCTTCAATATGAGCATAAGCACAATGAATTTAATGCTGAAATCATCTTCAGGATGCTAGAATACACTAAATACAGCAAAAATTTTGAGTCTACAACGTTTAGTTTAGGTATGAGAGCCAAAAAGAACTTTTTATTGCTTTAAATGCCTTTTCAGCCCCTGATTGTACACTAAAGGTGAAAATGTCAAAATCTTAAAATTGAGCATGAGCACAATGAAATTAATGCTGGAATCATCTTCGGGATGCTATAATACACTAAATACAGCAAACATTTTGAGTCTACAACGTTTAGTTTAGGTGTGAGAGCCAAAATGAACTTTTTAATGCTTGAAATGCGTTTTCAGCCTGATTGTGCACTTTAGGTGAAAATGTCAAAATCTTAAAAATGAGCATGAGCACTATGAAATTAATGCTGGAATCATCTTCAGGATGCTACAATACACTAAATACAGCAAAAATTTTGAGTCTACAACGTTTAGTTTAGGTGTGAGAGCCAAAATGAACTTTTTATTGCTTTAAATGCGTTTTCAGCCCTTGATTGTACACTAAAGGTGAAAATGTCAAAATCTTCAAAATGAGCATAAGCACAATGAAATTAATGCTGGAATCATCTTCAGGATGCTAGAATACACTAAATACAGCAAAAATTTTGAGTCTACAACGTTTAGTTTAGGTGTGAGAGCCAAAATTAACTTTTTATTGCTTTAAATGCGTTTTCAGCCTGATTGTGCACTTTAGGTGAAAATGTCAAAATCTTCAAAATGAGCATGAGCACAATGAAATTAATGCTTGAATCATCTTCAGGATGCTTTAATACACGAAATACAGCAACATTTTTGAGTCTACAAAGTGTAGTTTAGGTTTGAGAGCCAAAATGAACTTTTTATTGCTTTAAACGCGTTTTCAGCCCCTGATTGTACACTTAAGGTGAAAATGTCAAAATCTTAAAATTGAGAATAAGCACAATAAAATTAATGCTGGAATTATCTTCAGGATGCTAGAATACACTAAATACAGCAAAAATTTTGAGTCTACAACGTTTAGTTTAGGTGTGAGAGCCAAAATGAACTTGTTATTGCTTTAAACGCGTTTTCAGCCCCTGATTGTACACTTAAGGTGAAAATGTCAAAATCTTCAAAATGAGCATAAGCACAATGAAATTAATGCTGGAATCATCTTCAGGATGCTAGAATACACTAAATACAGCAAAAATTTTGAGTCTACAACGTTTAGTTTAGGTGTGAGAGCCAAAATTAACTTTTTATTGCTTTCAATGCGTTTCCAGCCTGATTGTGCACTTTATGTGAAAATGTCAAAATCTTAAAAATGAGCATGAGCACAATGAAATTAATGCTGGAATCATCTTCAGGATGCTAGAATACACTAAATACAGCAAAAATTTTGAGTCTACAACGTTTAGTTTAGGTGTGAGAGCCAAAATGAACTTTTTATTGCTTTAAATGCGTTTTCAGCCCCTGATTGTACACGTTAGGTGAAAATGTCAAAATCTTAAAAATGAGCATGAGCACTATGAAATTAATGCTGGAATCATCTTCAGGATGCTAGAATACACTAAATACAGCAAAAATTTTGAGTCTACAACGTTTAGTTTAGGTGTGAGAGCCAAAATGAACTTTTTATTGCTTTAAATGCGTTTTCAGCCCCTGATTGTACACTTAAGGTGAAAATGTCAAAATCTTCAATAAGAGCATAAGCACAGTGAATTTAATGCTGGAATCATCTTCAGGATGCTAGAATACACTAAATACAGCAAAAATTTTGAGTCTACAACGTTTAGTTTAGGTGTGAGAGCCAAAATGAACTTTTTATTGCTTTAAATGCGTTTTCAGCCCCTGCTTGTACACGTTAGGTGAAAAGGTCAAAATCTTCAAAAATGAGCATAAGCACAATGAAATTAATGTTGGAATCATCTTCAGGATGCTAGAATACACTAAATACTGCAACAATTTTGAGTCTACAACGTTTAGTTTAGGTGTGAGAGCCAAAATGAACTTTTTATTGCTTTAAATGCGTTTTGAGCACCTGATTGTACACTTAAGGTGAAAATGTCAAAATCTTAAAATTGAGCATGAGCACAATGAAATTAATGCTGGAATCATCTTCAGGATGCTATAATACACTAAATACAGCAAACATTTTGAGTCTACAACCTTTAGTTTAGGCGTGAGAGCCAAAATGAACTTTTTATTGATTTAAATGCGTTTTCAGCCCCTGATTGTACACTTAAGGTGAAAATGTCAAAATCTTAAAATTGAGAATAGGCACAATGAAATTAATGCTGAAATTATCTTCAGGATGCTAGAATACACTAAATACAGCAAAAATTTTGAGTCTACAACGTTTAGTTTAGGTGTGAGAGCAAAACTGATCTTTTTATTGCTTTAAATGTGTTTTCAGCCTGATTGTGCACTTAAGGTGAAAATGTCAAAATCTTAAAAATGAGCATGAGCACAATGAAATTAATGCTGGAATCATCTTCAGGATGCTTTAATACACTAAATACAGCAAACATTTTGAGTCTACAACGTTTAGTTTAGGCGTGAGAGCCAAACTGATCTTTTTATTGCTTTAAATGTGTTTTCAGCCTGATTGTGCACTTAAGGTGAAAATGTCAAAATCTTCAATATGAGCATAAGCACAATGAATTTAATGCTGAAATCATCTTCAGGATGCTAGAATACACTAAATACAGCAAAAATTTTGAGTCTACAACGTTTAGTTTAGGTATGAGAGCCAAAAAGAACTTTTTATTGCTTTAAATGCCTTTTCAGCCCCTGATTGTACACTAAAGGTGAAAATGTCAAAATCTTAAAATTGAGCATGAGCACAATGAAATTAATGCTGGAATCATCTTCGGGATGCTATAATACACTAAATACAGCAAACATTTTGAGTCTACAACGTTTAGTTTAGGTGTGAGAGCCAAAATGAACTTTTTAATGCTTGAAATGCGTTTTCAGCCTGATTGTGCACTTTAGGTGAAAATGTCAAAATCTTAAAATTGAGAATAAGCACAATAAAATTAATGCTTGAATCATCTTCAGGATGCTATAATACACGAAATACAGCAACATTTTTGAGTCTACAAAGTGTAGTTTAGGTTTGAGAGCCAAAATGAACTTTTTATTGCTTTAAACGCGTTTTCAGCCCCTGATTGTACACTTAAGGTGAAAATGTCAAAATCTTAAAATTGAGAATAAGCACAATAAAATTAATGCTGGAATTATCTTCAGGATGCTAGAATACACTAAATACAGCAAAAATTTTGAGTCTACAACGTTTAGTTTAGGTATGAGAGCCAAAAAGAACTTTTTATTGCTTTAAATGCCTTTTCAGCCCCTGATTGTACACTAAAGGTGAAAATGTCAAAATCTTAAAATTGAGCATGAGCACAATGAAATTAATGCTGGAATCATCTTCGGGATGCTATAATACACTAAATACAGCAAACATTTTGAGTCTACAACGTTTAGTTTAGGTGTGAGAGCCAAAATGAACTTTTTAATGCTTGAAATGCGTTTTCAGCCTGATTGTGCACTTTAGGTGAAAATGTCAAAATCTTAAAATTGAGAATAAGCACAATAAAATTAATGCTTGAATCATCTTCAGGATGCTATAATACACGAAATACAGCAACATTTTTGAGTCTACAAAGTGTAGTTTAGGTTTGAGAGCCAAAATGAACTTTTTATTGCTTTAAATGCGTTTTCAGCCCCTGATTGTACACGTTAGGTGAAAAGGTCAAAATCTTCAAAAATGAGCATAAGCACAATGAAATTAATGTTGGAATCATCTTCAGGATGCTTTAATACACTAAATACAGCAAACATTTTGAGTCTACAACGTTTAGTTTAGGCGTGAGAGCCAAAATGAACTTTTAATTGATTTAAATGCGTTTTCAGCCCCTGATTGTACACTTAAGGTGAAAATGTCAAAATCTTCAAAATGAGCATAAGCACAATGAAATTAATGCTGGAATCATCTTCAGGATGCTAGAATACACTAAATACAGCAAAAATTTTGAGTCTACAACGTTTAGTTTAGGTGTGAGAGCCAAAATGAACTTTTTAATGCTTGAAATGCGTTTTCAGCCTGATTGTGCACTTTAGGTGAAAATGTCAAAATCTTAAAAATGAGCATGAGCACTATGAAATTAATGCTGGAATCATCTTCAGGATGCTACAATACACTAAATACAGCAAAAATTTTGAGTCTACAACGTTTAGTTTAGGTGTGAGAGCCAAAATGAACTTTTTATTGCTTTAAATGCGTTTTCAGCCCTTGATTGTACACTAAAGGTGAAAATGTCAAAATCTTCAAAATGAGCATAAGCACAATGAAATTAATGCTGGAATCATCTTCAGGATGCTAGAATACACTAAATACAGCAAAAATTTTGAGTCTACAACGTTTAGTTTAGGTTTGAGAGCCAAAATTAACTTTTTATTGCTTTAAATGCGTTTTCAGCCTGATTGTGCACTTTAGGTGAAAATGTCAAAATCTTCAAAATGAGCATGAGCACAATGAAATTAATGCTTGAATCATCTTCAGGATGCTATAATACACGAAATACAGCAACATTTTTGAGTCTACAAAGTGTAGTTTAGGTTTGAGAGCCAAAATGAACTTTTTATTGCTTTAAACGCGTTTTCAGCCCCTGATTGTACACTTAAGGTGAAAATGTCAAAATCTTAAAATTGAGAATAAGCACAATAAAATTAATGCTGGAATTATCTTCAGGATGCTAGAATACACTAAATACAGCAAAAATTTTGAGTCTACAACGTTTAGTTTAGGTGTGAGAGCCAAAATGAACTTGTTATTGCTTTAAACGCGTTTTCAGCCCCTGATTGTACACTTAAGGTGAAAATGTCAAAATCTTCAAAATGAGCATAAGCACAATGAAATTAATGCTGGAATCATCTTCAGGATGCTAGAATACACTAAATACAGCAAAAATTTTGAGTCTACAACGTTTAGTTTAGGTGTGAGAGCCAAAATTAACTTTTTATTGCTTTCAATGCGTTTCCAGCCTGATTGTGCACTTTATGTGAAAATGTCAAAATCTTAAAAATGAGCATGAGCACAATGAAATTAATGCTGGAATCATCTTCAGGATGCTAGAATACACTAAATACAGCAAAAATTTTGAGTCTACAACGTTTAGTTTAGGTGTGAGAGCCAAAATGAACTTTTTATTGCTTTAAATGCGTTTTCAGCCCCTGATTGTACACGTTAGGTGAAAATGTCAAAATCTTAAAAATGAGCATGAGCACTATGAAATTAATGCTGGAATCATCTTCAGGATGCTAGAATACACTAAATACAGCAAAAATTTTGAGTCTACAACGTTTAGTTTAGGTGTGAGAGCCAAAATGAACTTTTTATTGCTTTAAATGCGTTTTCAGCCCCTGATTGTACACTTAAGGTGAAAATGTCAAAATCTTCAATAAGAGCATAAGCACAGTGAATTTAATGCTGGAATCATCTTCAGGATGCTAGAATACACTAAATACAGCAAAAATTTTGAGTCTACAACGTTTAGTTTAGGTGTGAGAGCCAAAATGAACTTTTTATTGCTTTAAATGCGTTTTCAGCCCCTGCTTGTACACGTTAGGTGAAAAGGTCAAAATCTTCAAAAATGAGCATAAGCACAATGAAATTAATGTTGGAATCATCTTCAGGATGCTAGAATACACTAAATACTGCAACAATTTTGAGTCTACAACGTTTAGTTTAGGTGTGAGAGCCAAAATGAACTTTTTATTGCTTTAAATGCGTTTTGAGCACCTGATTGTACACTTAAGGTGAAAATGTCAAAATCTTAAAATTGAGCATGAGCACAATGAAATTAATGCTGGAATCATCTTCAGGATGCTATAATACACTAAATACAGCAAACATTTTGAGTCTACAACCTTTAGTTTAGGCGTGAGAGCCAAAATGAACTTTTTATTGATTTAAATGCGTTTTCAGCCCCTGATTGTACACTTAAGGTGAAAATGTCAAAATCTTAAAATTGAGAATAGGCACAATGAAATTAATGCTGAAATTATCTTCAGGATGCTAGAATACACTAAATACAGCAAAAATTTTGAGTCTACAACGTTTAGTTTAGGTGTGAGAGCAAAACTGATCTTTTTATTGCTTTAAATGTGTTTTCAGCCTGATTGTGCACTTAAGGTGAAAATGTCAAAATCTTAAAAATGAGCATGAGCACAATGAAATTAATGCTGGAATCATCTTCAGGATGCTTTAATACACTAAATACAGCAAACATTTTGAGTCTACAACGTTTAGTTTAGGCGTGAGAGCCAAACTGATCTTTTTATTGCTTTAAATGTGTTTTCAGCCTGATTGTGCACTTAAGGTGAAAATGTCAAAATCTTCAATATGAGCATAAGCACAATGAATTTAATGCTGAAATCATCTTCAGGATGCTAGAATACACTAAATACAGCAAAAATTTTGAGTCTACAACGTTTAGTTTAGGTATGAGAGCCAAAAAGAACTTTTTATTGCTTTAAATGCCTTTTCAGCCCCTGATTGTACACTAAAGGTGAAAATGTCAAAATCTTAAAATTGAGCATGAGCACAATGAAATTAATGCTGGAATCATCTTCGGGATGCTATAATACACTAAATACAGCAAACATTTTGAGTCTACAACGTTTAGTTTAGGTGTGAGAGCCAAAATGAACTTTTTAATGCTTGAAATGCGTTTTCAGCCTGATTGTGCACTTTAGGTGAAAATGTCAAAATCTTAAAAATGAGCATGAGCACTATAAAATTAATGCTGGAATCATCTTCAGGATACTACAATACACTAAATACAGCAAAAATTTTGAGTCTACAACGTTTAGTTTAGGTGTGAGAGCCAAAATGAACTTTTTATTGCTTTAAATGCGTTTTCAGCCCTTGATTGTACACTAAAGGTGAAAATGTCAAAATCTTCAAAATGAGCATAAGCACAATGAAATTAATGCTGGAATCATCTTCAGGATGCTAGAATACACTATATACAGCAAAAATTTTGAGTCTACAACGTTTAGTTTAGGTGTGAGAGCCAAAATTAACTTTTTATTGCTTTAAATGCGTTTTCAGCCTGATTGTGCACTTTAGGTGAAAATGTCAAAATCTTCAAAATGAGCATGAGCACAATGAAATTAATGCTTGAATCATCTTCAGGATGCTATAATACACGAAATACAGCAACATTTTTGAGTCTACAAAGTGTAGTTTAGGTTTGAGAGCCAAAATGAACTTTTTATTGCTTTAAACGCGTTTTCAGCCCCTGATTGTACACTTAAGGTGAAAATGTCAAAATCTTAAAATTGAGAATAAGCACAATAAAATTAATGCTGGAATTATCTTCAGGATGCTAGAATACACTAAATACAGCAAAAATTTTGAGTCTACAACGTTTAGTTTAGGTGTGAGAGCCAAAATGAACTTGTTATTGCTTTAAACGCGTTTTCAGCCCCTGATTGTACACTTAAGGTGAAAATGTCAAAATCTTCAAAATGAGCATAAGCACAATGAAATTAATGCTGGAATCATCTTCAGGATGCTAGAATACACTAAATACAGCAAAAATTTTGAGTCTACAACGTTTAGTTTAGGTGTGAGAGCCAAAATGAACTTTTTATTGCTTTAAATGCGTTTTCAGCCCCTGATTGTACACGTTAGGTGAAAAGGTCAAAATCTTCAAAAATGAGAATAAGCACAATGAAATTAATGCTGGAATCATCTTCAGGATGCTAGAATACACTAAATACAGCAACAATTTTGAGTCTACAACATTTAGTTTAGGTGTGAGAGCCAAAATGAACTTTTTATTGCTTTAAATGCGTTTTGAGCACCTGATTGTACACTTAAGGTGAAAATGTCAAAATCTTAAAATTGAGCATGAGCACAATGAAATTAATGCTGGAATCATCTTCAGGATGCTATAATACACTAAATACAGCAAACATTTTGAGTCTACAACGTTTAGTTTAGGTGTGAGAGCCAAAATGAACTTTTTATTGCTTTAAATGCGTTTTCAGCCTGATTGTGCACTTTAGGTGAAAATGTCACAATCTTAAAAATGAGCATGAGCACAATGAAATTAATGCTGGAATCATCTTCAGGATGCTAGAATACACTAAATACAGCAACAATTTTGAGTCTACAACATTTAGTTTAGATGTGAGAGCCAAAATGAACTTTTTATTGCTTTAAATGCGTTTTCAGCCCCTGATTGTGCACTTTAGGTGAAAATGTCAAACTCTTAAAAATGAGCATGAGCACAATGAAATTAATGCTGGAATCATCTTCAGGATGCTAGAATACACTAAATACAGCAAAAATTTTGAGTCTACAACGTTTAGTTTAGGTGTGAGAGCCAAAATGAACTTTTTATTGCTTTAAATGCGTTTTCAGCCCCTGATTGTACACTTAAGGTGAAAATGTCAAAATCTTCAATAAGAGCATAAGCACAGTGAATTTAATGCTGGAATCATCTTCAGGATGCTAGAATACACTAAATACAGCAAAAAGTTTGAGTCTACAACGTTTAGTTTAGGTGTGAGAGCCAAAATGAACTTTTTATTGCTTTAAATGCGTTTTCAGCCCCTGCTTGTACACGTTAGGTGAAAAGGTCAAAATCTTCAAAAATGAGCATAAGCACAATGAAATTAATGTTGGAATCATCTTCAGGATGCTAGAATACACTAAATACTGCAACAATTTTGAGTCTACAACGTTTAGTTTAGGTGTGAGAGCCAAAATGAACTTTTTATTGCTTTAAATGCGTTTTGAGCACCTGATTGTACACTTAAGGTGAAAATGTCAAAATCTTAAAATTGAGCATGAGCACAATGAAATTAATGCTGGAATCATCTTCAGGATGCTATAATACACTAAATACAGCAAACATTTTGAGTCTACAACCTTTAGTTTAGGCGTGAGAGCCAAAATGAACTTTTTATTGATTTAAATGCGTTTTCAGCCCCTGATTGTACACTTAAGGTGAAAATGTCAAAATCTTAAAATTGAGAATAGGCACAATGAAATTAATGCTGAAATTATCTTCAGGATGCTAGAATACACTAAATACAGCAAAAATTTTGAGTCTACAACGTTTAGTTTAGGTGTGAGAGCAAAACTGATCTTTTTATTGCTTTAAATGTGTTTTCAGCCTGATTGTGCACTTAAGGTGAAAATGTCAAAATCTTAAAAATGAGCATGAGCACAATGAAATTAATGCTGGAATCATCTTCAGGATGCTTTAATACACTAAATACAGCAAACATTTTGAGTCTACAACGTTTAGTTTAGGCGTGAGAGCCAAACTGATCTTTTTATTGCTTTAAATGTGTTTTCAGCCTGATTGTGCACTTAAGGTGAAAATGTCAAAATCTTCAATATGAGCATAAGCACAATGAATTTAATGCTGAAATCATCTTCAGGATGCTAGAATACACTAAATACAGCAAAAATTTTGAGTCTACAACGTTTAGTTTAGGTATGAGAGCCAAAAAGAACTTTTTATTGCTTTAAATGCCTTTTCAGCCCCTGATTGTACACTAAAGGTGAAAATGTCAAAATCTTAAAATTGAGCATGAGCACAATGAAATTAATGCTGGAATCATCTTCGGGATGCTATAATACACTAAATACAGCAAACATTTTGAGTCTACAACGTTTAGTTTAGGTGTGAGAGCCAAAATGAACTTTTTAATGCTTGAAATGCGTTTTCAGCCTGATTGTGCACTTTAGGTGAAAATGTCAAAATCTTAAAAATGAGCATGAGCACTATGAAATTAATGCTGGAATCATCTTCAGGATGCTACAATACACTAAATACAGCAAAAATTTTGAGTCTACAACGTTTAGTTTAGGTGTGAGAGCCAAAATGAACTTTTTATTGCTTTAAATGCGTTTTCAGCCCTTGATTGTACACTAAAGGTGAAAATGTCAAAATCTTCAAAATGAGCATAAGCACAATGAAATTAATGCTGGAATCATCTTCAGGATGCTAGAATACACTAAATACAGCAAAAATTTTGAGTCTACAACGTTTAGTTTAGGTGTGAGAGCCAAAATTAACTTTTTATTGCTTTAAATGCGTTTTCAGCCTGATTGTGCACTTTAGGTGAAAATGTCAAAATCTTCAAAATGAGCATGAGCACAATGAAATTAATGCTTGAATCATCTTCAGGATGCTTTAATACACGAAATACAGCAACATTTTTGAGTCTACAAAGTGTAGTTTAGGTTTGAGAGCCAAAATGAACTTTTTATTGCTTTAAACGCGTTTTCAGCCCCTGATTGTACACTTAAGGTGAAAATGTCAAAATCTTAAAATTGAGAATAAGCACAATAAAATTAATGCTGGAATTATCTTCAGGATGCTAGAATACACTAAATACAGCAAAAATTTTGAGTCTACAACGTTTAGTTTAGGTGTGAGAGCCAAAATGAACTTGTTATTGCTTTAAACGCGTTTTCAGCCCCTGATTGTACACTTAAGGTGAAAATGTCAAAATCTTCAAAATGAGCATAAGCACAATGAAATTAATGCTGGAATCATCTTCAGGATGCTAGAATACACTAAATACAGCAAAAATTTTGAGTCTACAACGTTTAGTTTAGGTGTGAGAGCCAAAATTAACTTTTTATTGCTTTCAATGCGTTTCCAGCCTGATTGTGCACTTTATGTGAAAATGTCAAAATCTTAAAAATGAGCATGAGCACAATGAAATTAATGCTGGAATCATCTTCAGGATGCTAGAATACACTAAATACAGCAAAAATTTTGAGTCTACAACGTTTAGTTTAGGTGTGAGAGCCAAAATGAACTTTTTATTGCTTTAAATGCGTTTTCAGCCCCTGATTGTACACGTTAGGTGAAAATGTCAAAATCTTAAAAATGAGCATGAGCACTATGAAATTAATGCTGGAATCATCTTCAGGATGCTAGAATACACTAAATACAGCAAAAATTTTGAGTCTACAACGTTTAGTTTAGGTGTGAGAGCCAAAATGAACTTTTTATTGCTTTAAATGCGTTTTCAGCCCCTGATTGTACACTTAAGGTGAAAATGTCAAAATCTTCAATAAGAGCATAAGCACAGTGAATTTAATGCTGGAATCATCTTCAGGATGCTAGAATACACTAAATACAGCAAAAATTTTGAGTCTACAACGTTTAGTTTAGGTGTGAGAGCCAAAATGAACTTTTTATTGCTTTAAATGCGTTTTCAGCCCCTGCTTGTACACGTTAGGTGAAAAGGTCAAAATCTTCAAAAATGAGCATAAGCACAATGAAATTAATGTTGGAATCATCTTCAGGATGCTAGAATACACTAAATACTGCAACAATTTTGAGTCTACAACGTTTAGTTTAGGTGTGAGAGCCAAAATGAACTTTTTATTGCTTTAAATGCGTTTTGAGCACCTGATTGTACACTTAAGGTGAAAATGTCAAAATCTTAAAATTGAGCATGAGCACAATGAAATTAATGCTGGAATCATCTTCAGGATGCTATAATACACTAAATACAGCAAACATTTTGAGTCTACAACCTTTAGTTTAGGCGTGAGAGCCAAAATGAACTTTTTATTGATTTAAATGCGTTTTCAGCCCCTGATTGTACACTTAAGGTGAAAATGTCAAAATCTTAAAATTGAGAATAGGCACAATGAAATTAATGCTGAAATTATCTTCAGGATGCTAGAATACACTAAATACAGCAAAAATTTTGAGTCTACAACGTTTAGTTTAGGTGTGAGAGCAAAACTGATCTTTTTATTGCTTTAAATGTGTTTTCAGCCTGATTGTGCACTTAAGGTGAAAATGTCAAAATCTTAAAAATGAGCATGAGCACAATGAAATTAATGCTGGAATCATCTTCAGGATGCTTTAATACACTAAATACAGCAAACATTTTGAGTCTACAACGTTTAGTTTAGGCGTGAGAGCCAAACTGATCTTTTTATTGCTTTAAATGTGTTTTCAGCCTGATTGTGCACTTAAGGTGAAAATGTCAAAATCTTCAATATGAGCATAAGCACAATGAATTTAATGCTGAAATCATCTTCAGGATGCTAGAATACACTAAATACAGCAAAAATTTTGAGTCTACAACGTTTAGTTTAGGTATGAGAGCCAAAAAGAACTTTTTATTGCTTTAAATGCCTTTTCAGCCCCTGATTGTACACTAAAGGTGAAAATGTCAAAATCTTAAAATTGAGCATGAGCACAATGAAATTAATGCTGGAATCATCTTCGGGATGCTATAATACACTAAATACAGCAAACATTTTGAGTCTACAACGTTTAGTTTAGGTGTGAGAGCCAAAATGAACTTTTTAATGCTTGAAATGCGTTTTCAGCCTGATTGTGCACTTTAGGTGAAAATGTCAAAATCTTAAAATTGAGAATAAGCACAATAAAATTAATGCTTGAATCATCTTCAGGATGCTATAATACACGAAATACAGCAACATTTTTGAGTCTACAAAGTGTAGTTTAGGTTTGAGAGCCAAAATGAACTTTTTATTGCTTTAAACGCGTTTTCAGCCCCTGATTGTACACTTAAGGTGAAAATGTCAAAATCTTAAAATTGAGAATAAGCACAATAAAATTAATGCTGGAATTATCTTCAGGATGCTAGAATACACTAAATACAGCAAAAATTTTGAGTCTACAACGTTTAGTTTAGGTATGAGAGCCAAAAAGAACTTTTTATTGCTTTAAATGCCTTTTCAGCCCCTGATTGTACACTAAAGGTGAAAATGTCAAAATCTTAAAATTGAGCATGAGCACAATGAAATTAATGCTGGAATCATCTTCGGGATGCTATAATACACTAAATACAGCAAACATTTTGAGTCTACAACGTTTAGTTTAGGTGTGAGAGCCAAAATGAACTTTTTAATGCTTGAAATGCGTTTTCAGCCTGATTGTGCACTTTAGGTGAAAATGTCAAAATCTTAAAATTGAGAATAAGCACAATAAAATTAATGCTTGAATCATCTTCAGGATGCTATAATACACGAAATACAGCAACATTTTTGAGTCTACAAAGTGTAGTTTAGGTTTGAGAGCCAAAATGAACTTTTTATTGCTTTAAATGCGTTTTCAGCCCCTGATTGTACACGTTAGGTGAAAAGGTCAAAATCTTCAAAAATGAGCATAAGCACAATGAAATTAATGTTGGAATCATCTTCAGGATGCTTTAATACACTAAATACAGCAAACATTTTGAGTCTACAACGTTTAGTTTAGGCGTGAGAGCCAAAATGAACTTTTAATTGATTTAAATGCGTTTTCAGCCCCTGATTGTACACTTAAGGTGAAAATGTCAAAATCTTCAAAATGAGCATAAGCACAATGAAATTAATGCTGGAATCATCTTCAGGATGCTAGAATACACTAAATACAGCAAAAATTTTGAGTCTACAACGTTTAGTTTAGGTGTGAGAGACAAAATGAACTTTTTATTGCTTGAAATGCGTTTTCAGCCTGATTGTGCACTTTAGGTGAAAATGTCAAAATCTTAAAAATGAGCATGAGCACAATGAAATTAATGCTGGAATCATCTTCAAGATGCTATAATACACTAAATACAGCAAACATTTTGAGTCTACAACGTTTAGTTTAGGTGTGAGAGCCAAAATGAACTTTTTATTGCTTTAAATGCGTTTTCAGCCCCTGATTGTACACTTAAGGTGAAAATGTCAAAATCTTAAAATTGAGAATAAGCACAATGAAATTAATGCTGAAATTATCTTCAGGATGCTAGAATACACTAAATACAGCAAAAATTTTGAGTCTACAACGTTTAGTTTAGGTGTGAGAGCCAAAATGAAATTTCTATTGCTTTAAATGCGTTTTCAGCCCCTGATTGTACACTTAAGGTGAAAATGTCAAAATCTTAAAATTGAGAATAAGCACAATGAAATTAATGCTGGAATCATCTTCAGGATGCTAGAATACACTAAATACAGCAACAATTTTGAGTCTACAACGTTTAGTTTAGGTGTGAGAGCCAAAATGAACTTTTTATTGCTTTAAATGCGTTTTGAGCACCTGATTGTACACTTAAGGTGAAAATGTCAAAATCTTCAAAAATGAGCATGAGCACAATGAAATTAATGCTGGAATCATCTTCAGGATGCTATAATACACTAAATACAGCAAACATTTTGAGTCTACAACGTTTAGTTTAGGTGTGAGAGCCAAAATGAACTTTTTATTGCTTTAAATGCGTTTTCAGCCCCTGATTGTACATGTTAGGTGAAAAGGTCAAAATCTTCAAAAATGAGCATAAGCACAGTGTAAATAATGCTGGAATCATCTTCAGGATGCTAGAATACACTAAATACAGTAAAAATTTTGACTCTACAACGTTTAGTTTAGGTATGAGAGCCAAAAAGAACTTTTTATTGCTTTAAATGCGTTTTCAGCCCCTGATTGTACACTTAAGGTGAAAATGTCAAAATCTTAAAATTGAGCATGAGCACAATGAAATTAATGCTGGAATCATCTTCGGGATGCTATAATACACTAAATACAGCAACAATTTTGAGTCTACAACGTTTAGTTTAGGTGTGAGAGCCAAATTGAACTTTTTATTGCTTTAAATGCGTTTTGAGCACCTGATTGTACACTTAAGGTGAAAATGTCAAAATCTTAAAATTAAGCATGAGCACAATGAAATTAATGCTGGAATCATCTTCAGGATGCTATAATACACTAAATACAGCAAACATTTTGAGTCTACAACGTTTAGTTTAGGTGTGAGAGCCAAAATGAACTTTTTATTGCTTTAAATGCGTTTTCAGCCCCTGATTGTACATGTTAGGTGAAAAGGTCAAAATCTTCAAAAATGAGCATAAGCACAGTATAAATAATGCTGGAATCATCTTCAGGATGCTAGAATACACTAAATACAGTAAAAATTTTGACTCTACAACGTTTAGTTTAGGTATGAGAGCCAAAAAGAACTTTTTATTGCTTTAAATGCGTTTTCGGCCCCTGATTGTACACTTAAGGTGAAAATGTCAAAATCTTAAAATTGAGCATGAGCACAATGAAATTAATGCTGGAATCATCTTCAGGATGCTATAATACACTAAATACAGCAAACATTTTGAGTCTACAACGTTTAGTTTAGGCGTGAGAGCCAAAATTAACTTTTTATTGATTTAAATGCGTTTTCAGCCCCTGATTGTACACTTAAGGTGAAAATGTCAAAATCTTAAAATTGAGAATAGGAACAATGAAATTAATGCTGAAATTATCTTCAGGATGCTAGAATACACTAAATACAGCAAAAATTTTGAGTCTACAACGTTTAGTTTAGGTGTGAGAGCCAAAATGAACTTTTTATTGCTTTAAATGTGTTTTCAGCCTGATTGTGCACTTAAGGTGAAAATGTCAAAATCTTAAAAATGAGCATGAGCACAATGAAATTAATGCTGGAATCATCTTCAGGATGCTATAATACACTAAATACAGCAAACATTTTGAGTCTACAACGTTTAGTTTAGGTGTGAGAGCCAAAATGAACTTTTTATTGCTTTAAATGCGTTTTCAGCCCCTGATTGTACACTTAAGGTGAAAATGTCAAAATCTTAAAATTGAGAATAAGCACAATGAAATTAATGCTGAAATTATCTTCAGGATGCTAGAATACACTAAATACAACAAAAATTTTGAGTCTACAACTTTTAGTTTAGGTGTGAGAGCCAAAATGAACTTTTTATTGCTTTAAATGCGTTTTCAGCCCCTGATTGTACACTTAAGGTGAAAATGTCAAAATCTTCAAAATGAGCATAAGCACAATGAAATTAATGCTGGAATCATCTTCAGGATGCTAGAATACACTAAATACAGCAAAAATTTTGAGTCTACAACGTTTAGTTTAGGTGTGAGAGCCAAAATGAACTTTTTATTGCTTTAAACGCATTTTCAGCCCCGGATTGTACACTTAAGGTGAAAATGTCAAAATTCTCAAAATGAGCATAAACACAATGAAATTAATGCTGGAATCATCTTCAGGATACTAGAATACACTAAATACAGCAAACATTTTGAGTCTACAACGTTTAGTTTAGGTGTGAGAGCCAAAATGAACTTTTTATTGCTTTAAATGCGTTTTCAGCCCCTGATTGTACACTTAAGGTGAAAAGGTCAAAATCTTCAAAAATGAGCATAAGCTTACTGAAATTAATGCTGGAATCATCTTCAGGTTGCTAGAATACACTAAATACAGCAACAATTTTGAGTCTACAACGTTTAGTTTAGGTGTGAGAGCCAAAATGAACTTTTTATTGCTTGAAATGCGTTTTCAGCCTGATTGTGCACTTTAGGTGAAAATGTCAAAATCTTAAAAATGAGCATAAGCACAGTGAAATTAATGCTGGAATCATCTTCAGGATGCTATAATACACTAAATACAGCAAAATTTTTGAGTCTACAACGTTTAGTTTGGATGTGAGAGCCAAAATTAACTTTTTATTGCTTTAAATGCATTTTCAGCCTGATTGTGCACTTTAGGTGAAAATGTCAAAATCTTAAAAATGAGCATGAGCACAATGAAATTAATGCTGGAATCACCTTCAGGATGCTAGAATACACTAAATACAGCAACATTTTTGAGTCTACAACGTTTAGTTTAGGTGTGAGAAACAAAATTAACTTTTTATTGCTTTAAATGCGTTTTCAGCCTGATTGTGCACTTTAGGTGAAAATGTCAAAATCTTAAAAATGAGCATGAGCACTATGAAATTAATGCTGGAATCATCTTCAGGATGCTACAATACACTAAATACAGCAAAAATTTTGAGTCTACAACGTTTAGTTTAGGTGTGAGAGCCAAAATTAACTTTTTATTGCTTTAAATGCGTTTTCAGCCCCTGATTGTACACGTTAGGTGAAAAGGTCAAAATCTTCAAAAATGAGCATAAGCACAATGAAATTAATGCTGGAATCATCTTCAGGATGCTAGAATACACTAAATACAGCAACAATTTTGAGTCTACAACGTTTAGTTTAGGTGTGAGAGCCAAAATGAACTTTTTATTGCTTTAAATGCGTTTTCAGCCTGATTGTGCACTTTAGGTGAAAATGTCAAAATCTTAAAAATGAGCATGAGCACAATGAAATTAATGCTGGAATCATCTTCAGGATGCTAGAATACACTAAATATAGCAACATTTTTGAGTCTACAACGTTAAGTTTAGGTGTGAGAGCCAAAATGAACTTTTTATTGCTTTAAATGCGTTTTCAGCCCTTGATTGTACACTTAAGGTGAAAATGTCAAAATCTTCAAAATGAGCATAAGCACAATGAAATTAATGCTGGAATCATCTTCAGGATGCTAGAATACACTAAATACAGCAAAAATTTTGAGTCTACAACGTTTAGTTTAGGTGTGAGAGCCAAAATTAACTTTTTATTGCTTTAAATGCGTTTTCAGCCTGATTGTGCACTTTAGGTGAAAATGTCAAAATCTTCAAAATGAGCATGAGCACAATGAAATTAATGCTTGAATCATCTTCAGGATGCTATAATACACGAAATACAGCAACATTTTTGAGTCTACAAAGTGTAGTTTAGGTGTGAGAGCCAAAATTAACTTTTTATTGCTTTCAATGCGTTTTCAGCCCCTGATTGTACACTTAAGGTGAAAATGTCAAAATCTTAAAATGAGCATGAGCACAATGAAATTAATGCTGGAATCATCTTCAGGATGCTAGAATACACTAAATACAGCAAAAATTTTGAGTCTACAACGTTTAGTTTAGGTGTGAGAGCCAAAATGAACTTTTTATTGCTTTAAATGCGTTTTCAGCCCCTGATTGTACACGTTAGGTGAAAAGGTCAAAATCTTCAAAAATGAGAATAAGCACAATGAAATTAATGCTGGAATCATCTTCAGGATGCTAGAATACACTAAATACAGCAACAATTTTGAGTCTACAACATTTAGTTTAGGTTTGAGAGCCAAAATGAACTTTTTATTGCTTTAAATGCGTTTTGAGCCTGATTGTGCACTTTAGGTGAAAATGTCAAAATCTTAAAAATGAGCATGAGCACAATGAAATTAATGCTGGAATCATCTTCAGGATGCTAGAATACACTAAATACAGCAAAAATTTTGAGTCTACAACGTTTAGTTTAGGTGTGAGAGCCAAAATGAACTTTTTATTGCTTTAAATGCGTTTTCAGCCCCTGATTGTACACTTAAGGTGAAAATGTCAAAATCTTCAAAATGAGCATAAGCACAATGAAATTAATGCTGGAATCATCTTCAGGATGCTAGAATACACTAAATACAGCAAAAATTTTGAGTCTACAACGTTTAGTTTAGGTGTGAGAGCCAAAATGAACTTTTTATTGCTTTAAACGCATTTTCAGCCCCGGATTGTACACTTAAGGTGAAAATGTCAAAATTTTCAAAATGAGCATAAGCACAATGAAATTAATGCTGGAATCATCTTCAGGATGCTAGAATACACTAAATACAGCAAAAATTTTGAGTCTGCAACGTTTAGTTTAGGTGTGAGAGCCAAAATTAACTTTTTATTGCTTTCAATGCGTTTCCAGCCTGATTGTGCACTTTATGTGAAAATGTCAAAATCTTAAAAATGAGCATGAGCACAATGAAATTAATGCTGGAATCATCTTCAGGATGCTAGAATACACTAAATACAGCAAAAATTTTGAGTCTACAACGTTTAGTTTAGGTGTGAGAGCCAAAATGAACTTTTTATTGCTTTAAATGCGTTTTCAGCCCCTGATTGTACACGTTAGGTGAAAAGGTCAAAATCTTCAAAAATGAGAATAAGCACAATGAAATTAATGCTGGAATCATCTTCAGGATGCTAGAATACACTAAATACAGCAACAATTTTGAGTCTACAACATTTAGTTTAGGTGTGAGAGCCAAAATGAACTTTTTATTGCTTTAAATGCGTTTTGAGCACCTGATTGTACACTTAAGGTGAAAATGTCAAAATCTTAAAATTGAGCATGAGCACAATGAAATTAATGCTGGAATCATCTTCAGGATGCTAGAATACACTAAATACAGCAAACATTTTGAGTCTACAACGTTTAGTTTAGGTGTGAGAGCCAAAATGAACTTTTTATTGCTTTAAATGCGTTTTCAGCCCCTGATTGTACACGTTAGGTGAAAAGGTCAAAATCTTCAAAATGAGCATAAGCACAATGAAATAATGCTGGAATCATCTTCAGGATGCTAGAATACACTAAATACAGCAAACATTTTGAGTCTACAACGTTTAGTTTAGGCGTGAGAGCCAAAATGAACTTTTTATTGATTTAAATGCGTTTTCAGCCCCTGATTGTACACTTAAGGTGAAAATGTCAAAATCTTAAAATTGAGAATAGGCACAATGAAATTAATGCTGAAATTATCTTCAGGATGCTAGAATACACTAAATACAGCAAAAATTTTGAGTCTACAACGTTTAGTTTAGGTGTGAGAGCCAAACTGATCTTTTTATTGCTTTAAATGTGTTTTCAGCCTGATTGTGTACTTAAGGTGAAAATGTCAAAATCTTAAAAATGAGCATGAGCACAATGAAATTAATGCTGGAATCATCTTCAGGATGCTAGAATACACTAAATACAGCAATATTTTTGAGTCTACAACGTTTAGTTTAGGTGTGAGAGCCAAAATGAACTTTTTATTGCTTTAAATGCGTTTTCAGCCCCTGATTGTACACTTAAGGTGAAAATGTCAAAATCTTCAATATGAGCATAAGCACAGTGAATTTAATGCTGGAATCATCTTCAGGATGCTAGAATACACTAAATACAGCAAAAATTTTGAGTCTAAAACGTTTAGTTTAGGTGTGAGAGCAAAACTGATCTTTTTATTGCTTTAAATGTGTTTTCAGCCTGATTGTGCACTTAAGGTGAAAATGTCAAAATCTTAAAAATGAGCATGAGCACAATGAAATTAATGCTGGAATCATCTTCAGGATGCTTTAATACACTAAATACAGCAAACATTTTGAGTCTACAACGTTTAGTTTAGGCGTGAGAGCCAAACTGATCTTTTTATTGCTTTAAATGCCTTTTCAGCCCCTGATTGTACACTAAAGGTGAAAATGTCAAAATCTTAAAATTGAGCATGAGCACAATGAAAATAATGCTGGAATCATCTTCGGGATGCTATAATACACTAAATACAGCAAACATTTTGAGTCTACAACGTTTAGTTTAGGTGTGAGAGCCAAAATGAACTTTTTAATGCTTTAAATGCGTTTTCAGCCTGATTGTGCACTTTAGGTGAAAATGTCAAAATCTTAAAAATGAGCATTAGCACTATGAAATTAATGCTGGAATCATCTTCAGGATGCTACAATACACTAAATACAGCAAAAATTTTGAGTCTACAACGTTTAGTTTAGGTGTGAGAGCCAAAATGAACTTTTTATTGCTTTAAATGCGTTTTCAGCCCTTGATTGTACACTAAAGGTGAAAATGTCAAAATCTTCAAAATGAGCATAAGCACAATGAAATTAATGCTGGAATCATCTTCAGGATGCTAGAATACACTAAATACAGCAAAAATTTTGAGTCTACAACGTTTAGTTTAGGTGTGAGAGCCAAAATTAACTTTTTATTGCTTTAAATGCGTTTTCAGCCTGATTGTGCACTTTAGGTGAAAATGTCAAAATCTTCAAAATGAGCATGAGCACAATGAAATTAATGCTTGAATCATCTTCAGGATGCTATAATACACGAAATACAGCAACATTTTTGAGTCTACAAAGTGTAGTTTAGGTTTGAGAGCCAAAATGAACTTTTTATTGCTTTAAACGCGTTTTCAGCTCCTGATTGTACACTTAAGGTGAAAATGTCAAAATCTTAAAATTGAGAATAAGCACAATAAAATTAATGCTGTAATTATCTTCAGGATGCTAGAATACACTAAATACAGTAAAAATTTTGAGTCTACAACGTTTAGTTTAGGTGTGAGAGCCAAAATGAACTTTTTATTGCTTTAAACGCGTTTTCAGCCCCTGATTGTACACTTAAGGTGAAAATGTCAAAATCTTCAAAATGAGCATAAGCACAATGAAATTAATGCTGGAATCATCTTCAGGATGCTAGAATACACTAAATACAGCAAAAATTTTGAGTCTACAACGTTTAGTTTAGGTGTGAGAGCCAAAATTAACTTTTTATTGCTTTCAATGCGTTTCCAGCCTGATTGTGCACTTTATGTGAAAATGTCAAAATCTTAAAAATGAGCATGAGCACAATGAAATTAATGCTGGAATCATCTTCAGGATGCTAGAATACACTAAATACAGCAACAATTTTGAGTCTACAACATTTAGTTTAGGTGTGAGAGCCAAAATGAACTTTTTATTGCTTTAAATGCGTTTTGAGCACCTGATTGTACACTTAAGGTGAAAATGTCAAAATCTTAAAATTGAGCATGAGCACAATGAAATTAATGCTGGAATCATCTTCAGGATGCTATAATACACTAAATACAGCAAACATTTTGAGTCTACAACGTTTAGTTTAGGTGTGAGAGCCAAAATGAACTTTTTATTGCTTTAAATGCGTTTTCAGCCTGATTGTGCACTTTAGGTGAAAATGTCAAAATCTTAAAAATGAGCATGAGCACAATGAAATTAATGCTGGAATCATCTTCAGGATGCTAGAATACACTAAATACAGCAACAATTTTGAGTCTACAACATTTAGTTTAGATGTGAGAGCCAAAATGAACTTTTTATTGCTTTAAATGCGTTTTCAGCCCCTGATTGTACACTTAAGGTGAAAATGTCAAAATCTTCAAAATGAGCATAAGCACAATGAAATTAATGCTGGAATCATCTTCAGGATGCTAGAATACACTAAATACAGCAAAAATTTTGAGTCTACAACGTTTAGTTTAGGTGTGAGAGCCAAAATGAACTTTTTATTGCTTTAAATGCGTTTTCAGCCCCTGATTGTACACGTTAGGTGAAAAGGTCAAAATCTTCAAAATGAGCATAAGCACAATGAAATTAATGCTGGAATCATCTTCAGGATGCTAGAATACACTAAATACAGCAAACATTTTGAGTCTACAACGTTTAGTTTAGGCGTGAGAGCCAAAATGAACTTTTTATTGATTTAAATGCGTTTTCAGCCCCTGATTGTACACTTAAGGTGAAAATGTCAAAATCTTAAAATTGAGAATAGGCACAATGAAATTAATGCTGAAATTATCTTCAGGATGCTAGAATACACTAAATACAGCAAAAATTTTGAGTCTACAACGTTTAGTTTAGGTGTGAGAGCCAAACTGATCTTTTTATTGCTTTAAATGTGTTTTCAGCCTGATTGTGTACTTAAGGTGAAAATGTCAAAATCTTAAAAATGAGCATGAGCACAATGAAATTAATGCTGGAATCATCTTCAGGATGCTAGAATACACTAAATACAGCAATATTTTTGAGTCTACAACGTTTAGTTTAGGTGTGAGAGCCAAAATTAACTTTTTATTGCTTTAAATGCGTTTTCAGCCCCTGATTGTGCACTTTAGGTGAAAATGTCAAAATCTAAAAAAGGAGCATGAGCACAATGAAATTAATGCTGGAATCATCTTCAGGATGCTAGAATACACTAAATACAGCAAAAATTTTGAGTCTACAACGTTTAGTTTAGGTGTGAGAGCCAAAATGAACTTTTTATTGCTTTAAATGCGTTTTCAGCCCCTGATTGTACACTTAAGGTGAAAATGTCAAAATCTTCAATATGAGCATAAGCACAATGAATTTAATGCTGGAATCATCTTCAGGATGCTAAAATACACTAAATACAGCAAAAATTTTGAGTCTACAACGTTTAGTTTAGGTGTGAGAGCCAAAATGAACTTTTTATTGCTTTAAATGCGTTTTCAGCCCCTGCTTGTACACGTTAGGTGAAAAGGTCAAAATCTTCAAAAATGAGCATAAGCACAATGAAATTAATGTTGGAATCATCTTCAGGATGCTAGAATACACTAAATACTGCAACAATTTTGAGTCTACAACGTTTAGTTTAGGTGTGAGAGCCAAAATGAACTTTTTATTGCTTTAAATGCGTTTTGAGCACCTGATTGTACACTTAATGTGAAAATGTCAAAATCTTAAAATTGAGCATGAGCACAATGAAATTAATGCTGGAATCATCTTCAGGATGCTATAATACACTAAATACAGCAAACATTTTGAGTCTACAACGTTTAGTTTAGAAGTGAGAGCCAAAATGAACTTTTTATTGATTTAAATGCGTTTTCAGCCCCTGATTGTACACTTAAGGTGAAAATGTCAAAATCTTAAAATTGAGAATAGGCACAATGAAATTAATGCTGAAATTATCTTCAGGATGCTAGAATACACTAAATACAGCAAAAATTTTGAGTCTACAACGTTTAGTTTAGGTGTGAGAGCCAAACTGATCTTTTTATTGCTTTAAATGTGTTTTCAGCCTGATTGTGCACTTAAGGTGAAAATGTCCAAATCTTAAAAATGAGCATGAGCACAATGAAATTAATGCTGGAATCATCTTCAGGATGCTTTAATACACTAAATACAGCAAACATTTTGAGTCTACAACGTTTAGTTTAGGCGTGAGAGCCAAACTGATCTTTTTATTGCTTTAAATGTGTTTTCAGCCTGATTGTGCACTTAAGGTGAAAATGTCAAAATCTTCAATATGAGCATAAGCACAATGAAATTAATGCTGAAATCATCTTCAGGATGCTAGAATACACTAAATACAGCAAAAATTTTGAGTCTACAACGTTTAGTTTAGGTGTGAGAGCCAAAATGAACTTTTTATTGCTTTAAATGCGTTTTCAGCCCCTGATTGTACACGTTAGGTGAAAAGGTCAAAATCTTCAAAAATGAGCATAAGCACAATGAAATTAATGTTGGAATCATCTTCAGGATGCTTTAATACACTAAATACAGCAAACATTTTGAGTCTACAACGTTTAGTTTAGGCGTGAGAGCCAAAAATCAACTTTTAATTGATTTAAATGCGTTTTCAGCCCCTGATTGTACACTTAAGGTGAAAATGTCAAAATCTTCAAAATGAGCATAAGCACAATGAAATTAATGCTGGAATCATCTTCAGGATGCTAGAATACACTAAATACAGCAAAAAATTTGAGTCTACAACGTTTAGTTTAGGTGTGAGAGACAAAATGAACTTTTTATTGCTTGAAATGCGTTTTCAGCCTGATTGTGCACTTTAGGTGAAAATATCAAAATCTTAAAAATGAGCATGAGCACAATGAAATTAATGCTGGAATCATCTTCAGGATGCTATAATACACTAAATACAGCAAACATTTTGAGTCTACAACGTTTAGTTTAGGTGTGAGAGCCAAAATGAACTTTTTATTGCTTTAAATGCGTTTTCAGCCCCTGATTGTACACTAAAGGTGAAAATGTCAAAATCTTAAAATTGAGAATAAGCACAATGAAATTAATGCTGAAATTATCTTCAGGATGCTAGAATACACTAAATACAGCAAAAATTTTGAGTCTACAACGTTTAGTTTAGGTGTGAGAGCCAAAATGAAATTTCTATTGCTTTAAATGCGTTTTCAGCCCCTGATTGTACACTTAAGGTGAAAATGTCAAAATCTTAAAATTGAGAATAAGCACAATGAAATTAATGCTGGAATCATCTTCAGGATGCTAGAATACACTAAATACAGCAACAATTTTGAGTCTACAACGTTTAGTTTAGGTGTGAGAGCCAAAATGAACTTTTTATTGCTTTAAATGCGTTTTGAGCACCTGATTGTACACTTAAGGTGAAAATGTCAAAATCTTAAAATTAAGCATGAGCACAATGAAATTAATGCTGGAATCATCTTCAGGATGCTATAATACACTAAATACAGCAAACATTTTGAGTCTACAACGTTTAGTTTAGGTGTGAGAGCCAAAATGAACTTTTTATTGCTTTAAATGCGTTTTCAGCCCCTGATTGTACATGTTAGGTGAAAAGGTCAAAATCTTCAAAAATGAGCATAAGCACAGTGTAAATAATGCTGGAATCATCTTCAGGATGCTAGAATACACTAAATACAGTAAAAATTTTGACTCTACAACGTTTAGTTTAGGTATGAGAGCCAAAAAGAACTTTTTATTGCTTTAAATGCGTTTTCAGCCCCTGATTGTACACTTAAGGTGAAAATGTCAAAATCTTAAAATTGAGCATGAGCACAATGAAATTAATGCTGGAATCATCTTCGGGATGCTATAATACACTAAATACAGCAACAATTTTGAGTCTACAACGTTTAGTTTAGGTGTGAGAGCCAAAATGAACTTTTTATTGCTTTAAATGCGTTTTGAGCACCTGATTGTACACTTAAGGTGAAAATGTCAAAATCTTAAAATTAAGCATGAGCACAATGAAATTAATGCTGGAATCATCTTCAGGATGCTAGAATACACTAAATACAGCAAAAATGTTGAGTCTACAACGTTTAGTTCAGGTGTGAGAGCCAAAATGAACTTTTTATTGCTTGAAATGCGTTTTCAGCCTGATTGTGCACTTTAGGTGAAAATGTCAAAATCTTAAAAATGAGCATGAGCACAATGAAATTAATGCTGGAATCATCTTCAGGATGCTATAATACACTAAATACAGCAAACATTTTGAGTCTACAACGTTTAGTTTAGGTGTGAGAGCCAAAATGAACTTTTTATTGCTTTAAATGCGTTTTCAGCCCCTGATTGTACACTTAAGGTGAAAATGTCAAAATCTTCAAAATGAGCATAAGCGCAATGAAATTAATGCTGGAATCATCTTCAGGATGCTAGAATACACTAAATACAGCAAACATTTTGAGTCTACAACGTTTAGTTTAGGTGTGAGAGCCAAAATGAACTTTTTATTGCTTTAAACGCATTTTCAGCCCCGGATTGTACACTTAAGGTGAAAATGTCAAAATTCTCAAAATGAGCATAAGCACAATGAAATTAATGCTGGAATCATCTTCAGGATACTAGAATACACTAAATACAGCAAACATTTTGAGTCTACAACGTTTAGTTTAGGTGTGAGAGCCAAAATGAACTTTTTATTGCTTTAAATGCGTTTTCAGCCCCTGATTGTACTCGTTAGGTGAAAAGGTCAAAATCTTCAAAAATTAGCATAAGCACAATGAAATTAATGCTGGAATCATCTTCAGGATGCTAGAATACACTAAATACAGTAAAAATTTTGACTCTACAACGTTTAGTTTAGGTATGAGAGCCAAAAAGAACTTTTTATTGCTTTAAATGCGTTTTCAGCCCCTGATTGTACACTTAAGGTGAAAATGTCAAAATCTTAAAATTGAGCATGAGCACAATGAAATTAATGCTGGAATCATCTTCAGGATGCTATAATACACTAAATACAGCAAACATTTTGAGTCTACAACGTTTAGTTTAGGTGTGAGAGCCAAAATGAACTTTTTATTGCTTTAAATGCGTTTTCAGCCCCTGATTGTACACTTAAGGTGAAAATGTCAAAATCTTAAAATTGAGAATAAGCACAATGAAATTAATGCTGGAATCATCTTCAGGATGCTAGAATACACTAAATACAGCAACAATTTTGAGTCTACAACGTTTAGTTTAGGTGTGAGAGCCAAAATTAACTTTTTATTGATTTAAATGCGTTTTCAGCCCCTGATTGTACACTTAAGGTGAAAATGTCAAAATCTTAAAATTGAGAATAGGCACAATGAAATTAATGCTGAAATTATCTTCAGGATGCTAGAATACACTAAATACAGCAAAAATTTTGAGTCTACAACGTTTAGTTTAGGTGTGAGAGCCAAACTGATCTTTTTATTGCTTTAAATGTGTTTTCAGCCTGATTGTGCACTTAAGGTGAAAATGTCAAAATCTTAAAAATGAGCATGAGCACAATGAAATTAATGCTGGAATCATCTTCAGGATGCTATAATACACTAAATACAGCAAACATTTTGAGTCTACAACGTTTAGTTTAGGTGTGAGAGCCAAAATGAACTTTTTATTGCTTTAAATGCGTTTTCAGCCCCTGATTGTACACTTAAGGTGAAAATGTCAAAATCTTAAAATTGAGAATAAGCACAATGAAATTAATGCTGAAATTATCTTCAGGATGCTAGAATACACTAAATACAACAAAAATTTTGAGTCTACAACGTTTAGTTTAGGTGTGAGAGCCAAAATGAACTTTTTATTGCTTTAAATGCGTTTTCAGCCCCTGATTGTACACTTAAGGTGAAAATGTCAAAATCTTCAATATGAGCATAAGCACAATGAATTTAATGCTGGAATCATCTTCAGGATGCTAGAATACACTAAATACAGCAAAAATTTTGAGTCTACAACGTTTAGTTTAGGTGTGAGAGCCAAAATGAACTTTTTATTGCTTTAAATGCGTTTTCAGCCCCTGCTTGTACACTTAAGGTGAAAATGTCAAAATCTTAAAATTGAGCATGAGCACAATGAAATTAATGCTGGAATCATCTTCAGGATGCTATAATACACTAAATACAGCAAACATTTTAAGTCTACAACGTTTAGTTTAGGCGTGAGAGCCAAAATTAACTTTTTATTGATTTAAATGCGTTTTCAGCCCCTGATTGTACACTTAAGGTGAAAATGTCAAAATCTTAAAATTGAGAATAGGCACAATGAAATTAATGCTGAAATTATCTTCAGGATGCTAGAATACACTAAATACAGCAACAATTTTGAGTCTACAACGTTTAGTTTAGGTGTGAGAGCCAAACTGATCTTTTTATTGCTTTAAATGTGTTTTCAGCCTGATTGTGCACTTAAGGTGAAAATGTCAAAATCTTAAAAATGAGCATGAGCACAATGAAATTAATGCTGGAATCATCTTCAGGATGCTAGAATACACTAAATACAGTAAAAATTTTGACTCTACAACGTTTAGTTTAGGTATGAGAGCCAAAAAGAACTTTTTATTGCTTTAAATGCGTTTTCGGCCCCTGATTGTACACTTAAGGTGAAAATGTCAAAATCTTAAAATTGAGCATGAGCACAATGAAATTAATGCTGGAATCATCTTCGGGATGTTATAATACACTAAATACAGCAAACATTTTGAGTCTACAACGTTTAGTTTAGGTGTGAGAGCCAAAATGAACTTTTTAATGCTTTAAATGCGTTTTCAGCCTGATTGTGCACTTTAGGTGAAAATGTCAAAATCTTAAAAATGAGCATGAGCACAATGAAATTAATGCTGGAATCATCTTCAGGATGCTAGAATACACTAAATACAGCAACATTTTTGAGTCTACAACGTTTAGTTTAGGTGTGAGAGCCAAAATGAACTTTTTATTGCTTTAAACGCGTTTTCAGCCCCTGATTGTACACTTAAGGTGAAAATGTCAAAATCTGTCAAAATGAGCATAAGCACAATGAAATTAATGCTGGAATCATCTTCAGGATGCTAGAATACACTAAATACAGCAAAAATTTTGAGTCTACAACGTTTAGTTCAGGTGTGAGAGCCAAAATGAACTTTTTATTGCTTGAAATGCGTTTTCAGCCTGATTGTGCACTTTAGGTGAAAATGTCAAAATCTTAAAAATGAGCATGAGCACAATGAAATTAATGCTGGAATCATCTTCAGGATGCTATAATACACTAAATACAGCAAACATTTTGAGTCTACAACGTTTAGTTTAGGTGTGAGAGCCAAAATGAACTTTTTATTGCTTTAAATGCGTTTTCAGCCCCTGATTGTACACTTAAGGTGAAAATGTCAAAATCTTCAAAATGAGCATAAGCGCAATGAAATTAATGCTGGAATCATCTTCAGGATGCTAGAATACACTAAATACAGCAAACATTTTGAGTCTACAACGTTTAGTTTAGGTGTGAGAGCCAAAATGAACTTTTTATTGCTTTAAACGCATTTTCAGCCCCGGATTGTACACTTAAGGTGAAAATGTCAAAATTTTCAAAATGAGCATAAGCACAATGAAATTAATGCTGGAATCATCTTCAGGATGCTAGAATACACTAAATACAGCAAAAATTTTGAGTCTGCAACGTTTAGTTTAGGTGTGAGAGCCAAAATTAACTTTTTATTGCTTTCAATGCGTTTCCAGCCTGATTGTGCACTTTATGTGAAAATGTCAAAATCTTAAAAATGAGCATGAGCACAATGAAATTAATGCTGGAATCATCTTCAGGATGCTAGAATACACTAAATACAGCAAAAATTTTGAGTCTACAACGTTTAGTTTAGGTGTGAGAGCCAAAATGAACTTTTTATTGCTTTAAATGCGTTTTCAGCCCCTGATTGTACACGTTAGGTGAAAAGGTCAAAATCTTCAAAAATGAGAATAAGCACAATGAAATTAATGCTGGAATCATCTTCAGGATGCTAGAATACACTAAATACAGCAACAATTTTGAGTCTACAACATTTAGTTTAGGTGTGAGAGCCAAAATGAACTTTTTATTGCTTTAAATGCGTTTTGAGCACCTGATTGTACACTTAAGGTGAAAATGTCAAAATCTTAAAATTGAGCATGAGCACAATGAAATTAATGCTGGAATCATCTTCAGGATGCTAGAATACACTAAATACAGCAAACATTTTGAGTCTACAACGTTTAGTTTAGGTGTGAGAGCCAAAATGAACTTTTTATTGCTTTAAATGCGTTTTCAGCCCCTGATTGTACACGTTAGGTGAAAAGGTCAAAATCTTCAAAATGAGCATAAGCACAATGAAATAATGCTGGAATCATCTTCAGGATGCTAGAATACACTAAATACAGCAAACATTTTGAGTCTACAACGTTTAGTTTAGGCGTGAGAGCCAAAATGAACTTTTTATTGATTTAAATGCGTTTTCAGCCCCTGATTGTACACTTAAGGTGAAAATGTCAAAATCTTAAAATTGAGAATAGGCACAATGAAATTAATGCTGAAATTATCTTCAGGATGCTAGAATACACTAAATACAGCAAAAATTTTGAGTCTACAACGTTTAGTTTAGGTGTGAGAGCCAAACTGATCTTTTTATTGCTTTAAATGTGTTTTCAGCCTGATTGTGTACTTAAGGTGAAAATGTCAAAATCTTAAAAATGAGCATGAGCACAATGAAATTAATGCTGGAATCATCTTCAGGATGCTAGAATACACTAAATACAGCAATATTTTTGAGTCTACAACGTTTAGTTTAGGTGTGAGAGCCAAAATGAACTTTTTATTGCTTTAAATGCGTTTTCAGCCCCTGATTGTACACTTAAGGTGAAAATGTCAAAATCTTCAATATGAGCATAAGCACAGTGAATTTAATGCTGGAATCATCTTCAGGATGCTAGAATACACTAAATACAGCAAAAATTTTGAGTCTAAAACGTTTAGTTTAGGTGTGAGAGCAAAACTGATCTTTTTATTGCTTTAAATGTGTTTTCAGCCTGATTGTGCACTTAAGGTGAAAATGTCAAAATCTTAAAAATGAGCATGAGCACAATGAAATTAATGCTGGAATCATCTTCAGGATGCTTTAATACACTAAATACAGCAAACATTTTGAGTCTACAACGTTTAGTTTAGGCGTGAGAGCCAAACTGATCTTTTTATTGCTTTAAATGTGTTTTCAGCCTGATTGTGCACTTAAGGTGAAAATGTCAAAATCTTCAATATGAGCATAAGCACAATGAATTTAATGCTGAAATCATCTTCAGGATGCTAGAATACACTAAATACAGCAAAAATTTTGAGTCTACAACGTTTAGTTTAGGTATGAGAGCCAAAAAGAACTTTTTATTGCTTTAAATGCCTTTTCAGCCCCTGATTGTACACTAAAGGTGAAAATGTCAAAATCTTAAAATTGAGCATGAGCACAATGAAAATAATGCTGGAATCATCTTCGGGATGCTATAATACACTAAATACAGCAAACATTTTGAGTCTACAACGTTTAGTTTAGGTGTGAGAGCCAAAATGAACTTTTTAATGCTTTAAATGCGTTTTCAGCCTGATTGTGCACTTTAGGTGAAAATGTCAAAATCTTAAAAATGAGCATTAGCACTATGAAATTAATGCTGGAATCATCTTCAGGATGCTACAATACACTAAATACAGCAAAAATTTTGAGTCTACAACGTTTAGTTTAGGTGTGAGAGCCAAAATGAACTTTTTATTGCTTTAAATGCGTTTTCAGCCCTTGATTGTACACTAAAGGTGAAAATGTCAAAATCTTCAAAATGAGCATAAGCACAATGAAATTAATGCTGGAATCATCTTCAGGATGCTAGAATACACTAAATACAGCAAAAATTTTGAGTCTACAACGTTTAGTTTAGGTGTGAGAGCCAAAATTAACTTTTTATTGCTTTAAATGCGTTTTCAGCCTGATTGTGCACTTTAGGTGAAAATGTCAAAATCTTCAAAATGAGCATGAGCACAATGAAATTAATGCTTGAATCATCTTCAGGATGCTATAATACACGAAATACAGCAACATTTTTGAGTCTACAAAGTGTAGTTTAGGTTTGAGAGCCAAAATGAACTTTTTATTGCTTTAAACGCGTTTTCAGCTCCTGATTGTACACTTAAGGTGAAAATGTCAAAATCTTAAAATTGAGAATAAGCACAATAAAATTAATGCTGTAATTATCTTCAGGATGCTAGAATACACTAAATACAGTAAAAATTTTGAGTCTACAACGTTTAGTTTAGGTGTGAGAGCCAAAATGAACTTTTTATTGCTTTAAACGCGTTTTCAGCCCCTGATTGTACACTTAAGGTGAAAATGTCAAAATCTTCAAAATGAGCATAAGCACAATGAAATTAATGCTGGAATCATCTTCAGGATGCTAGAATACACTAAATACAGCAAAAATTTTGAGTCTACAACGTTTAGTTTAGGTGTGAGAGCCAAAATTAACTTTTTATTGCTTTCAATGCGTTTCCAGCCTGATTGTGCACTTTATGTGAAAATGTCAAAATCTTAAAAATGAGCATGAGCACAATGAAATTAATGCTGGAATCATCTTCAGGATGCTAGAATACACTAAATACAGCAACAATTTTGAGTCTACAACATTTAGTTTAGGTGTGAGAGCCAAAATGAACTTTTTATTGCTTTAAATGCGTTTTGAGCACCTGATTGTACACTTAAGGTGAAAATGTCAAAATCTTAAAATTGAGCATGAGCACAATGAAATTAATGCTGGAATCATCTTCAGGATGCTATAATACACTAAATACAGCAAACATTTTGAGTCTACAACGTTTAGTTTAGGTGTGAGAGCCAAAATGAACTTTTTATTGCTTTAAATGCGTTTTCAGCCTGATTGTGCACTTTAGGTGAAAATGTCAAAATCTTAAAAATGAGCATGAGCACAATGAAATTAATGCTGGAATCATCTTCAGGATGCTAGAATACACTAAATACAGCAACAATTTTGAGTCTACAACATTTAGTTTAGATGTGAGAGCCAAAATGAACTTTTTATTGCTTTAAATGCGTTTTCAGCCCCTGATTGTACACTTAAGGTGAAAATGTCAAAATCTTCAAAATGAGCATAAGCACAATGAAATTAATGCTGGAATCATCTTCAGGATGCTAGAATACACTAAATACAGCAAAAATTTTGAGTCTACAACGTTTAGTTTAGGTGTGAGAGCCAAAATGAACTTTTTATTGCTTTAAATGCGTTTTCAGCCCCTGATTGTACACGTTAGGTGAAAAGGTCAAAATCTTCAAAATGAGCATAAGCACAATGAAATTAATGCTGGAATCATCTTCAGGATGCTAGAATACACTAAATACAGCAAACATTTTGAGTCTACAACGTTTAGTTTAGGCGTGAGAGCCAAAATGAACTTTTTATTGATTTAAATGCGTTTTCAGCCCCTGATTGTACACTTAAGGTGAAAATGTCAAAATCTTAAAATTGAGAATAGGCACAATGAAATTAATGCTGAAATTATCTTCAGGATGCTAGAATACACTAAATACAGCAAAACTTTTGAGTCTACAACGTTTAGTTTAGGTGTGAGAGCCAAACTGATCTTTTTATTGCTTTAAATGTGTTTTCAGCCTGATTGTGCACTTAAGGTGAAAATGTCAAAATCTTAAAAATGAGCATGAGCACAATGAAATTAATGCTGGAATCATCTTCAGGATGCTATAATACACTAAATACAGCAAACATTTTGAGTCTACAACGTTTAGTTTAGGTGTGAGAGCCAAAATTAACTTTTTATTGCTTTAAATGCGTTTTCAGCCCCTGATTGTACACTTAAGGTGAAAATGTCAAAATCTTAAAATTGAGAATAAGCACAATGAAATTAATGCTGAAATTATCTTCAGGATGCTAGAATACACTAAATACAACAAAAATTTTGAGTCTACAACGTTTAGTTTAGGTGTGAGAGCCAAAATGAACTTTTTATTGCTTTAAATGCGTTTTCAGCCCCTGATTGTACACTTAAGGTGAAAATGTCAAAATCTTCAATATGAGCATAAGCACAATGAATTTAATGCTGGAATCATCTTCAGGATGCTAGAATACACTAAATACAGCAAAAATTTTGAGTCTACAACGTTTAGTTTAGGTGTGAGAGCCAAAATGAACTTTTTATTGCTTTAAATGCGTTTTCAGCCCCTGCTTGTACACGTTAGGTGAAAAGGTCAAAATCTTCAAAAATGAGCATAAGCACAATGAAATTAATGTTGGAATCATCTTCAGGATGCTAGAATACACTAAATACAGCAACAATTTTGAGTCTACAACGTTTAGTTTAGGTGTGAGAGCCAAAATGAACTTTTTATTGCTTTAAATGCGTTTTGAGCACCTGATTGTACACTTAAGGTGAAAATGTCAAAATCTTAAAATTGAGCATGAGCACAATGAAATTAATGCTGGAATCATCTTCAGGATGCTATAATACACTAAATACAGCAAACATTTTAAGTCTACAACGTTTAGTTTAGGCGTGAGAGCCAAAATTAACTTTTTATTGATTTAAATGCGTTTTCAGCCCCTGATTGTACACTTAAGGTGAAAATGTCAAAATCTTAAAATTGAGAATAGGCACAATGAAATTAATGCTGAAATTATCTTCAGGATGCTAGAATACACTAAATACAGCAACAATTTTGAGTCTACAACGTTTAGTTTAGGTGTGAGAGCCAAACTGATCTTTTTATTGCTTTAAATGTGTTTTCAGCCTGATTGTGCACTTAAGGTGAAAATGTCAAAATCTTAAAAATGAGCATGAGCACAATGAAATTAATGCTGGAATCATCTTCAGGATGCTAGAATACACTAAATACAGTAAAAATTTTGACTCTACAACGTTTGGTTTAGGTATGAGAGCCAAAAAGAACTTTTTATTGCTTTAAATGCGTTTTCGGCCCCTGATTGTACACTTAAGGTGAAAATGTCAAAATCTTAAAATTGAGCATGAGCACAATGAAATTAATGCTGGAATCATCTTCGGGATGTTATAATACACTAAATACAGCAAACATTTTGAGTCTACAACGTTTAGTTTAGGTGTGAGAGCCAAAATGAACTTTTTAATGCTTTAAATGCGTTTTCAGCCTGATTGTGCACTTTAGGTGAAAATGTCAAAATCTTAAAAATGAGCATGAGCACAATGAAATTAATGCTGGAATCATCTTCAGGATGCTATAATACACTAAATACAGCAAACATTTTGAGTCTACAACGTTTAGTTTAGGTGTGAGAGCCAAAATGAACTTTTTATTGCTTTAAACGCGTTTTCAGCCCCTGATTGTACACTTAAGGTGAAAATGTCAAAATCTGTCAAAATGAGCATAAGCACAATGAAATTAATGCTGGAATCATCTTCAGGATGCTAGAATACACTAAATACAGCAAAAATTTTGAGTCTACAACGTTTAGTTTAGGTGTGAGAGCCAAAATGAACTTTTTATTGCTTGAAATGCGTTTTCAGCCTGATTGTGCACTTTAGGTGAAAATGTCAAAATCTTAAAAATGAGCATGAGCACAATGAAATTAATGCTGGAATCATCTTCAGGATGCTATAATACACTAAATACAGCTAACATTTTGAGTCTACAACGTTTAGTTTAGGTGTGAGAGCCAAAATGAACTTTTTATTGCTTTAAATGCGTTTTCAGCCCCTGATTGTACACTTAAGGTGAAAATGTCAAAATCTTCAAAATGAGCATAAGCGCAATGAAATTAATGCTGGAATCATCTTCAGGATGCTAGAATACACTAAATACAGCAAACATTTTGAGTCTACAACGTTTAGTTTAGGTGTGAGAGCCAAAATGAACTTTTTATTGCTTTAAACGCATTTTCAGCCCCGGATTGTACACTTAAGGTGAAAATGTCAAAATTCTCAAAATGAGCATAAGCACAATGAAATTAATGCTGGAATCATCTTCAGGATACTAGAATACACTAAATACAGCAAACATTTTGAGTCTACAACGTTTAGTTTAGGTGTGAGAGCCAAAATGAACTTTTTATTGCTTTAAATGCGTTTTGAGCACCTGATTGTACACTTAAGGTGAAAATGTCAAAATCTTAAAATTGAGCATGAGCACAATGAAATTAATGCTGGAATCATCTTCAGGATGCTATAATACACTAAATACAGCAAACATTTTAAGTCTACAACGTTTAGTTTAGGCGTGAGAGCCAAAATTAACTTTTTATTGATTTAAATGCGTTTTCAGCCCCTGATTGTACACTTAAGGTGAAAATGTCAAAATCTTAAAATTGAGACTAGGCACAATGAAATTAATGCTGAAATTATCTTCAGGATGCTAGAATACACTAAATACAGCAACAATTTTGAGTCTACAACGTTTAGTTTAGGTGTGAGAGCCAAACTGATCTTTTTATTGCTTTAAATGTGTTTTCAGCCTGATTGTGCACTTAAGGTGAAAATGTCAAAATCTTAAAAATGAGCATGAGCACAATGAAATTAATGCTGGAATCATCTTCAGGATGCTAGAATACACTAAATACAGTAAAAATTTTGAGTCTACAACGTTTAGTTTAGGTGTGAGAGCCAAAATGAACTTTTTATTGCTTTAAATGCGTTTTCAGCCCCTGATTGTACACGTGAGGTGAAAAGGTCAAAATCTTCAAAAATGAGCATAAGCACAATGAAATTAATGTTGGAATCATCTTCAGGATGCTTTAATACACTAAATACAGCAAACATTTTGAATCTACAACGTTTAGTTTAGGCGTGAGAGCCAAAATAAACTTTTTATTGATTTAAATGCGTTTTCAGCCCCTGATTGTACACTTAAGGTGAAAATGTCAAAATCTTCAAAATGAGCATAAGCACAATGAAATTAATGCTGGAATCATCTTCAGGATGCTAGAATACACTAAATACAGCAAAAATTTTGAGTCTACAACGTTTAGTTTAGGTGTAAGAGACAAAATGAACTTTTTATTGCTTGAAATGCGTTTTCAGCCTGATTGTGCACTTTAGGTGAAAATGTCAAAATCTTAAAAATGAGCATGAGCACAATGAAATTAATGCTGGAATCATCTTCAGGATGCTATAATACACTAAATACAGCAAACATTTTGAGTCTACAACGTTTAGTTTAGGTGTGAGAGCCAAAATGAACTTTTTATTGCTTTAAATGCGTTTTCAGCCCCTGATTGTACACTTAAGGTGAAAATGTCAAAATCTTAAAATTGAGAATAAGCACAATGAAATTAATGCTGAAATTATCTTCAGGATGCTAGAATACACTAAATACAGCAAAAATTTTGAGTCTACAACGTTTAGTTTAGGTGTGAGAGCCAAACTGATCTTTTTATTGCTTTAAATGTGTTTTCAGCCTGATTGTGCACTTAAGGTGAAAATGTCAAAATCTTAAAAATGAGCATGAGCACAATGAAATTAATGCTGGAATCATCTTCAGGATGCTAGAATACACTAAATACAGCAGCATTTTTGAGTCTACAACGTTTAGTTTAGGTGTGAGAGCCAAAATTAACTTTTTATTGCTTTAAATGCGTTTTCAGCCTGATTGTGCACTTTAGGTGAAAATGTCAAAATCTTAAAAATGAGCATGAGCACAATGAAATTAATGCTGGAATCATCTTCAGGATGCTAGAATACACTAAATACAGTAAAAATTTTGAGTCAACAACGTTTAGTTTAGGTGTGAGAGCCAAAATGAACTTTTTATTGCTTTAAATGCGTTTTCAGCCCCTGATTGTACACTTAAGGTGAAAATGTCAAAATCTTAAAATTGAGAATAAGCACAATGAAATTAATGCTGAAATTATCTTCAGGATGCTAGAATACACTAAATACAGCAAAAATTTTGAGTCTACAACGTTTAGTTTAGGTGTAAGAGCCAAACTGATCTTTTTATTGCTTTAAATGTGTTTTCAGCCTGATTGTGCACTTAAGGTGAAAATGTCAAAATCTTAAAAATGAGCATGAGCACAATGAAATTAATGCTGGAATCATCTTCAGGATGCTAGAATACACTAAATACAGCAACATTTTTGAGTCTACAATGTTTAGTTTAGGTGTGAGAGCCAAAATGAACTTTTTATTGCTTTAAACGCGTTTTCAGCCCCTGATTGTACACTTAAGGTGAAAATGTCAAAATCTGTCAAAATGAGCATAAGCACAATGAAATTAATGCTGGAATCATCTTCAGGATGCTAGAATACACTAAATACAGCAAAAATTTTGAGTCTACAACGTTTAGTTCAGGTGTGAGAGCCAAAATGAACTTTTTATTGCTTGAAATGCGTTTTCAGCCTGATTGTGCACTTTAGGTGAAAATGTCAAAATCTTAAAAATGAGCATGAGCACAATGAAATTAATGCTGGAATCATCTTCAGGATGCTATAATACACTAAATACAGCAAACATTTTGAGTCTACAACGTTTAGTTTAGGTGTGAGAGCCAAAATGAACTTTTTATTGCTTTAAATGCGTTTTCAGCCCCTGATTGTACACTAAAGGTGAAAATGTCAAAATCTTAAAATTGAGAATAAGCACAATGAAATTAATGCTGAAATTATCTTCAGGATGCTAGAATACACTAAATACAGCAAAAATTTTGAGTCTACAACGTTTAGTTTAGGTGTGAGAGCCAAAATGAAATTTCTACTGCTTTAAATGCGTTTTCAGCCCCTGATTGTACACTTAAGGTGAAAATGTCAAAATCTTAAAATTGAGAATAAGCACAATGAAATTAATGCTGGAATCATCTTCAGGATGCTAGAATACACTAAATACAGCAACAATTTTGAGTCTACAACGTTTAGTTTAGGTGTGAGAGCCAAAATGAACTTTTTATTGCTTTAAATGCGTTTTGAGCACCTGATTGTACACTTAAGGTGAAAATGTCAAAATCTTAAAATTAAGCATGAGCACAATGAAATTAATGCTGGAATCATCTTCAGGATGCTATAATACACTAAATACAGCAAACATTTTGAGTCTACAACGTTTAGTTTAGGTGTGAGAGCCAAAATGAACTTTTTATTGCTTTAAATGCGTTTTCAGCCCCTGATTGTACATGTTAGGTGAAAAGGTCAAAATCTTCAAAAATGAGCATAAGCACAGTGTAAATAATGCTGGAATCATCTTCAGGATGCTAGAATACACTAAATACAGTAAAAATTTTGACTCTACAACGTTTAGTTTAGGTATGACAGCCAAAAAGAACTTTTTATTGCTTTAAATGCGTTTTCAGCCCCTGATTGTACACTTAAGGTGAAAATGTCAAAATCTTAAAATTGAGCATGAGCACAATGAAATTAATGCTGGAATCATCTTCGGGATGCTATAATACACTAAATACAGCAACAATTTTGAGTCTACAACGTTTAGTTTAGGTGTGAGAGCCAAAATGAACTTTTTATTGCTTTAAATGCGTTTTGAGCACCTGATTGTACACTTAAGGTGAAAATGTCAAAATCTTAAAATTAAGCATGAGCACAATGAAATTAATGCTGGAATCATCTTCAGGATGCTATAATACACTAAATACAGCAAACATTTTGAGTCTACAACGTTTAGTTTAGGTGTGAGAGCCAAAATGAACTTTTTATTGCTTTAAATGCGTTTTCAGCCCCTGATTGTACATGTTAGGTGAAAAGGTCAAAATCTTCAAAAATGAGCATAAGCACAGTGTAAATAATGCTGGAATCATCTTCAGGATGCTAGAATACACTAAATACAGTAAAAATTTTGACTCTACAACGTTTAGTTTAGGTATGAGAGCCAAAAAGAACTTTTTATTGCTTTAAATGCGTTTTCGGCCCCTGATTGTACACTTAAGGTGAAAATGTCAAAATCTTAAAATTGAGCATGAGCACAATGAAATTAATGCTGGAATCATCTTCGGGATGCTATAATACACTAAATACAGCAAACATTTTGAGTCTACAACGTTTAGTTTAGGTGTGAGAGCCAAAATGAACTTTTTAATGCTTTAAATGCGTTTTCAGCCTGATTGTGCACTTTAGGTGAAAATGTCAAAATCTTAAAAATGAGCATGAGCACAATGAAATTAATGCTGGAATCATCTTCAGGATGCTAGAATACACTAAATACAGCAACATTTTTGAGTCTACAACGTTTAGTTTAGGTGTGAGAGCCAAAATGAACTTTTTATTGCTTTAAACGCGTTTTCAGCCCCTGATTGTACACTTAAGGTGAAAATGTCAAAATCTGTCAAAATGAGCATAAGCACAATGAAATTAATGCTGGAATCATCTTCAGGATGCTAGAATACACTAAATACAGCAAAAATTTTGAGTCTACAACGTTTAGTTCAGGTGTGAGAGCCAAAATGAACTTTTTATTGCTTGAAATGCGTTTTCAGCCTGAATGTGCACTTTAGGTGAAAATGTCAAAATCTTAAAAATGAGCATGAGCACAATGAAATTAATGCTGGAATCATCTTCAGGATGCTATAATACACTAAATACAGCAAACATTTTGAGTCTACAACGTTTAGTTTAGGTGTGAGAGCCAAAATGAACTTTTTATTGCTTTAAATGCGTTTTCAGCCCCTGATTGTACACTTAAGGTGAAAATGTCAAAATCTTCAAAATGAGCATAAGCGCAATGAAATTAATGCTGGAATCATCTTCAGGATGCTAGAATACACTAAATACAGCAAACATTTTGAGTCTACAACGTTTAGTTTAGGTGTGAGAGCCAAAATGAACTTTTTATTGCTTTAAACGCATTTTCAGCCCCGGATTGTACACTTAAGGTTAAAATGTCAAAATTCTCAAAATGAGCATAAGCACAATGAAATTAATGCTGGAATCATCTTCAGGATACTAGAATACACTAAATACAGCAAACATTTTGAGTCTACAACGTTTAGTTTAGGTGTGAGAGCCAAAATGAACTTTTTATTGCTTTAAATGCGTTTTCAGCCCCTGATTGTACTCGTTAGGTGAAAAGGTCAAAATCTTCAAAAATTAGCATAAGCACAATGAAATTAATGCTGGAATCATCTTCAGGATGCTAGAATACACTAAATACAGTAAAAATTTTGACTCTACAACGTTTAGTTTAGGTATGAGAGCCAAAAAGAACTTTTTATTGCTTTAAATGCGTTTTCAGCCCCTGATTGTACACTTAAGGTGAAAATGTCAAAATCTTAAAATTGAGCATGAGCACAATGAAATTAATGCTGGAATCATCTTCAGGATGCTATAATACACTAAATACAGCAAACATTTTGAGTCTACAACGTTTAGTTTAGGTGTGAGAGCCAAAATGAACTTTTTATTGCTTTAAATGCGTTTTCAGCCCCTGATTGTACACTTAAGGTGAAAATGTCAAAATCTTAAAATTGAGAATAAGCACAATGAAATTAATGCTGGAATCATCTTCAGGATGCTAGAATACACTAAATACAGCAACAATTTTGAGTCTACAACGTTTAGTTTAGGTGTGAGAGCCAAAATTAACTTTTTATTGATTTAAATGCGTTTTCAGCCCCTGATTGTACACTTAAGGTGAAAATGTCAAAATCTTAAAATTGAGAATAGGCACAATGAAATTAATGCTGAAATTATCTTCAGGATGCTAGAATACACTAAATACAGCAAAATTTTTGAGTCTACAACGTTTAGTTTAGGTGTGAGAGCCAAACTGATCTTTTTATTGCTTTAAATGTGTTTTCAGCCTGATTGTGCACTTAAGGTGAAAATGTCAAAATCTTAAAATTGAGCATGAGCACAATGAAATTAATGCTGGAATCATCTTCAGGATGCTATAATACACTAAATACAGCAAACATTTTGAGTCTACAACGTTTAGTTTAGGTGTGAGAGCCAAAATGAACTTTTTATTGCTTTAAATGCGTTTTCAGCCCCTGATTGTACACTTAAGGTGAAAATGTCAAAATCTTAAAATTGAGAATAAGCACAATGAAATTAATGCTGAAATTATCTTCAGGATGCTAGAATACACTAAATACAACAAAAATTTTGAGTCTACAATGTTTAGTTTAGGTGTGAGAGCCAAAATGAACTTTTTATTGCTTTAAATGCGTTTTCAGCCCCTGATTGTACACTTAAGGTGAAAATGTCAAAATCTTCAATATGAGCATAAGCACAATGAATTTAATGCTGGAATCATCTTCAGGATGCTAGAATACACTAAATACAGCAAAAATTTTGAGTCTACAACGTTTAGTTTAGGTGTGAGAGCCAAAATGAACTTTTTATTGCTTTAAATGCGTTTTCAGCCCCTGCTTGTACACGTTAGGTGAAAAGGTCAAAATCTTCAAAAATGAGCATAAGCACAATGAAATTAATGTTGGAATCATCTTCAGGATGCTAGAATACACTAAATACAGCAACAATTTTGAGTCTACAACGTTTAGTTTAGGTGTGAGAGCCAAAATGAACTTTTTATTGCTTTAAATGCGTTTTGAGCACCTGATTGTACACTTAAGGTGAAAATGTCAAAATCTTAAAATTGAGCATGAGCACAATGAAATTAATGCTGGAATCATCTTCAGGATGCTATAATACACTAAATACAGCAAACATTTTAAGTCTACAACGTTTAGTTTAGGCGTGAGAGCCAAAATTAACTTTTTATTGATTTAAATGCGTTTTCAGCCCCTGATTGTACACTTAAGGTGAAAATGTCAAAATCTTAAAATTGAGAATAGGCACAATGAAATTAATGCTGAAATTATCTTCAGGATGCTAGAATACACTAAATACAGCAACAATTTTGAGTCTACAACGTTTAGTTTAGGTGTGAGAGCCAAACTGATCTTTTTATTGCTTTAAATGTGTTTTCAGCCTGATTGTGCACTTAAGGTGAAAATGTCAAAATCTTAAAAATGAGCATGAGCACAATGAAATTAATGCTGGAATCATCTTCAGGATGCTAGAATACACTAAATACAGTAAAAATTTTGACTCTACAACGTTTAGTTTAGGTATGAGAGCCAAAAAGAACTTTTTATTGCTTTAAATGCGTTTTCGGCCCCTGATTGTACACTTAAGGTGAAAATGTCAAAATCTTAAAATTGAGCATGAGCACAATGAAATTAATGCTGGAATCATCTTCGGGATGTTATAATACACTAAATACAGCAAACATTTTGAGTCTACAACGTTTAGTTCAGGTGTGAGAGCCAAAATGAACTTTTTATTGCTTGAAATGCGTTTTCAGCCTGATTGTGCACTTTAGGTGAAAATGTCAAAATCTTAAAAATGAGCATGAGCACAATGAAATTAATGCTGGAATCATCTTCAGGATGCTATAATACACTAAATACAGCAAACATTTTGAGTCTACAACGTTTAGTTTAGGTGTGAGAGCCAAAATGAACTTTTTATTGCTTTAAATGCGTTTTCAGCCCCTGATTGTACACTTAAGGTGAAAATGTCAAAATCTTCAAAATGAGCATAAGCGCAATGAAATTAATGCTGGAATCATCTTCAGGATGCTAGAATACACTAAATACAGCAAACATTTTGAGTCTACAACGTTTAGTTTAGGTGTGAGAGCCAAAATGAACTTTTTATTGCTTTAAACGCATTTTCAGCCCCGGATTGTACACTTAAGGTGAAAATGTCAAAATTCTCAAAATGAGCATAAGCACAATGAAATTAATGCTGGAATCATCTTCAGGATACTAGAATACACTAAATACAGCAAACATTTTGAGTCTACAACGTTTAGTTTAGGTGTGAGAGCCAAAATGAACTTTTTATTGCTTTAAATGCGTTTTCAGCCCCTGATTGTACATGTTAGGTGAAAAGGTCAAAATCTTCAAAAATGAGCATAAGCACAGTGTAAATAATGCTGGAATCATCTTCAGGATGCTAGAATACACTAAATACAGTAAAAATTTTGACTCTACAACGTTTAGTTTAGGTATGAGAGCCAAAAAGAACTTTTTATTGCTTTAAATGCGTTTTCGGCCCCTGATTGTACACTTAAGGTGAAAATGTCAAAATCTTAAAATTGAGCATGAGCACAATGAAATTAATGCTGGAATCATCTTCGGGATGCTATAATACACTAAATACAGCAAACATTTTGAGTCTACAACGTTTAGTTTAGGTGTGAGAGCCAAAATGAACTTTTTAATGCTTTAAATGCGTTTTCAGCCTGATTGTGCACTTTAGGTGAAAATGTCAAAATCTTAAAAATGAGCATGAGCACAATGAAATTAATGCTGGAATCATCTTCAGGATGCTAGAATACACTAAATACAGCAATATTTTTGAGTCTACAATGTTTAGTTTAGGTGTGAGAGCCAAAATGAACTTTTTATTGCTTTAAACGCGTTTTCAGCCCCTGATTGTACACTTAAGGTGAAAATGTCAAAATCTGTCAAAATGAGCATAAGCACAATGAAATTAATGCTGGAATCATCTTCAGGATGCTAGAATACACTAAATACAGCAAAAATTTTGAGTCTACAACGTTTAGTTCAGGTGTGAGAGCCAAAATGAACTTTTTATTGCTTGAAATGCGTTTTCAGCCTGATTGTGCACTTTAGGTGAAAATGTCAAAATCTTAAAAATGAGCATGAGCACAATGAAATTAATGCTGGAATCATCTTCAGGATGCTATAATACACTAAATACAGCAAACATTTTGAGTCTACAACGTTTAGTTTAGGTGTGAGAGCCAAAATGAACTTTTTATTGCTTTAAATGCGTTTTCAGCCCCTGATTGTACACTTAAGGTGAAAATGTCAAAATCTTCAAAATGAGCATAAGCGCAATGAAATTAATGCTGGAATCATCTTCAGGATGCTAGAATACACTAAATACAGCAAACATTTTGAGTCTACAACGTTTAGTTTAGGTGTGAGAGCCAAAATGAACTTTTTATTGCTTTAAACGCATTTTCAGCCCCGGATTGTACACTTAAGGTGAAAATGTCAAAATTCTCAAAATGAGCATAAGCACAATGAAATTAATGCTGGAATCATCTTCAGGATACTAGAATACACTAAATACAGCAAACATTTTGAGTCTACAACGTTTAGTTTAGGTGTGAGAGCCAAAATGAACTTTTTATTGCTTTAAATGCGTTTTCAGCCCCTGATTGTACTCGTTAGGTGAAAAGGTCAAAATCTTCAAAAATTAGCATAAGCACAATGAATTTAATGCTGGAATCATCTTCAGGATGCTAGAATACACTAAATACAGTAAAAATTTTGACTCTACAACGTTTAGTTTAGGTATGAGAGCCAAAAAGAACTTTTTATTGCTTTAAATGCGTTTTCAGCCCCTGATTGTACACTTAAGGTGAAAATGTCAAAATCTTAAAATTGAGCATGAGCACAATGAAATTAATGCTGGAATCATCTTCAGGATGCTATAATACACTAAATACAGCAAACATTTTGAGTCTACAACGTTTAGTTTAGGTGTGAGAGCCAAAATGAACTTTTTATTGCTTTAAATGCGTTTTCAGCCCCTGATTGTACACTTAAGGTGAAAATGTCAAAATCTTAAAATTGAGAATAAGCACAATGAAATTAATGCTGGAATCATCTTCAGGATGCTAGAATACACTAAATACAGCAACAATTTTGAGTCTACAACGTTTAGTTTAGGTGTGAGAGCCAAAATTAACTTTTTATTGATTTAAATGCGTTTTCAGCCCCTGATTGTACACTTAAGGTGAAAATGTCAAAATCTTAAAATTGAGAATAGGCACAATGAAATTAATGCTGAAATTATCTTCAGGATGCTAGAAGACACTAAATACAGCAAAAATTTTGAGTCTACAACGTTTAGTTTAGGTGTGAGAGCCAAACTGATCTTTTTATTGCTTTAAATGTGTTTTCAGCCTGATTGTGCACTTAAGGTGAAAATGTCAAAATCTTAAAAATGAGCATGAGCACAATGAAATTAATGCTGGAATCATCTTCAGGATGCTATAATACACTAAATACAGCAAACATTTTGAGTCTACAACGTTTAGTTTAGGTGTGAGAGCCAAAATGAACTTTTTATTGCTTTAAATGCGTTTTCAGCCCCTGATTGTACACTTAAGGTGAAAATGTCAAAATCTTAAAATTGAGAATAAGCACAATGAAATTAATTCTGAAATTATCTTCAGGATGCTAGAATACACTAAATACAACAAAAATTTTGAGTCTACAACGTTTAGTTTAGGTGTGAGAGCCAAAATGAACTTTTTATTGCTTTAAATGCGTTTTCAGCCCCTGATTGTACACTTAAGGTGAAAATGTCAAAATCTTCAATATGAGCATAAGCACAATGAATTTAATGCTGGAATCATCTTCAGGATGCTAGAATACACTAAATACAGCAAAAATTTTGAGTCTACAACGTTTAGTTTAGGTGTGAGAGCCAAAATGAACTTTTTATTGCTTTAAATGCGTTTTCAGCCCCTGCTTGTACACGTTAGGTGAAAAGGTCAAAATCTTCAAAAATGAGCATAAGCACAATGAAATTAATGTTGGAATCATCTTCAGGATGCTAGAATACACTAAATACAGCAACAATTTTGAGTCTACAACGTTTAGTTTAGGTGTGAGAGCCAAAATGAACTTTTTATTGCTTTAAATGCGTTTTGAGCACCTGATTGTACACTTAAGGTGAAAATGTCAAAATCTTAAAATTGAGCATGAGCACAATGAAATTAATGCTGGAATCATCTTCAGGATGCTATAATACACTAAATACAGCAAACATTTTAAGTCTACAACGTTTAGTTTAGGCGTGAGAGCCAAAATTAACTTTTTATTGATTTAAATGCGTTTTCAGCCCCTGATTGTACACTTAAGGTGAAAATGTCAAAATCTTAAAATTGAGAATAGGCACACAGAAATTAATGCTGTAATTATCTTCAGGATGCTAGAATACACTAAATACAGCAACAATTTTGAGTCTACAACGTTTAGTTTAGGTGTGAGAGCCAAACTGATCTTTTTATTGCTTTAAATGTGTTTTCAGCCTGATTGTGCACTTAAGGTGAAAATGTCAAAATCTTAAAAATGAGCATGAGCACAATGAAATTAATGCTGGAATCATCTTCAGGATGCTAGAATACACTACATACAGTAAAAATTTTGAGTCTACAACGTTTAGTTTAGGTGTGAGAGCCAAAATGAACTTTTTATTGCTTTAAATGCGTTTTCAGCCCCTGATTGTACACGTGAGGTGAAAAGGTCAAAATCTTCAAAAATGAGCATAAGCACAATGAAATTAATGTTGGAATCATCTTCAGGATGCTTTAATACACTAAATACAGCAAACATTTTGAATCTACAACGTTTAGTTTAGGCGTGAGAGCCAAAATAAACTTTTTATTGATTTAAATGCGTTTTCAGCCCCTGATTGTACACTTAAGGTGAAAATGTCAAAATCTTCAAAATGAGCATAAGCACAATGAAATTAATGCTGGAATCATCTTCAGGATGCTAGAATACACTAAATACAGCAAAAATTTTGAGTCTACAACGTTTAGTTTAGGTGTAAGAGACAAAATGAACTTTTTATTGCTTGAAATGCGTTTTCAGCCTGATTGTGCACTTTAGGTGAAAATGTCAAAATCTTAAAAATGAGCATGAGCACAATGAAATTAATGCTGGAATCATCTTCAGGATGCTATAATACACTAAATACAGCAAACATTTTGAGTCTACAACGTTTAGTTTAGGTGTGAGAGCCAAAATGAACTTTTTATTGCTTTAAATGCGTTTTCAGCCCCTGATTGTACACTTAAGGTGAAAATGTCAAAATCTTAAAATTGAGAATAAGCACAATGAAATTAATGCTGAAATTATCTTCAGGATGCTAGAATACACTAAATACAGCAAAAATTTTGAGTCTACAACGTTTAGTTTAGGTGTGAGAGCCAAACTGATCTTTTTATTGCTTTAAATGTGTTTTCAGCCTGATTGTGCACTTAAGGTGAAAATGTCAAAATCTTAAAAATGAGCATGAGCACAATGAAATTAATGCTGGAATCATCTTCAGGATGCTAGAATACACTAAATACAGCAGCATTTTTGAGTCTACAACGTTTAGTTTAGGTGTGAGAGCCAAAATTAACTTTTTATTGCTTTAAATGCGTTTTCAGCCTGATTGTGCACTTTAGGTGAAAATGTCAAAATCTTAAAAATGAGCATGAGCACAATGAAATTAATGCTGGAATCATCTTCAGGATGCTAGAATACACTAAATACAGTAAAAATTTTGAGTCTACAACGTTTAGTTTAGGTGTGAGAGCCAAAATGAACTTTTTATTGCTTTAAATGCGTTTTCAGCCCCTGATTGTACACTTAAGGTGAAAATGTCAAAATCTTAAAATTGAGAATAAGCACAATGAAATTAATGCTGAAATTATCTTCAGGATGCTAGAATACACTAAATACAGCAAAAATTTTGAGTCTACAACGTTTAGTTTAGGTGTAAGAGCCAAACTGATCTTTTTATTGCTTTAAATGTGTTTTCAGCCTGATTGTGCACTTAAGGTGAAAATGTCAAAATCTTAAAAATGAGCATGAGCACAATGAAATTAATGCTGGAATCATCTTCAGGATGCTAGAATACACTAAATACAGCAGCATTTTTGAGTCTACAACGTTTAGTTTAGGTGTGAGAGCCAAAATTAACTTTTTATTGCTTTAAATGCGTTTTCAGCCTGATTGTGCACTTTAGGTGAAAATGTCAAAATCTTAAAAATGAGCATGAGCACAATGAAATTAATGCTGGAATCATCTTCAGGATGCTAGAATACACTAAATACAGTAAAAATTTTGAGTCTACAACGTTTAGTTTAGGTGTGAGAGCCAAAATGAACTTTTTATTGCTTTAAATGCGTTTTCAGCCCCTGATTGTACACTTAAGGTGAAAATGTCAAAATCTTAAAATTGAGAATAAGCACAATGAAATTAATGCTGAAATTATCTTCAGGATGCTAGAATACACTAAATACAGCAAAAATTTTGAGTCTACAACGTTTAGTTTAGGTGTGAGAGCCAAAATGAAATTTTTATTGCTTTAAATGCGTTTTCAGCCCCTGATTGTACACTTAAGGTGAAAATGTCAAAATCTTAAAATTGAGAATAAGCACAATGAAATTGATGCTGGAATCATCTTCAGGATGCTAGAATACACTAAATACAGCAACAATTTTGAGTCTACAACGTTAAGTTTAGGTGTGAGAGCCAAAATGAACTTTTTATTGCTTTAAATGCGTTTTGAGCACCTGATTGTACACTTAAGGTGAAAATGTCAAAATCTTAAAATTAAGCATGAGCACAATGAAATTAATGCTGGAATCATCTTCAGGATGCTATAATACACTAAATACAGCAAACATTTTGAGTCTACAACGTTTAGTTTAGGTGTGAGAGCCAAAATGAACTTTTTATTGCTTTAAATGCGTTTTCAGCCCCTGATTGTACATGTTAGGTGAAAAGGTCAAAATCTTCAAAAATGAGCATAAGCACAGTGTAAATAATGCTGGAATCATCTTCAGGATGCTAGAATACACTAAATACATTAAAAATTTTGACTCTACAACGTTTAGTTTAGGTATGAGAGCCAAAAAGAACTTTTTATTGCTTTAAATGCGTTTTCAGCCCCTGATTGTACACTTAAGGTGAAAATGTCAAAATCTTAAAATTTAGCATGAGCACAATGAAATTAATGCTGGAATCATCTTCGGGATGCTATAATACATTAAATACAGCAACAATTTTGAGTCTACAACGTTTAGTTTAGGTGTGAGAGCCAAAATGAACTTTTTATTGCTTTAAATGCGTTTTGAGCACCTGATTGTACACTTAAGGTGAAAATGTCAAAATCTTAAAATTAAGCATGAGCACAATGAAATTAATGCTGGAATCATCTTCAGGATGCTATAATACACTAAATACAGCAAACATTTTGAGTCTACAACGTTTAGTTTAGGTGTGAGAGCCAAAATGAACTTTTTATTGCTTTAAATGCGTTTTCAGCCCCTGATTGTACATGTTAGGTGAAAAGGTCAAAATCTTCAAAAATGAGCATAAGCACAGTGTAAATAATGCTGGAATCATCTTCAGGATGCTAGAATACACTAAATACAGTAAAAATTTTGACTCTACAACGTTTAGTTTAGGTATGAGAGCCAAAAAGAACTTTTTATTGCTTTAAATGCGTTTTCAGCCCCTGATTGTACACTTCAGGTGAAAATGTCAAAATCTTAAAATTGAGCATGAGCACAATGAAATTAATGCTGGAATCATCTTCGGGATGCTATAATACACTAAATACAGCAAACATTTTGAGTCTACAACGTTTAGTTTAGGTGTGAGAGCCAAAATGAACTTTTTAATGCTTTAAATGCGTTTTCAGCCTGATTGTGCACTTTAGGTGAAAATGTCAAAATCTTAAAAATGAGCATGAGCACAATAAAATTAATGCTGGAATCATCTTCAGGATGCTAGAATACACTAAATACAGCAACATTTTAGAGTCTACAACGTTTAGTTTAGGTGTGAGAGCCAAAATGAACTTTTTATTGCTTTAAACGCGTTTTCAGCCCCTGATTGTACACTTAAGGTGAAAATGTCAAAATCTTCAAAATGAGCATAAGCACAATGAAATTAATGCTGGAATCATCTTCAGGATGCTAGAATACACTAAATACAGCAAAAATTTTGAGTCTACAACGTTTAGTTTAGGTGTGAGAGCCAAAATGAACTTTTTATTGCTTGAAATGCGTTTTCAGCCTGATTGTGCACTTTAGGTGAAAATGTCAAAATCTTAAAAATGAGCATGAGCACAATGAAATTAATGCTGGAATCATCTTCAGGATGCTATAATACACTAAATACAGCAAACATTTTGAGTCTACAACGTTTAGTTTAGGTGTGAGAGCCAAAATGAACTTTTTATTGCTTTAAATGCGTTTTCAGCCCCTGATTGTACATGTTAGGTGAAAAGGTCAAAATCTTCAAAAATGAGCATAAGCACAGTGTAAATAATGCTGGAATCATCTTCGGGATGCTAGAATACACTAAATACAGCAACATTTTTGAGTCTACAACGTTTAGTTTAGGTGTGAGAGCCAAAATGAACTTTTTATTGCTTTAAACGCGTTTTCAGCCCCTGATTGTACACTTAAGGTGAAAATGTCAAAATCTTCAAAATGAGCATAAGCACAATGAAATTAATGCTGGAATCATCTTCAGGATGCTAGAATACACTAAATACAGCAAAAATTTTGAGTCTACAACGTTTAGTTTAGGTGTGAGAGCCAAAATGAACTTTTTATTGCTTTAAACGCATTTTCAGCCCCGGATTGTACACTTAAGGTGAAAATGTCAAAATTCTCAAAATGAGCATAAGCACAATGAAATTAATGCTGGAATCATCTTCAGGATACTAGAATACACTAAATACAGCAAACATTTTGAGTCTACAACGTTTAGTTTAGGTGTGAGAGCCAAAATGAACTTTTTATTGCTTTAAATGCGTTTTCAGCCCCTGATTGTACACTTAAGGTGAAAATGTCAAAATCTTCAATATGAGCATAAGCACAATGAATTTAATGCTGGAATCATCTTCAGGATACTAGAATACACTAAATACAGCAAACATTTTGAGTCTACAACGTTTAGTTTAGGTGTGAGAGCCAAAATGAACTTTTTATTGCTTTAAATGCGTTTTCAGCCCCTGATTGTACACTTAAGGTGAAAATGTCAAAATCTTCAATATGAGCATAAGCACAATGAATTTAATGCTGGAATCATCTTCAGGATGCTAGAATACACTAAATACAGCAAAAATTTTGAGTCTACAACGTTTAGTTTAGGTGTGAGAGCCAAAATGAACTTTTTATTGCTTTAAATGCGTTTTCAGCCCCTGCTTGTACACGTTAGGTGAAAAGGTCAAAATCTTCAAAAATGAGCATAAGCACAATGAAATTAATGTTGGAATCATCTTCAGGATGCTAGAATACACTAAATACAGCAACAATTTTGAGTCTACAACGTTTAGTTTAGGTGTGAGAGCCAAAATGAACTTTTTATTGCTTTAAATGCGTTTTGAGCACCTGATTGTACACTTAAGGTGAAAATGTCAAAATCTTAAAATTCAGCATGAGAACAATGAAATTAATGCTGGAATCATCTTCAGGATGCTATAATACACTAAATACAGCAAACATTTTGAGTCTACAACGTTTAGTTTAGGCGTGAGAGCCAAAATTAACTTTTTATTGCTTTAAATGCGTTTTCAGCCCCTGATTGTACATGTTAGGTGAAAAGGTCAAAATCTTCAAAAATGAGCATAAGCACAGTGTAAATAATGCTGGAATCATCTTCAGGATGCTAGAATACACTAAATACAGTAAAAATTTTGACTCTACAACGTTTAGTTTAGGTATGAGAGCCAAAAAGAACTTTTTATTGCTTTAAATGCGTTTTCAGCCCCTGATTGTACACTTAAGGTGAAAATGTCAAAATCTTAAAATTGAGCATGAGCACAATGAAATTAATGCTGGAATCATCTTCGGGATGCTAGAATACACTAAATACAGCAACATTTTTGAGTCTACAACGTTTAGTTTAGGTGTGAGAGCCAAAATGAACTTTTTATTGCTTTAAACGCGTTTTCAGCCCCTGATTGTACACTTAAGGTGAAAATGTCAAAATCTTCAAAATGAGCATAAGCACAATGAAATTAATGCTGGAATCATCTTCAGGATGCTAGAATACACTAAATACAGCAAAAATTTTTAGTCTACAACGTTTAGTTTAGGTGTGAGAGCCAAAATGAACTTTTTATTGCTTGAAATGCGTTTTCAGCCTGATTGTGCACTTTAGGTGAAAATGTCAAAATCTTCAAAATGAGCATAAGCACAATGAAATTAATGCTGGAATCATCTTCAGGATGCTAGAATACACTAAATACAGCAAAAATTTTGAGTCTACAACGTTTAGTTTAGGTGTGAGAGCCAAAATGAACTTTTTATTGCTTTAAATGCGTTTTCAGCCCCTGATTGTACACTTAAGGTGAAAATGTCAAAATCTTAAAATTGAGAATAAGCACAATGAAATTAATGCTGAAATTATCTTCAGGATGCTAGAATACACTAAATACAGCAAAAATTTTGAGTCTACAACGTTTAGTTTAGGTGTGAGAGCCAAAATGAACTTTTTATTGCTTTAAACGCGTTTTCAGCCCCTGATTGTACACTTAAGGTGAAAATGTCAAAATCTTCAAAATGAGCATAAGCACAATGAAATTAATGCTGGAATCATCTTCAGGATGCTAGAATACACTAAATACAGCAAAAATTTTGAGTCTACAACGTTTAGTTTAGGTGTGAGAGCCAAAATGAACTTTTTATTGCTTTAAACGCATTTTCAGCCCCGGATTGTACACATAAGGTGAAAATGTCAAAATTCTCAAAATGAGCATAAGCACAATGAAATTAATGCTGGAATCATCTTCAGGATACTAGAATACACTAAATACAGCAAACATTTTGAGTCTACAACGTTTAGTTTAGGTGTGAGAGCCAAAATGAACTTTTTATTGCTTTAAATGCGTTTTCAGCCCCTGATTGTACACTTAAGGTGAAAATGTCAAAATCTTCAATATGAGCATAAGCACAATGAATTTAATGCTGGAATCATCTTCAGGATACTAGAATACACTAAATACAGCAAACATTTTGAGTCTACAACGTTTAGTTTAGTTGTGAGAGCCAAAATGAACTTTTTATTGCTTTAAATGCGTTTTCAGCCCCTGATTGTACACTTAAGGTGAAAATGTCAAAATCTTCAATATGAGCATAAGCACAATGAATTTAATGCTGGAATCATCTTCAGGATGCTAGAATACACTAAATACAGCAAAAATTTTGAGTCTACAACGTTTAGTTTAGGTGTGAGAGCCAAAATGAACTTTTTATTGCTTTAAATGCGTTTTCAGCCCCTGCTTGTACACGTTAGGTGAAAAGGTCAAAATCTTCAAAAATGAGCATAAGCACAATGAAATTAATGTTGGAATCATCTTCAGGATGCTAGAATACACTAAATACAGCAACAATTTTGAGTCTACAACGTTTAGTTTAGGTGTGAGAGCCAAAATGAACTTTTTATTGCTTTAAATGCGTTTTGAGCACCTGATTGTACACTTAAGGTGAAAATGTCAAAATCTTAAAATTCAGCATGAGAACAATGAAATTAATGCTGGAATCATCTTCAGGATGCTATAATACACTAAATACAGCAAACATTTTGAGTCTACAACGTTTAGTTTAGGCGTGAGAGCCAAAATTAACTTTTTATTGCTTTAAATGCGTTTTCAGCCCCTGATTGTACATGTTAGGTGAAAAGGTCAAAATCTTCAAAAATGAGCATAAGCACAGTGTAAATAATGCTGGAATCATCTTCAGGATGCTAGAATACACTAAATACAGTAAAAATTTTGACTCTACAACGTTTAGTTTAGGTATGAGAGCCAAAAAGAACTTTTTATTGCTTTAAATGCGTTTTCAGCCCCTGATTGTACACTTAAGGTGAAAATGTCAAAATCTTAAAATTGAGCATGAGCACAATGAAATTAATGCTGGAATCATCTTCGGGATGCTAGAATACACTAAATACAGCAACATTTTTGAGTCTACAACGTTTAGTTTAGGTGTGAGAGCCAAAATGAACTTTTTATTGCTTTAAACGCGTTTTTAGCCCCTGATTGTACACTTAAGGTGAAAATGTCAAAATCTTCAAAATGAGCATAAGCACAATGAAATTAATGCTGGAATCATCTTCAGGATGCTAGAATACACTAAATACAGCAAAAATTTTTAGTCTACAACGTTTAGTTTAGGTGTGAGAGCCAAAATGAACTTTTTATTGCTTGAAATGCGTTTTCAGCCTGATTGTGCACTTTAGGTGAAAATGTCAAAATCTTAAAAATGAGCATGAGCACAATGAAATTAATGCTGGAATCATCTTCAGGATGCTATAATACACTAAATACAGCAAACATTTTGAGTCTACAACGTTTAGTTTAGGTGTGAGAGCCAAAATGAACTTTTTATTGCTTTAAATGCGTTTTCAGCCCCTGATTGTACACTTAAGGTGAAAATGTCAAAATCTTAAAATTGAGAATAAGCACAATGAAATTAATGCTGAAATTATCTTCAGGATGCTAGAATACACTAAATACAGCAAAAATTTTGAGTCTACAACGTTTAGTTTAGGTGTGAGAGCCAAAATGAACTTTTTATTGCTTTGAACGCGTTTTCAGCCCCTGATTGTACACTTAAGGTGAAAATGTCAAAATCTTCAAAATGAGCATAAGCACAATGAAATTAATGCTGGAATCATCTTCAGGATGCTAGAATACACTATATACAGCAAAAATTTTGAGTCTACAACGTTTAGTTTAGGTGTGAGAGCCAAAATGAACTTTTTATTGCTTTAAACGCATTTTCAGCCCCGGATTGTACACTTAAGGTGAAAATGTCAAAATTCTCAAAATGAGCATAAGCACAATGAAATTAATGCTGGAATCATCTTCAGGATACTAGAATACACTAAATACAGCAAACATTTTGAGTCTACAACGTTTAGTTTAGGTGTGAGAGCCAAAATGAACTTTTTATTGCTTTAAATGCGTTTTCAGCCCCTGATTGTACACTTAAGGTGTCAAAATCTTCAATATGAGCATAAGCACAATGAATTTAATGCTGGAATCATCTTCAGGATGCTAGAATACACTAAATACAGCAAAAATTTTGAGTCTACAACGTTTAGTTTAGGTGTGAGAGCCAAAATGAACTTTTTATTGCTTTAAACGCGTTTTCAGCCCCTGATTGTACACTTAAGGTGAAAATGTCAAAATCTTCAAAATGAGCATAAGCACAATGAAATTAATGCTGGAATCATCTTCAGGATGCTAGAATACACTAAATACAGCAAAAATTTTGAGTCTACAACGTTTAGTTTAGGTGTGAGAGCCAAAATGAACTTTTTATTGCTTTAAACGCATTTTCAGCCCCGGATTGTACACATAAGGTGAAAATGTCAAAATTCTCAAAATGAGCATAAGCACAATGAAATTAATGCTGGAATCATCTTCAGGATACTAGAATACACTAAATACAGCAAACATTTTGAGTCTACAACGTTTAGTTTAGGTGTGAGAGCCAAAATGAACTTTTTATTGCTTTAAATGCGTTTTCAGCCCCTGATTGTACACTTAAGGTGAAAATGTCAAAATCTTCAATATGAGCATAAGCACAATGAATTTAATGCTGGAATCATCTTCAGGATACTAGAATACACTAAATACAGCAAACATTTTGAGTCTACAACGTTTAGTTTAGTTGTGAGAGCCAAAATGAACTTTTTATTGCTTTAAATGCGTTTTCAGCCCCTGATTGTACACTTAAGGTGAAAATGTCAAAATCTTCAATATGAGCATAAGCACAATGAATTTAATGCTGGAATCATCTTCAGGATGCTAGAATACACTAAATACAGCAAAAATTTTGAGTCTACAACGTTTAGTTTAGGTGTGAGAGCCAAAATGAACTTTTTATTGCTTTAAATGCGTTTTCAGCCCCTGCTTGTACACGTTAGGTGAAAAGGTCAAAATCTTCAAACATGAGCATAAGCACAATGAAATTAATGTTGGAATCATCTTCAGGATGCTAGAATACACTAAATACAGCAACAATTTTGAGTCTACAACGTTTAGTTTAGGTGTGAGAGCCAAAATGAACTTTTTATTGCTTTAAATGCGTTTTGAGCACCTGATTGTACACTTAAGGTGAAAATGTCAAAATCTTAAAATTCAGCATGAGAACAATGAAATTAATGCTGGAATCATCTTCAGGATGCTATAATACACTAAATACAGCAAACATTTTGAGTCTACAACGTTTAGTTTAGGCGTGAGAGCCAAAATTAACTTTTTATTGCTTTAAATGCGTTTTCAGCCCCTGATTGTACATGTTAGGTGAAAAGGTCAAAATCTTCAAAAATGAGCATAAGCACAGTGTAAATAATGCTGGAATCATCTTCAGGATGCTAGAATACACTAAATACAGCAAAAATTTTGAGTCTACAACGTTTAGTTTAGGCGTGAGAGCCAAAATTAACTTTTTATTGATTTAAATGCGTTTTCAGCCCCTGATTGTACACTTAAGGTGAAAATGTCAAAATCTTAAAATTGAGAATAGGCACATTGAAATTAATGCTGAAATTATCTTCAGGATGCTAGAATACACTAAATACAGCAAAAATTTTGAGTGTACAACGTTTAGTTTAGGTGTGAGAGCCAAACTGATCTTTTTATTGCTTTAAATGTGTTTTCAGCCTGATTGTGCACTTAAGGTGAAAATGTCAAAATCTTAAAAATGAGCATGAGCACAATGAAATTAATGCTGGAATCATCTTCAGGATGCTAGAATACACTAAATACAGCAACATTTTTGAGTCTACAATGTTTAGTTTAGGTGTGAGAGCCAAAATTAACTTTTTATTGCTTTAAATGCGTTTTCAGCCTGATTGTGCACTTTAGGTGAAAATGTCAAAATCTTAAAAATGAGCATGAGCACAATGAAATTAATGCTGGAATCATCTTCAGGATGCTAGAATACACTAAATACAGCAACATTTTTGAGTCTACAACGTTTAGTTTAGGTGTGAGAGCCAAAATGAACTTTTTATTGCTTTAAACGCGTTTTCAGCCCCTGATTGTACACTTAAGGTGAAAATGTCAAAATCTTCAAAATGAGCATAAGCCCAATGAAATTAATGCTGGAATCATCTTCAGGATGCTAGAATACACTAAATACAGCAAAAATTTTGAGTCTACAACGTTTAGTTTAGGTGTGAGAGCCAAAATGAACTTTTTATTGCTTGAAATGCGTTTTCAGCCTGATTGTGCACTTTAGGTGAAAATGTCAAAATCTTAAAAATGAGCATGAGCACAATGAAATTAATGCTGGAATCATCTTCAGGATGCTATAATACACTAAATACAGCAAACATTTTGAGTCTACAACGTTTAGTTTAGGTGTGAGAGCCAAAATGAACTTTTTATTGCTTTAAATGCGTTTTCAGCCCCTGATTGTACACTTAAGGTGAAAATGTCAAAATCTTAAAATTGAGAATAAGCACAATGAAATTAATGCTGAAATTATCTTCAGGATGCTAGAATACACTAAATACAGCAAAAATTTTGAGTCTACAACGTTTAGTTTAGGTGTGAGAGCCAAAATGAACTTTTTATTGCTTTAAACGCGTTTTCAGCCCCTGATTGTACACTTAAGGTGAAAATGTCAAAATCTTCAAAATGAGCATAAGCACAATGAAATTAATGCTGGAATCATCTTCAGGATGCTAGAATACACTAAATACAGCAAAAATTTTGAGTCTACAACGTTTAGTTTAGGTGTGAGAGCCAAAATGAACTTTTTATTGCTTTAAACGCATTTTCAGCCCCGGATTGTACACTTAAGGTGAAAATGTCAAAATTCTCAAAATGAGCATAAGCACAATGAAATTAATGCTGGAATCATCTTCAGGATACTAGAATACACTAAATACAGCAAACATTTTGAGTCTACAACGTTTAGTTTAGGTGTGAGAGCCAAAATGAACTTTTTATTGCTTTAAATGCGTTTTCAGCCCCTGATTGTACACTTAAGGTGAAAATGTCAAAATCTTCAATATGAGCATAAGCACAATGAATTTAATGCTGGAATCATCTTCAGGATGCTAGAATACACTAAATACAGCAAAAATTTTGAGTCTACAACGTTTAGTTTAGGTGTGAGAGCCAAAATGAACTTTTTATTGCTTTAAATGCGTTTTCAGCCCCTGCTTGTACACGTTAGGTGAAAAGGTCAAAATCTTCAAAAATGAGCATAAGCACAATGAAATTAATGTTGGAATCATCTTCAGGATGCTAGAATACACTAAATACAGCAACAATTTTGAGTCTACAACGTTTAGTTTAGGTGTGAGAGCCAAAATGAACTTTTTATTGCTTTAAATGCGTTTTGAGCACCTGATTGTACACTTAAGGTGAAAATGTCAAAATCTTAAAATTGAGCATGAGCACAATGAAATTAATGCTGGAATCATCTTCAGGATGCTATAATACACTAAATACAGCAAACATTTTGAGTCTACAACGTTTAGTTTAGGCGTGAGAGCCAAAATTAACTTTTTATTGATTTAAATGCGTTTTCAGCCCCTGATTGTACACTTAAGGTGAAAATGTCAAAATCTTAAAATTGAGAATAGGCACATTGAAATTAATGCTGAAATTATCTTCAGGATGCTAGAATACACTAAATACAGCAAAAATTTTGAGTCTACAACGTTTAGTTTAGGTGTGAGAGCCAAACTGATCTTTTTATTGCTTTAAATGTGTTTTCAGCCTGATTGTACACTTAAGGTGAAAATGTCAAAATCTTAAAAATGAGCATGAGCACAATGAAATTAATGCTGGAATCATCTTCAGGATGCTAGAATACACTAAATACAGCAACATTTTTGAGTCTACAACGTTTAGTTTAGGTGTGAGAGCCAAAATTAACTTTTTATTGCTTTAAATGCGTTTTCAGCCTGATTGTGCACTTTAGGTGAAAATGTCAAAATCTTAAAAATGAGCATGAGCACAATGAAATTAATGCTGGAATCATCTTCAGGATGCTAGAATACACTAAATACAGTAAAATTTTTGAGTCTACAACGTTTAGTTTAGGTGTGAGAGCCAAAATGAACTTTTTATTGCTTTAAATGCGTTTTCAGCCCCTGATTGTACACTTAAGGTGAAAATTTCAAAATCTTCAATATGAGCATAAGCACAATGAATTTAATGCTGGAATCATCTTCAGGATGCTATAATACACTAAATACAGCAAACATTTTGAGTCTACAACGTTTAGTTTAGGTGTGAGAGCCAAAATGAACTTTTTATTGCTTTAAATGCGTTTTGAGCACCTGATTGTACACTTAAGGTGAAAATGTCAAAATCTTAAAATTGAGCATGAGCACAATGAAATTAATGCTGGAATCATCTTCAGGATGCTATAATACACTAAATACAGCAAACATTTTGAGTCTACAACGTTTAGTTTAGGCGTGAGAGCCAAAATTAACTTTTTATTGATTTAAATGCGTTTTCAGCCCCTGATTGTACACTTAAGGTGAAAATGTCAAAATCTTAAAATTGAGAATAGGCACATTGAAATTAATGCTGAAATTATCTTCAGGATGCTAGAATACACTAAATACAGCAAAAATTTTGAGTCTACAACGTTTAGTTTAGGTGTGAGAGCCAAACTGATCTTTTTATTGCTTTAAATGTGTTTTCAGCCTGATTGTGCACTTAAGGTGAAAATGTCAAAATCTTAAAAATGAGCATGAGCACAATGAAATTAATGCTGGAATCATCTTCAGGATGCTAGAATACACTAAATACAGCAACATTTTTGAGTCTACAACGTTTATTTTAGGTGTGAGAGCCAAAATTAACTTTTTATTGCTTTAAATGCGTTTTCAGCCTGATTGTGCACTTTAGGTGAAAATGTCAAAATCTTAAAAATGAGCATGAGCACAATGAAATTAATGCTGGAATCATCTTCAGGATGCTAGAATACACTAAATACAGTAAAATTTTTGAGTCTACAACGTTTAGTTTAGGTGTGAGAGCCAAAATGATCTTTTTATTGCTTTAAATGCGTTTTCAGCCCCTGATTGTACACTTAAGGTGAAAATGTCAAAATCTTCAATATGAGCATAAGCACAATGAAATTAATGCTGGAATCATCTTCAGGATGCTAGAATACACTAAATACAGTAAAATTTTTGAGTCTACAACGTTTAGTTTAGGTGTGAGAGCCAAAATGAACTTTTTATTGCTTTAAATGCGTTTTCAGCCCCTGATTGTACACTTAAGGTGAAAATTTCAAAATCTTCAATATGAGCATAAGCACAATGAATTTAATGCTGGAATCATCTTCAGGATGCTAGAATACACTAAATACAGTAAAAATTTTGACTCTACAACGTTTAGTTTAGGTATGAGAGCCAAAAATAACTTTTTATTGCTTTAAATGCGTTTTCAGCCCCTGATTGTACACTTAAGGTGAAAATGTCAAAATCTTAAAATTGAGAATAAGCACAATGAAATTAATGCTGGAATCATCTTCAGGATGCTAGAATACACTAAATACAGCAACAATTTTGAGTCTACAACGTTTAGTTTAGGTGTGAGAGCCAAAATGAACTTTTATTGCTTTAAATGCGTTTTGAGCACCTGATTGTACACTTAAGGTGAAAATGTCAAAATCTTAAAATTAAGCATGAGCACAATGAAATTAATGCTGGAATCATCTTCAGGATGCTATAATACACTAAATACAGCAAACATTTTGAGTCTACAACGTTTAGTTTAGGTGTGAGAGCCAAAATGAACTTTTTATTGCTTTAAATGCGTTTTGAGCACCTGATTGTACACTTAAGGTGAAAATGTCAAAATCTTAAAATTAAGCATGAGCACAATGAAATTAATGCTGGAATCATCTTCAGGATGCTATAATACACTAAATACAGCAAACATTTTGAGTCTACAACGTTTAGTTTAGGTGTGAGAGCCAAAATGAACTTTTTATTGCTTTAAATGCGTTTTCAGCCCCTGATTGTACATGTTAGGTGAAAATGTCAAAATCTTAAAATTGAGCATAAGCACAGTGTAAATAATGCTGGAATCATCTTCAGGATGCTAGAATACACTAAATACAGTAAAAATTTTGACTCTACAACGTTTAGTTTAGGTATGAGAGCCAAAAATAACTTTTTATTGCTTTAAATGCGTTTTCAGCCCCTGATTGTACACTTAAGGTGAAAATGTCAAAATCTTAAAATTGAGCATGAGCACAATGAAATTAATGCTGGAATCATCTTCGGGATGCTATAATACACTAAATACAGCAAACATTTTGAGTCTACAACGTTTAGTTTAGGTGTGAGAGCCAAAATGAACTTTTTAATGCTTTAAATGCGTTTTCAGCCTGATTGTGCACTTTAGGTGAAAATGTCAAAATCTTAAAAATGAGCATGAGCACAATGAAATTAATGCTGGAATCATCTTCAGGATGCTAGAATACACTAAATACAGCAACATTTTTGAGTCTACAACGTTTAGTTTAGGTGTGAGAGCCAAAATGAACTTTTTATTGCTTTAAACGCGTTTTCAGCCCCTGATTGTACACTTAAGGTGAAAATGTCAAAATCTTCAAAATGAGCATAAGCACAATGAAATTAATGCTGGAATCATCTTCAGGATGCTAGAATACACTAAATACAGCAAAAATTTTGAGTCTACAACGTTTAGTTTAGGTGTGAGAGCCAAAATGAACTTTTTATTGCTTGAAATGCGTTTTCAGCCTGATTGTGCACTTTAGGTGAAAATGTCAAAATCTTAAAAATGAGCATGAGCACAATGAAATTAATGCTGGAATCATCTTCAGGATGCTATAATACACTAAATACAGCAACCATTTTGAGTCTACAACGTTTAGTTTAGGTGTGAGAGCCAAAATGAACTTTTTATTGCTTTAAATGCGTTTTCAGCCCCTGATTGTACACTTAAGGTGAAAATGTCAAAATCTTAAAATTGAGAATAAGCACAATGAAATTAATGCTGAAATTATCTTCAGGATGCTAGAATACACTAAATACAGCAAAAATTTGGAGTCTACAACGTTTAGTTTAGGTGTGAGAGCCAAAATGAACTTTTTATTGCTTTAAATGCGTTTTCAGCCCCTGATTGTACACTTAAGGTGAAAATGTCAAAATCTTCAAAATGAGCATAAGCGCAATGAAATTAATGCTGGAATCATCTTCAGGATGCTAGAATACACTAAATACAGCAAAAATTTTGAGTCTACAACGTTTAGTTTAGGTGTGAGAGCCAAAATGAACTTTTTATTGCTTTAAACGCATTTTCAGCCCCGACTGTACACTTAAGGTGAAAATGTCAAAATTCTCAAAATGAGCATAAGCACAATGAAATTAATGCTGGAATCATCTTCAGGATACTAGAATACACTAAATACAGCAAACATTTTGAGTCTACAACGTTTAGTTTAGGTGTGAGAGCCAAAATGAACTTTTTATTGCTTGAAATGCGTTTTCAGCCTGATTGTGCACTTTAGGTGAAAATGTCAAAATCTTAAAAATGAGCATGAGCACAATGAAATTAATGCTGGAATCATCTTCAGGATGCTATAATACACTAAATACAGCAAACATTTTGAGTCTACAACGTTTAGTTTAGATGTGAGAGCCAAAATGAACTTTTTATTGCTTTAAATGCGTTTTCAGCCCCTGATTGTACACTTAAGGTGAAAATGTCAAAATCTTAAAATTGAGAATAAGCACAATTAAATTTATTCTGAAATTATCTTCAGGATGCTAGAATACACTAAATACAGCAAAAAATTTGAGTCTACAACGTTTAGTTTAGGTGTGAGAGCCAAAATGAACTTTTTATTGCTTTAAATGCGTTTTCAGCCCCTGATTGTACACTTAAGGTGAAAATGTCAAAATCTTCAAAATGAGCATAAGCGCAATGAAATTAATGCTGGAATCATCTTCAGGATGATAGAATACACTAAGTACAGCAAAAATTTTGAGTCTACAACGTTTAGTTTAGGTGTGAGAGCCAAAATTAACTTTTTATTGCTTTAAACGCATTTTCAGCCCCGGATTGTACACTTAAGGTGAAAATGTCAAAATTCTCAAAATGAGCATAAGCACAATGAAATTAATGCTGGAATCATCTTCAGGATACTAGAATACACTAAATACAGCAAACATTTTGAGTCTACAACGTTTAGTTTAGGTGTGAGAGCCAAAATGAACTTTTTATTGCTTTAAATGCGTTTTCAGCCCCTGATTGTACACGTTAGGTGAAAAGGTCAAAATCTTCAAAAATGAGCATAAGCACAATGAAATTAATGCTGGAATCATCTTCAGGATACTAGAATACACTAAATACAGTAAAAATTTTGACTCTACAACGTTTAGTTTAGGTATGAGAGCCAAAAAGAACTTTTTATTGCTTTAAATGCGTTTTCAGCCCCTGATTGTACACTTAAGGTGAAAATGTCAAAATCTTAAAATTGAGCATGAGCACAATGAAATTAATGCTGGAATCATCTTCAGGATGCTATAATACACTAAATACAGCAAACATTTTGAGTCTACAACGTTTAGTTTAGGTGTGAGAGCCAAAATGAACTTTTTATTGCTTTAAATGCGTTTTCAGCCCCTGATTGTACACTTAAGGTGAAAATGTCAAAATCTTAAAATTGAGAATAAGCACAATGAAATTAATGCTGAAATTATCTTCAGGATGCTAGAATACACTAAATACAACAAAAATTTTGAGTCTACAACGTTTAGTTTAGGTGTGATAGCCAAAATGAACTTTTTATTGCTTTAAATGCGTTTTCAGCCCCTGATTGTACACTTAAGGTGAAAATGTCAAAATCTTAAAATTGAGCATGAGCACAATGAAATTAATGCTGGAATCATCTTCAGGATGCTATAATACACTAAATACAGCAAACATTTTGAGTCTACAACGTTTAGTTTAGGTGTGAGAGCCAAAATGAACTTTTTATTGCTTTAAATGCGTTTTCAGCCTGATTGTGCACTTTAGGTGAAAATGTCAAAATCTTAAAAATGAGCATGAGCACAATGAAATTAATGCTGGAAACATCTTCAGGATGCTAGAATACACTAAATACAGCAACATTTTTGAGTCTACAACGTTTAGTTTAGGTGTGAGAGTCAAAATGAACTTTTTATTGCTTTAAACGCGTTTTCAGCCCCTGATTGTACACTTAAGGTGAAAATGTCAAAATCTTCAAAATGAGCATAAGCACAATGAAATTAATGCTGGAATCATCTTCAGGATGCTAGAATACACTAAATACAGCAACAATTTTGAGTCTACAATGTTTAGTTTAGGTGTGAGAGCCAAAATGAACTTTTATTGCTTTAAATGCGTTTTGAGCACCTGATTGTACACTTAAGGTGAAAATGTCAAAATCTTAAAATTAAGCATGAGCACAATGAAATTAATGCTGGAATCATCTTCAGGATGCTATAATACACTAAATACAGCAAACATTTTGAGTCTACAACGTTTAGTTTAGGTGTGAGAGCCAAAATGAACTTTTTATTGCTTTAAATGCGTTTTCAGCCCCTGATTGTACATGTTAGGTGAAAAGGTCAAAATCTTCAAAAATGAGCATAAGCACAGTGTAAATAATGCTGGAATCATCTTCAGGATGCTAGAATACACTAAATACAGTAAAAATTTTGACTCTACAACGTTTAGTTTAGGTATGAGAGCCAAAAAGAACTTTTTATTGCTTTAAATGCGTTTTCAGCCCCTGATTGTACACTTAAGGTGAAAATGTCAAAATCTTAAAATTGAGCATGAGCACAATGAAATTAATGCTGGAATCATCTTCGGGATGCTATAATACACTAAATACAGCAACAATTTTGAGTCTACAACGTTTAGTTTAGGTGTGAGAGCCAAAATGAACTTTTTATTGCTTTAAATGCGTTTTGAGGACCTGATTGTACACTTAAGGTGAAAATGTCAAAATCTTAAAATTAAGCATGAGCACAATGAAATTAATGCTGGAATCATCTTCAGGATGCTATAATACACTAAATACAGCAAACATTTTGAGTCTACAACGTTTAGTTTAGGTGTGAGAGCCAAAATGAACTTTTTATTGCTTTAAATGCGTTTTCAGCCCCTGATTGTACATGTTAGGTGAAAATGTCAAAATCTTAAAATTGAGCATAAGCACAGTGTTAATAATGCTGGAATCATCTTCAGGATGCTAGAATACACTAAATACAGTAAAAATTTTGACTCTACAACGTTTAGTTTAGGTATGAGAGCCAAAAAGAACTTTTTATTGCTTTAAATGCGTTTTCAGCCCCTGATTGTACACTTAAGGTGAAAATGTCAAAATCTTAAAATTGAGCATGAGCACAATGAAATTAATGCTGGAATCATCTTCGGGATGCTAGAATACACTAAAGACAGCAACATTTTTGAGTCTACAACGTTTAGTTTAGGTGTGAGAGCCAAAATGAACTTTTTATTGCTTTAAACGCGTTTTCAGCCCCTGATTGTACACTTAAGGTGAAAATGTCAAAATCTTCAAAATGAGCATAAGCACAATGAAATTAATGCTGGAATCATCTTCAGGATGCTAGAATACACTAAATACAGCAAAAATTTTTAGTCTACAACGTTTAGTTTAGGTGTGAGAGCCAAAATGAACTTTTTATTGCTTGAAATGCGTTTTCAGCCTGATTGTGCACTTTAGGTGAAAATGTCAAAATCTTAAAAATGAGCATGAGCACAATGAAATTAATGCTGGAATCATCTTCAGGATGCTATAATACACTAAATACAGCAAACATTTTGAGTCTACAACGTTTAGTTTAGGTGTGAGAGCCAAAATGAACTTTTTATTGCTTTAAATGCGTTTTCAGCCCCTGATTGTACACTTAAGGTGAAAATGTCAAAATCTTAAAATTGAGAATAAGCACAATGAAATTAATGCTGAAATTATCTTCAGGATGCTAGAATACACTAAATACAGCAAAAATTTTGAGTCTACAACGTTTAGTTTAGGTGTGAGAGCCAAAATGAACTTTTTATTGCTTTGAACGCGTTTTCAGCCCCTGATTGTACACTTAAGGTGAAAATGTCAAAATCTTCAAAATGAGCATAAGCACAATGAAATTAATGCTGGAATCATCTTCAGGATGCTAGAATACACTAAATACAGCAAAAATTTTGAGTCTACAACGTTTAGTTTAGGTGTGAGAGCCAAAATGAACTTTTTATTGCTTTAAACGCATTTTCAGCCCCGGATTGTACACTTAAGGTGAAAATGTCAAAATTCTCAAAATGAGCATGAGCACAATGAAATTAATGCTGGAATCATCTTCAGGATACTAGAATACACTAAATACAGCAAACATTTTGAGTCTACAACGTTTAGTTTAGGTGTGAGAGCCAAAATGAACTTTTTATTGCTTTAAATGCGTTTTCAGCCCCTGATTGTAAACTTTAGGTGAAAATGTCAAAATCTTAAAAATGAGCATGAGCACAATGAAATTAATGCTGGAATCATCTTCAGGATGCTATAATACACTAAATACAGCAAACATTTTGAGTCTACAACGTTTAGTTTAGGTGTGAGAGCCAAAATGAACTTTTTATTGCTTTAAATGCGTTTTCAGCCCCTGATTGTACACTTAAGGTGAAAATGTCAAAATCTTAAAATTGAGAATAAGCACAATGAAATTAATGCTGAAATTATCTTCAGGATGCTAGAATACACTAAATACAGCAAAAATTTTGAGTCTACAACGTTTAGTTTAGGTGTGAGAGCCAAAATGAACTTTTTATTGCTTTGAACGCGTTTTCAGCCCCTGATTGTACACTTAAGGTGAAAATGTCAAAATCTTCAAAATGAGCATAAGCACAATGAAATTAATGCTGGAATCATCTTCAGGATGCTAGAATACACTAAATACAGCAAAAATTTTGAGTCTACAACGTTTAGTTTAGGTGTGAGAGCCAAAATGAACTTTTTATTGCTTTAAACGCATTTTCAGCCCCGGATTGTACACTTAAGGTGAAAATGTCAAAATTCTCAAAATGAGCATAAGCACAATGAAATTAATGCTGGAATCATCTTCAGGATACTAGAATACACTAAATACAGCAAACATTTTGAGTCTACAACGTTTAGTTTAGGTGTGAGAGCCAAAATGAACTTTTTATTGCTTTAAATGCGTTTTCAGCCCCTGATTGTACACGTTAGGTGAAAAGGTCAAAATCTTCAAAAATGAGCATAAGCACAATGAAATTAATGTTGGAATCATCTTCAGGATGCTAGAATACACTAAATACAGCAACAATTTTGAGTCTACAACGTTTAGTTTAGGTGTGAGAGCCAAAATGAACTTTTTATTGCTTTAAATGCGTTTTGAGCACCTGATTGTACACTTAAGGTGAAAATGTCAAAATCTTAAAATTGAGCATGAGCACAATGAAATTAATGCTGGAATCATCTTCAGGATGCTATAATACACTAAATACAGCAAAAATTTTGAGTCTACAACGTTTAGTTTAGGCGTGAGAGCCAAAATTAACTTTTTATTGATTTAAATGCGTTTTCAGCCCCTGATTGTACACTTAAGGTGAAAATGTCAAAATCTTAAAATTGAGAATAGGCACATTGAAATTAATGCTGAAATTATCTTCAGGATGCTAGAATACACTAAATACAGCAAAAATTTTGAGTGTACAACGTTTAGTTTAGGTGTGAGAGCCAAACTGATCTTTTTATTGCTTTAAATGTGTTTTCAGCCTGATTGTGCACTTAAGGTGAAAATGTCAAAATCTTAAAAATGAGCATGAGCACAATGAAATTAATGCTGGAATCATCTTCAGGATGCTAGAATACACTAAATACAGCAACATTTTTGAGTCTACAATGTTTAGTTTAGGTGTGAGAGCCAAAATTAACTTTTTATTGCTTTAAATGCGTTTTCAGCCTGATTGTGCACTTTAGGTGAAAATGTCAAAATCTTAAAAATGAGCATGAGCACAATGAAATTAATGCTGGAATCATCTTCAGGATGCTAGAATACACTAAATACAGCAACATTTTTGAGTCTACAACGTTTAGTTTAGGTGTGAGAGCCAAAATGAACTTTTTATTGCTTTAAACGCGTTTTCAGCCCCTGATTGTACACTTAAGGTGAAAATGTCAAAATCTTCAAAATGAGCATAAGCCCAATGAAATTAATGCTGGAATCATCTTCAGGATGCTAGAATACACTAAATACAGCAAAAATTTTGAGTCTACAACGTTTAGTTTAGGTGTGAGAGCCAAAATGAACTTTTTATTGCTTGAAATGCGTTTTCAGCCTGATTGTGCACTTTAGGTGAAAATGTCAAAATCTTAAAAATGAGCATGAGCACAATGAAATTAATGCTGGAATCATCTTCAGGATGCTATAATACACTAAATACAGCAAACATTTTGAGTCTACAACGTTTAGTTTAGGTGTGAGAGCCAAAATGAACTTTTTATTGCTTTAAATGCGTTTTCAGCCCCTGATTGTACACTTAAGGTGAAAATGTCAAAATCTTAAAATTGAGAATAAGCACAATGAAATTAATGCTGAAATTATCTTCAGGATGCTAGAATACACTAAATACAGCAAAAATTTTGAGTCTACAACGTTTAGTTTAGGTGTGAGAGCCAAAATGAACTTTTTATTGCTTTAAACGCGTTTTCAGCCCCTGATTGTACACTTAAGGTGAAAATGTCAAAATCTTCAAAATGAGCATAAGCACAATGAAATTAATGCTGGAATCATCTTCAGGATGCTAGAATACACTAAATACAGCAAAAATTTTGAGTCTACAACGTTTAGTTTAGGTGTGAGAGCCAAAATGAACTTTTTATTGCTTTAAACGCATTTTCAGCCCCGGATTGTACACTTAAGGTGAAAATGTCAAAATTCTCAAAATGAGCATAAGCACAATGAAATTAATGCTGGAATCATCTTCAGGATACTAGAATACACTAAATACAGCAAACATTTTGAGTCTACAACGTTTAGTTTAGGTGTGAGAGCCAAAATGAACTTTTTATTGCTTTAAATGCGTTTTCAGCCCCTGATTGTACACTTAAGGTGAAAATGTCAAAATCTTCAATATGAGCATAAGCACAATGAATTTAATGCTGGAATCATCTTCAGGATGCTAGAATACACTAAATACAGCAAAAATTTTGAGTCTACAACGTTTAGTTTAGGTGTGAGAGCCAAAATGAACTTTTTATTGCTTTAAATGCGTTTTCAGCCCCTGCTTGTACACGTTAGGTGAAAAGGTCAAAATCTTCAAAAATGAGCATAAGCACAATGAAATTAATGTTGGAATCATCTTCAGGATGCTAGAATACACTAAATACAGCAACAATTTTGAGTCTACAACGTTTAGTTTAGGTGTGAGAGCCAAAATGAACTTTTTATTGCTTTAAATGCGTTTTGAGCACCTGATTGTACACTTAAGGTGAAAATGTCAAAATCTTAAAATTGAGCATGAGCACAATGAAATTAATGCTGGAATCATCTTCAGGATGCTATAATACACTAAATACAGCAAACATTTTGAGTCTACAACGTTTAGTTTAGGCGTGAGAGCCAAAATTAACTTTTTATTGATTTAAATGCGTTTTCAGCCCCTGATTGTACACTTAAGGTGAAAATGTCAAAATCTTAAAATTGAGAATAGGCACATTGAAATTAATGCTGAAATTATCTTCAGGATGCTAGAATACACTAAATACAGCAAAAATTTTGAGTCTACAACGTTTAGTTTAGGTGTGAGAGCCAAACTGATCTTTTTATTGCTTTAAATGTGTTTTCAGCCTGATTGTACACTTAAGGTGAAAATGTCAAAATCTTAAAAATGAGCATGAGCACAATGAAATTAATGCTGGAATCATCTTCAGGATGCTAGAATACACTAAATACAGCAACATTTTTGAGTCTACAACGTTTAGTTTAGGTGTGAGAGCCAAAATTAACTTTTTATTGCTTTCAATGCGTTTTCAGCCTGATTGTGCACTTTAGGTGAAAATGTCAAAATCTTAAAAATGAGCATGAGCACAATGAAATTAATGCTGGAATCATCTTCAGGATGCTAGAATACACTAAATACAGTAAAATTTTTGAGTCTACAACGTTTAGTTTAGGTGTGAGAGCCAAAATGAACTTTTTATTGCTTTAAATGCGTTTTCAGCCCCTGATTGTACACTTAAGGTGAAAATTTCAAAATCTTCAATATGAGCATAAGCACAATGAATTTAATGCTGGAATCATCTTCAGGATGCTATAATACACTAAATACAGCAAACATTTTGAGTCTACAACGTTTAGTTTAGGTGTGAGAGCCAAAATGAACTTTTTATTGCTTTAAATGCGTTTTGAGCACCTGATTGTACACTTAAGGTGAAAATGTCAAAATCTTAAAATTGAGCATGAGCACAATGAAATTAATGCTGGAATCATCTTCAGGATGCTATAATACACTAAATACAGCAAACATTTTGAGTCTACAACGTTTAGTTTAGGCGTGAGAGCCAAAATTAACTTTTTATTGATTTAAATGCGTTTTCAGCCCCTGATTGTACACTTAAGGTGAAAATGTCAAAATCTTAAAATTGAGAATAGGCACATTGAAATTAATGCTGAAATTATCTTCAGGATGCTAGAATACACTAAATACAGCAAAAATTTTGAGTCTACAACGTTTAGTTTAGGTGTGAGAGCCAAACTGATCTTTTTATTGCTTTAAATGTGTTTTCAGCCTGATTGTGCACTTAAGGTGAAAATGTCAAAATCTTAAAAATGAGCATGAGCACAATGAAATTAATGCTGGAATCATCTTCAGGATGCTAGAATACACTAAATACAGCAACATTTTTGAGTCTACAACGTTTATTTTAGGTGTGAGAGCCAAAATTAACTTTTTATTGCTTTAAATGCGTTTTCAGCCTGATTGTGCACTTTAGGTGAAAATGTCAAAATCTTAAAAATGAGCATGAGCACAATGAAATTAATGCTGGAATCATCTTCAGGATGCTAGAATACACTAAATACAGTAAAATTTTTGAGTCTACAACGTTTAGTTTAGGTGTGAGAGCCAAAATGAACTTTTTATTGCTTTAAATGCGTTTTCAGCCCCTGATTGTACACTTAAGGTGAAAATGTCAAAATCTTCAATATGAGCATAAGCACAATGAATTTAATGCTGGAATCATCTTCAGGATGCTAGAATACACTAAATACAGCAAAAATTTTGAGTCTACAACGTTTAGTTTAGGTGTAAGAGACAACATGAACTTTTTATTGCTTGAAATGCGTTTTCAGCCTGATTGTGCACTTTAGGTGAAAAGGTCAAAATCTTAAAAATGAGCATGAGCACAATGAAATTAATGCTGGAATCATCTTCAGGATGCTAGAATACACTAAATACAGTAAAATTTTTGAGTCTACAACGTTTAGTTTAGGTGTGAGAGCCAAAATGAACTTTTTATTGCTTTAAATGCGTTTTCAGCCCCTGATTGTACACTTAAGGTGAAAATGTCAAAATCTTCAATATGAGCATATGCACAATGAAATTAATGCTGGAATCATCTTCAGGATGCTAGAATACACTAAATACAGTAAAATTTTTGAGTCTACAACGTTTAGTTTAGGTGTGAGAGCCAAAATGAACTTTTTATTGCTTTAAATGCGTTTTCAGCCCCTGATTGTACACTTAAGGTGAAAATTTCAAAATCTTCAATATGAGCATAAGCACAATGAATTTAATGCTGGAATCATCTTCAGGATGCTAGAATACACTAAATACAGTAAAAATTTTGACTCTACAACGTTTAGTTTAGGTATGAGAGCCAAAAATAACTTTTTATTGCTTTAAATGCGTTTTCAGCCCCTGATTGTACACTTAAGGTGAAAATGTCAAAATCTTAAAATTGAGAATAAGCACAATGAAATTAATGCTGGAATCATCTTCAGGATGCTAGAATACACTAAATACAGCAACAATTTTGAGTCTACAACGTTTAGTTTAGGTGTGAGAGCCAAAATGAACTTTTATTGCTTTAAATGCGTTTTGAGCACCTGATTGTACACTTAAGGTGAAAATGTCAAAATCTTAAAATTAAGCATGAGCACAATGAAATTAATGCTGGAATCATCTTCAGGATGCTATAATACA